>NC_089006.1:475200-771861 GCF_963932015.1 Anas acuta | reverse complement strand
GAGGACCCCCATGGAGGGCCTGGGATGGGGACCCCAGGGTGCTGGGCTCCAGGGTGACAGCCACCAGGGGGGGGGTCCCGCTGCCCGGGGGGGTGCCGGGGGCCGGTGCCCGGTGCCAGGCGCCTGTCCCCGCAGCTGATGCAGCAGCAGGCGGCCCTGGTGGCCGCGCACTCGGCCTACCTCAGCCCCATGGCCACCATGGCCGTCCAGATGCAGCACATGGGCACCGTCACCCCCAACGGGCTCATCGCCACCCCCTGCCCCCCTCCTCAGGTCGGTGCCGCGGGGGGACGGGGACGGGGACACGGGGCGGGAGGGGGCTGGGGGGGGGCACCGGGGGTGGGGGTGGGGCACTGGGAAATGGGTGGGGGGGCAGCGGAGCAGAGATGGGGACACAAGGGGTGGTGATGGGGAGGTCGGGGGGGCACCAGGGAAGGTGGTGCCAGGGATGGGACGTGGGGGGGTCATGGGGGGACCTTGGGGACATGGACCCCATGTGGGGGGGGACGTGGAGGTGGCACTGGACCCAGAGCCACCGACCTCACGGATATTGGGGCTGGGGAGGGGGGCGCGGAGGGATGGGGCCGCCGGGGGTGGCCGTGCCCCCGGGGTGCGGTGACAAGGGGCAGGGGTGCGAGGTGCCCCCCCCCGGGCCGGGGGGGTGACGGGGGTGTCCCCGCAGGAACCAGCACGCCGCCGGCCATGGCCGCCACCCCGGTGCCCGCCATCGCGGCCCCCGCTGAGCGTCAACGGCTACAGCCCGGTGCCGGCACAGCCCGCGGGGCCGCCCGCCCCCGAGGCCGTCTACGCCGGGGGGGTCCCCCCGTTCCCAGGTGCCCGCTGCCCCCCCCCCCCGCCCACCCCCCCGCTGCCCCCCGCCGCCCCTAACAGCCCCCGCTCTGCCCCCAGCCCAGAGCCCTGCCGCCCCCGGGGACCCCCTGCAGCAAGCCTACGCCGCATGCAGCACTACACAGGTCGGGGGGGCTGGGGGGGGCGCTGGGGGGTACTGGGGGGGTACTGGGTGCACTGGGTGGGCATTGGATGGCGTTAGGTGGGTACTGGGGGACACTGGGAGGGTACTGGGAGGTACTGGAGGGCTGCTGGGGAGCATTGGGGGCATTGCGTGGCACTGGGGGGCACCAGGGGGCATTTAAGAGCCCTGGGTGCAGTTGGGGGGGGTGTGGGGGGGGGTGTATAGATTTAGGGGGGGCACTGTGAGGACACTGTGGGGGGGGAGGCACTGCATTGCTTTGGGGGGGGCACCTGGATGGTTCTGTGGGGGGGAGGGGGAACCACCACCAGGCACTGGGGGGCACTGGGCTGGGGGGGGGGGTGTGGGGGGGGGGACGGCTGACCCCCTGTCGCCCACGCAGCCGCCTACCCCGCAGCCTACGGGCTGGTGAGCCCGGCCTTCGCCCCCCCGGGGCCCCTGCTGGCCCCCCCGCCCCCCCCGCAGCAGAGCAGCGCGCGAAGGTGAGAGCACCCCGGGACCACCCCCCCGGACCCCCCCCTTCAAAGGGCGCTGGGCTCGGGGTGCCCAGTGGGGGGGCGGGGGGGGTTGGGGTCACCCCAAGGGCGGTGGGGGTGGGTTCTGGGGGGGGGCACGGGGGGGCGCAGGGTTCCGGGTGCCCGCTGTGATGCCGCTCCCTCCGCAGGCCCCGAGGGCTGTAACATCTTCATCTACCACCTGCCCCAGGAGTTCGCCGACACCGAGATCCTGCAGATGTTCCTGCCCTTCGGCAACGTCATCTCCGCCAAGGTCTTCGTCGACCGCGGCCACCAACCAGAGCAAGTGCTTCGGTAGGGACGGGGGGCACAGGGACACCGGGGGGGACACCAGGGACATGGGGATACTGGGGTCACTGGGGTCACCAGGAACACGGTGACACCAGGGGCATGGGGGGCATCAGGGACACGGGGACATGGGGACACTGGGGACATTGAGGAGGACATGGGGACACCATAACCGGGGGCTCCCCATGCCAGGGACCTGGGGGACACCTTGGCCTGGTCGCAGTGCTGTGGGGGGCTGTGGGGGGGTCACAGCCTGCCCAGGGCACGGGGTCGTCCCAGCTGCAGCGCTCCCAGGCAGCGCAGACAGGGGACAGGGACAGCACGGGGGGGGGGGGGGGTGCGGGACATCCCTGGGGGAGCCACCGTGGGGCAGGGGCAGCCGCGGCCGCCCTGTCCCCAGCGCCCCCCCTTGCCCCCCCCCCAGGCTTCGTGAGCTTTGACAACCGGCCAGCGCGCAGGCGGCCATCCAGGCCATGAACGGCTTCCAGATCGGGATGAAGCGCCTCAAGGTGCAGCTCAAGCGGCCGAAGAAGGACGCCAACCGGCCCTACTGAGCCGGTGAGCCCCCCCAGGACCCCCCCCCTGCAAACCCCACAGCTCGTTGGGGGTGTGGGGGTCCCACCTGCCCCCCCCCAGCACTGCTTAATGCCCCCCCGCCCATCTCCCCTCTCGCCAGGTCTGGAGGTGCTGGAGCAGCACCCTTGGGTGCCCCCCCCCAGTTGCAGAGCAGCCCCCCCGGGACACCCCAGTGGTGCCCGTGGGGGCTCAGTCCTGCTGGCGGGAGGGGGGGGGGGGGCACACACAGACCCCCCCCACATGCTCAGGAAGGATGGACACCCCCTCCTCCCCCCCCCGGACCAATCTGGACACCCCCAGCACCCCATGTCCCGTCAGCCTGGGGGGGGGATGGGATGGGACCCCCCCTCCCCATCACCCCCGCTGCCCCCCAGGGGGGAACCCCCTGCTTGGAGCTTTTTTCTCACCAAACAGGACCAAAACCAGCTCCAGGTGGGGGGGGCCACCATGGGGTCGGGGCGGGGGGGGGGGGGAACAACACAGGGGCTGGGGCCTGGCACGCCCTCTCCCCCCCCCCTTCTCCCCCCCCCAAGACCCAGGGTGAGTGGGACCCCCCCCCAACACACACACACTGCCACCCCCACCCCCTCCCCGCTCTGCCCCAGCCCCAACCTGCCTCAATCCCCCCCCCACGGGCACTGGGGTCTGCCCCCCCCGGCCTCCCCACCCCCCCCCAACGGCCATGGCCAAGGAGCAGCCGAGCCTGGGACGCGCCAAAACTGCACCAAAAGTCGGGGTCTGGCAAACTGGGGTGCGGCAGCATCAGGATGTGCCGGAACTGGATGTACTGGAATGAACTGGAACAAACTGGGATGTGCCGGAACAAACTGGGATGTGCTGAAACTGCACCAAACGTCAGGATGCAGCAAGACCAGGATGCAGCAGCATCGGGATGCGCAGCAATTGGGATGTACTGGAACAGACTGGGATGTACTGGAACAGACTGGGATGTGCTGGAACAGACTGGGATGCGCCAAAACTGGGCTGTACTGGGACAAACGGGGCTGTGCTGAGACTGGGCTGTGCTGCAATGGGGATATGCCCAGCCTCGCACGCAGGCGCTGCCCCAGGGACTCACCGCAGGCACCGGGAGCTGCGCCCACCGGGAGGGTCCCGGAGCAGCGCGGCCACGGAGCCCCCCGCGGCCACCGGCGTCAAACGGGGACACGGCCAAAACCGCCATGGGGCCAAATTTGGGGCCGATTTGGCCCAAACGGCGGTGCTGCCCGGTGCTGCTGCCTGGTGCTGCTGCCCAGTGCCAGTGCCCCCCTCCCCAGCCAAACCCAGGGGGAGGAGGGGGTGCAGCCATGCCCTGGGTCCCCCCCCCTCCCCGCTGCCCCCCCTGTACATAACTCCGTTGGCCGGGGGCGCGGGGGCGCGGCCGCTCCTCTCTTTGTCTCTGTCCCCCCCTTTTTGGGGGTTTGGTACCTGCTGAGTCGGTTTAGAGGGTGGGGGGTGGGGGGCGCGGGGCCGGTAGCGCGGGGGGCACAGACCCCGGGGAGTTGACGTCTGCGGTGGAGACACCGGCGCTTAACTTATTTGCTATTTATTGCGGTTACTTTGGATAATTTAATTATTTTTTTTCTTTTTTTTTTTTCCTCCTTTTATTTTTTCTGTCTAAATAAAAGTTACAAAAAAAAACAAAAACAAAAAAAATCCCTGACCCTCGATGGCTCTGAAGCGTCCCTGCCCGGGGAGGGGTTGGGAGGGACCCCGGGGATTTGGGGTTAGGTTCCCCCCCCCCCCCCCCCAGCCCCCTCCCAGCCCCGCGCCTGCCGCGGTGAAGGAAATGGCCACGGTTCCCAGCAGCTTCATCAATAAATCAATTTATTTAAAAGAATATGTTACAATTAATTACACTAAGTGACTTTACCAAACAACCGGAGTGGTTAGCGCTAGAGAACGAGGAACGAAACACCGGGAGCAGACCGGGAGGGGGGGAGGCTTTTTTTTTATTTTTTAAATTCCTCCTTTTTGCAGTTTTTTTATTTTTTTTATTGTCGTTTATTTCCTTCACATTTCTGAATCACGAATAAAAAATACAAGATACCGCAGTGAAAACACCGTTAGAGTTCTCTCGAATAAATTAAAGAGGATGTGTGCGTGGCAGCGGGGGGGGGGGGCAGCCGGGGGCGCGCTGGGCGGGGGGGGACCGAGCCCCCCGATTATTGCTGAGCCCGGGGGGGGGGGACCCGGCTCTGCGCGATTAAAGCCGCGGCGCTTCCTGACCTACTTAGCCGGGCACGGAGCGGCGCTTTCGGTTTCCTTAAGGAAAAAAGAAAAAAAAAAAAAAAAAAAAACAACAAAAACCCCAAACGCAGCGACCTGAAACGCACCAAGCGCTGTGTGCGGCGCGGAGCCTGGGCCAACGGGCTGGGAGCTCCAGGCCCCCCCTCCCCTTGAAATTAAGGACTGAAAATGGTGGCAAATCCCCCAATTCGCACAATTTGAGTGCCCGGGACTGGCCCGCGGGGCGCCCGAGGACAGCGGCCGAGAAATCCCATTAGCGCGGCGAGCGCTAATTAATTCCCCGCGTGCGGCCTCGCTGCTGCTCTCGTGCCACTGCCCCGCCACGGGGACCTCAGGACCAGGAGGGGTCCCCGAGAATGCGGGGCCCGAGGCTGCCACGCTCACCCCGGGGGGCTCCTGCTCTGGGGGGGCCCAGGGGTGATGGCGAGCGGCCTCCGCAGGGAACCTCCGGTGGGGGAAAAGCGAAGTCAGAAGCTTGTAAACGTGCCGAGGTCCTTGTGCCAGGAGAGGTATTTCCCTGTAACGTTGCTGTGTTTTGACTTTTTTTTTTCCTTTTTCTGTTTTTTTTTTTTTCTCTAAAGTTAGTTTTTAAAAAAACAACACAATGAATTGGGGGGGGAGATGCGTGTAAAAACGCAAGCTTAAAAAAGGTACTGCCACTGGTATGAAACCTTAAAAGAAATATATATATGTATATACGTGCACGGCCTTTGTATATATAGCTTTGCAGTTTTTTTTCTCTTTTTTCTTTTTTTTTTACATACATACATATATCTGCCTGAACAGTGCAAATGGACGATGTCTCAGTTTCCAGTTGTATAAAACAGGAGCCCAGTCCGCCTCCTGGCATCGGCCCTGGGTGGAAAGGAGCAGACAGACCCCGGGGCGAGCTCGCGCCGGCCGCCACCGCCTTCCCCTTGCCGCCGCCGAGCCTGCCCCTTCTCCTCGCTGCTTAATTCCATAAACATGAAGTTCACAAATGGTATTATTATTAATAATATTTAGTTTAAGGGCTTTAATACAATAACAGAATTTGTAAGTGTTAATTTTGGGTGTGGGGGGGAGGGGGTTACGTTCTTCCGTGCCCAGGGGCTAAGTGGCCGCGTCCCTCTGCTGTGACCTGACCATCTGAAAGATGTTCTGCAAGAGAAGAGAAAGGAGAGGTCAGGGGCAGCCCCGCAGGACGGCTCCTGGCCCCCACGGTCCCACCCGGCACAGCCCAGGGGCTCCCCGGCCTCCTCCTCCTCTTCCTCCTCTTCCTCCGCTGGCTGCAGGGAGCTGCCCGGCCCCACCGCGGTGCAGCCGCTGAGCAGGGGGCTGGGGGAGCTCCCCGGTGCCAGCCCCACTGGCAGGGCAAGGTTTCAGTTTCTGCCTCAAATTCAAGGCTGGGGGCAGGCGCCGTGCAGGAGGACGCTTGGAGCCCTGGGGGGATGAGCTGAGGGTTGGGGTGCACCGGGTCCCATGGGTGCTGGTGGTCGCTGCTGTGGGTGGCACGGCTCCGTGCGGTGTGGGGTGTGCCAGGGAGCCCTGGGCACGGCTCCGCTCCAGCACCACCGAGCCCCCCGGGAGCTCGAGCAGAGGAAAGGAGGGCAGGAAGGAGGCCAGGAGCAGCCCCGGGGACCGGACGGATCCCCCCAGCTCTCTCCTGGCTCCACGAGCAGCCCTCCCTCCAGAAAAGGGCCAGAGGCTGCACGTAACCCAAATTCTGCCTGCATGACTCCGCGCGTTCCCTGGAGCTGACCCGAGCCCAGCAGCTCTCAGCAGCTTCCCTGCCGCAGGAGGAGGACGGAGGACAGAGAATTTCCCCCATGGCTCTGCCCCAGGGCACCAGCTCCCTCCCGTGCCCAAGCCACTCGCACCCAACGCACCCCACTGCCCCCCGCCTTACCCTCGGCCCATCCCGCGGTGGGGCCAAGGGTGTCCCTTAAGGGCTTGGCGTAGAAAATAGGGCCACAAGGGCTGGGCAGCTCACAGAGCACCAAACACATCCATGAAGTATCTGCCAAGTTCCATCAATCTTTTTATTTTACACGAGGGAACGAAAATCACCCGGTGACCGGTCAGCAAGGCTCCTGATCTGGAATTAGCCCCCCCCAGCTCGTGCTGCTCCCATCAGAGCAGTGAGGGCAGCGGCTGGGCTTTGGGGTGCCGGGGGCAGCGGTGCCCCGCGGTGCTCCCCACGCCAGGAGCTGCAGCCAAAGGGTTCCCGGTACAGCAAGCGAGATCATGCAGACGCGAACGAATCCAACAGGACAAAAACCTCTCCCCCCCGGCAGGGAAGTCCCAGGGTGCTCAGAAGTGAGGAGCCGCTGATGGAAGAGAGAAGGAAGAGAATGCCCCCGGTCCCCGTTCACCGAGGCCCCAGGAAGAGACGTCAGGGGCTGCGGGAGGGCGCGGTGCCGCGCGCGGGCAGGAAGCGGCACCAGGCCCGGCACAGCCCGCAGCCGGCTCCCGCGGCCGCCCGGCTCCGTGCCACCAACTCGCTGCCACAACTCCTGCGGGGAGCTCAGCACCCGGGGGGGGAGTTCCAGGCAGCCCCCCCCAGCCGAGCCTGGCTCTTTCTTTCCTGCGGTGTCTCCGGGTTTTGCGGGCAGGGCACCGGCTTTGAAAGGGCAACGCAGGAACGCAGTCGCGTGCGCGAAGCCTTCACCCCGCTCTTCCTCAAGTGCGCCGGGTGCCCGGGGATCAGTGGGGTTACCCCCGCGGGACGTTATCGCGCAGGATCTGCCCGGCAGAGGAAGCATCACAGGGGCGGGAGGCTCCCACACCCCCGCCAGCCCGCGCCGCTCCTTCCTGAGCGGTGACACATCCTGCACCCTCAGCTACAGCTTTCTGCTCAGTCAGAAGGGGCTCTCGCCCCTTTGATGTCCCAACGCTTTCTAGCCAGCACCACGTAACTCCTGCCCACGAGGTGCACCTACGGGAACCGCTGGGGTTAACAGCTTTCTGCCTCACCGAACGCAACCGCGCTTCGGTTCTTTCGAGCTCAGTAACCTGCAGCTATTTCGGACGCCCGAGCGCGGAGCTAAAATGTGGGGTGGGAGCACGGCAAAGCGAGGGGTCCGCAGCCACCGCCGGCGCTCCGAGTCCCCGCAGTGTAAGCTGCGAGCAGAGGCTTGCAGGGAGGCACCCGCAGAGGCCGCGGCTCCTGGCACGCGCCACTCCACGAGCGCATCAGAGCAGCGGGTGCCTCCCCGCAGGGCCCCTCCGTGTGAGGTGCTGGGCTAAGAGCCTACGCGAGGATATCCTAGGGGCGGGCAGGGAAGGCTCCCGGATGCTTCTCGGCGCATCTTGAGGCAATCGGAAGCGTTTAGCTTTGAATCCTGGCCAGCTGGAATGCGAAAGCGGCTGGGCAGAGGGCGGCAGCGGGAGAGGTGCGTTCGCGAGGCTACGACAGAAGCGGTTTCGCTCCTCACTAGGAAAGCAGCGCTGGGAACGGCACGGTCAGGCCCTAAGGGTCCTCACTCCATCGCAGAAGAACAAGAGAAAAAAACACACACCACTAGCCCGCGGCTTCCAGGATAAAGTCTCTGGTCCTTTACAAGGCGAGCGGAGCCGCAGCGTTTGTCCCCGTGCAGCTGCGCCCGTCCCCTCTCCTCCGGGGAGGCGAAGGGAGCCGCCGCTCGCGGCCGGAGCGTCGCATCCCGCGGCATCCGGAGACCGGCGGCGTCCAGGAGAGGGGCCACAAACGTTCCTAACGTCAGCAAAGAGGCCTCGGGGCACAAAGCCACCTCTATCCCATCAAAAGCAGCAGTGGGGGGGTTAGTCTGCGGGTTCCCTCCGAGGAGAAGCCACTAGGAAAGGGCACTGTTCTACGCTAACGGGAGCTGGAGCAGAGGAGCAGGAGACACAAGGTCCGCAGCACAGCAGCCAGGCTGGCTCACAGAGCACAGATGCTGTTTGTTTTCAGCCCAATTACCTTGCTGCACATATTGTCTTTACTGCAGTTCTTGTTATCCTTGTCTGTTGCTTCCTCCTCCACCTTTACAAGGGAAAAAAATAAAAAGGGTATAAATAAAAAAGCAGAGCCGGAGGGGACGGGAGGAGACTGAGCAGCTGCTGCTGCCGGAGCGGCTGGAAGAGCGTCGGGAAGGATCCGGGGCGCTGAGGGCGACGCTGTGGCCTCGGCAGGGAAGGAACGGGCCGGCCACGCGTGCCTGGCTCCCTGCCCACATGGCCCCACGCCAGCCCCACCGGCACAGGGAGCTGCGGAGGAGCTCGGGACGAGGCTGCCCCCTCGGGAAGCTTCTGCTCCACGATCCAAAGCGGCAGCCACGAAGGCTTTGTTCCTCGAGGGGCAGAGAGGTCACCCCGGCAGGGACGCGGAGCCCAGAGCCCAGTTCCTCGGCTCTGCACGCGGTGCTGAGCGCCGCCTGCTCCCCGTGCAAAGCCTGGGACTCCTCGTCCCGGCCTGCCCGCAGGTCTGTGGCCCCTCGTGAGAGCGCCTGCTCCAACCTCAGGCTGAGCCACGCCACTTTCCATGTTCACTACAAAACCCCACTGGCCTCGCGCTCCTCCGTCCACTGCTGCATCCCTGGGGCCGCACGGCTGCTGCGGGCTGTGCCTGACCCTGCGCTCCCCGTGTGCCTGCAGCGTCCCGCGCCCAGCACAGTGCCAGCACTGAGCCCTGGCCACATCACGACGAGCACCAGCAGCCCTGCCCCGTGCCCAGCAGGTCGGAAACTTCCCCGTGGAGAAGGGAATCGTCCCCGCCCAGGAGCCTCCACGCCGGGCAGATCGTCCTGGATCCCTGTCAGACTCGCCGCGTTTAAGCTCTGATCAGATCAAGGGCAAGGAGAGGCCCCAGCCTCCAGCGGCCGCTTCTCTCTGCTCCCAAAAGGGAGGGCGGCCTCCCCGGGACAGCAGGAGCCGGGGCACACGCGGCGGTGGTGCAGCAGCCACAGACGAGGTGCTTCCAGTCCCAGCCCCCCTGCCAGCACGGAGCCGTCCCTGGGACCCGCCGGTGACACCTCTCAACGGCTTCAGCGGGAGGAGGCCGAGCAGCCCCCTCAGGCTGGGACTCAAAATAAACCCTAACACCGCCCTGCTCCCCAGAATCTTTCTGCCAGAGGCTCTCGCAACCCCTCCTGAGTCATTCCGCAGCCCCGTAACCCCGCTGCAGGACGGACGCTTTGCCCCCTGCACTCGGCAGCAGGCACCAGGGAGTGACCGGGAACCAAGCAGCTCCCGGAGCTCCTTGCTTGGACACAACACGCAGCGCCCCGCACCCACAGAGCCCGAGACCCCCCCATGCTCCCAGCAGAGTCCCCCCGCTCCTCCCCGCACAATCCTTCCTGCTCGGGCTGTGGGTCGGAGCCAGGCAGAATCACTTGCAGTAAAAAGCTGCTGAAAGAGGCGAAGCCGTTGCCCTGCAGCAGCAGGCCCTTACCTCCTTCCTCCACTTGAGCTCGCAGAAAACCCGTTCGAAGCACTCGTGCATGTAGTTGAACTGCAGAGAGAAAGCGGGCGCGTGTCAGGCGGCGGCGCAGCACCCAGCGCCCTGCCCGTGCTGCCGGCTCCTCCTGGCGGCCGCCTGCCTCCCCAACGCCTCCCGCTCCGAGCTGGGTGCTCCCCTCCAGCTCCCTGCGGATCCCAGAGGGAGGAACAAGCGGGATGCAACTCCTCTTTCCCCGTCTGTGAGTAACGGGGGCACACTTACGTAGGGGGTGAAGATTTTAACCCATCGGGGTTTCTTCTCTCCGCGTGCGTACTCGAAACAAAACGCCATCCCCTCCTCGTCCGTGTCCCACCGCTGCATTTCGTCCCATTCGAACGCTATGACCTGGTTCTGAGGGGAGATAAAACCCCGTGAGCCCCGAGCCAGCAGCCCCCAGGCACGGGGGGGTTTAAGGCAGATCAGAAAAAGCCAAGCCACGCACAGAGGGGGTGAGGGCAGGGAGTGACACCCCGTGCTGCCCGCCAGCAGCAGTCCCAAGCCCCAGAGCCCTGGGCAAGCTGCTCCCCCTTCCTATGAAGCCGAGGCGGGTACCGGGACCCCGGGCAGAGCCCTGCTGTGCCCCTCACCTCCAGCTGGCCCTCCTCGGTGCAGGCGTGGAGTTTAAAGTGCTTGATGCTGATGGCCGTGATGACATGTCCCTTCCGCCGGGAGTCACAGGAGCAGTGGGGGAAGATGATCTCGTTGTAACCCTCGCACGTCCGCAGCATGTTCAGGTACTGCAGGGGGAAAGCGACAGCGTTGGACGGGGATCCAGCTGGGGCGCAGAGCTGGGGAAAGAGCAGCCCCAGGCTCCCCAGGAGTTATTTACAAGTCAGATTCTGCTTCTTGATCTTCGAGCCAAGCTCGCGTCTGGCGGCTGAGCTCGGGGCACCCCCCTGCTCCCCCACATCTACGCTGGGCAGGCTCAGCGAGTCGCACCGAGCCCCCAGGCGCTCGCTGGGCAAAGCGATAAGAGGCAGAAAATCGGTCGGGCAGACAGACAGCGAGATCTGACACGGGATTTGCAACCTGGGGAGACTTCTGCCAGGCAAAAAAGACACCAAGAGACGGGGGCAGGGGACACAGCGAGCAGAGCAGTGCCCGTGCCTCTCGGCCAGCCCAGTGCCACCGCTTGAGGCGGTTTGAGGCAGAAGACGACCTTTGCCTCTCCATTACTGGGAACAGCTGCTCCCAAAGGGCTGGGGGTGGAGGACTGCTACACGGCACGTTAAGCACCTCACCTCTCAGCACTGGCAGTAACACGCCAGGTTTATCGCTGCCTTGTTTGGAGCCCAGTCAATTCGTGGCCGTGCCAAGGACGAGCAGCTGATGGAGCTCGCCGGGCACGCGGGGTGGTTTTGTTTCGGGCAGCAGCAGACCCGTGGGCATGGCCCAGCCCCACGCCTGGCACTGCTGCACGCCTGCAACCCTGCCGAGGCCTCTGTGCCAAACCGACGCTCCCACAGCTCTGCGGGGTTATTGCTTTCCAAGGAAAGATGTTTTTCAAGGCTGCAGCTATCTCCTTCCCAGACTCAGCACTGCACAGCACTTGCCGGAGGAAGCGACCAGGACAGGTAGGACAACTCACCATGACCATCTTCCTCTGCTCACACAGCTTCTGTAACTGGTAGGACTTCTCCTCTGCTTTGATGTAGCCTTTCTTGACATCATCGACAGCCTGAAACAGAAAAAGGGAAAGAACACCCAGGAGGTCAGGCCCCAGGATCTCCTCGCAGTGCTTTGCCTGCCCCAGCTGGCCCTGTGCCACCCCAGCTCGCAGCCCCGCAGTCCATCGTGCACCCAGCGAGGGCCGGGCTCGGCGACTCCAGCCCCGAGCCTCTGCCTGCCTCGGGCAGCACGCAGATGCCTGGGTCTAGGAGGAGTCTGAGAGAAAATTCCCCAGATGGATCTGCAAATGCTGGTACTTGGAATCCTGCCTCTGCCTTCGGGCATTGTCCGGTACAACCCTTCCTCCGCAGACACACGCAGCCGCCTCCAGCAGAGCAGCACAGGCTTTGTTTTCACCCTCCGTGCTGCTGGAGGGCAGTGCTGCCATGCAAAGGCTGCTTCACTCTTCGGCAGTGAGCAGGTACACAGCGCTGCCTTTAGCTGCACAGCCTCACACTGCTCAGCCAGGACCCCTGCCCTCGCACCAAGCAGCTCGTGAAGCTGCCAGCCAGTCTGGGGCATCGCTGAGCTTGCTAACAGCTCTTTTCTCAGTTTGTGTCAGAGGCTGGTACTTGTCAGTTGGAAGTGTTGGGACAGCGTTTTTGGTGGCTGAGACAGAGCAGGATTTAGCTCACTGAGCTGTGCAGGTGTCTACCTCTGAGCTGCTCATCCTAGACCGGCTGTACACAGTCAGAGCACAGCTCCTCTCAGGCTCACTTCACCCCAGAGCAGCTGCATGGAAGGGGTTGAGTGAAAGCACAGACAGGAACGTTCCCTTTCCTCAGGGGGGGCAGGGAGAAGCCCCCAGCTGGTCACAGACCATGTGCAGAGCTGAGGAACACGGAACCTGCCCTGGCAGGCAGCCTGCAGCTCTGATGGTGCCGTGGCCACCAGCTCACCGCAGAGCTGCCGACTCACCCAGCCACCAGCCCGTGTTCCTCAAAGCTGCCTGAGCAGCGCCAGCCCTCGAGCTCCTGCTCTGCTGCCAGGACACCAAGGCACAGCGGCGTCTGGAGTGGTTCTGGGAGCCAGGCACTTGGCTACCAGCAGGCACTGGCTCACCTCCAGCAAGAAATCGCAGCTCCTGCCCAAGGAGCTCGCGGGCACCTACCTGATGGAAGAAGTAGGTGACTGCCAAGTCATTGTCGTTGAGAAGAACCTCCTCCTCTGTAGTGAAAAGCCATTTCCGGATGGTCAGGCATGTTCCCGGCACTGCCGAGGTGTAGTTCTGCACGTAGAGTTTGTGGGGGAATTCGTTGGGCGCCAGCTTGCGCACTGCAAGAAGCACAGGACACCGAGGTGAGCTGGGCTCTACCTGCTTCTGCAGTGCTGGACCCCAGGGGTCCCTCGCAGTGGGCCCTGGCACACAAACAGGAATGAATTCCCTGGAGATCCAACTCCTCCCGGCTGATGGGGGAGGACACGGGTGCTGCCCCGCTGCCACCCATGCGGCCGGGCAGGGCATGAGCTGAGGACAACCCCACGGAGTGTGGTCCCCAGGAGCCATCACAGCAGCCCGATGTCACCCTCTGCTGAGCACGGGGAGGATCACCCTGCCCAAGGTCACAGAATCACAAATGTCTTGGGTTGGGAGGGACCTGCTGGAGCTCAAGAAGAGTTTGGACAACACTCTGAGACGTGCTTTGATTGCCTGTTAGAGCCGGGCTGGCTCCAGCAGGTCCCTGTCCCTCTGGTGCTGGGGCCCCAGAGCTGAGCACAAGGCTGCAGGCAGGGTCTCAGGGAGCAGAGCAGGGGGCACGACCCCCTCACACTGCTCCAGGGCACTGCGATGCGTGGCGCTGCCCCCACACTGCGACTTGCTGCTCAAGGCCATCTCCAGCTCCCCACGGGAGCGTTCTGGGCTTGTTTCCATTTCCCTGCAGCTTCCTCAGAAGGGCCCCTCCGCATCACGGCGCCACCAGTGCTGCCCGCGCTGCCCCTGCCGATGCTCACTGCGTTCAGAGCTGCTGCTGCTTCCCTTCACTGTGATGGATGGGAAGGGGAGCTCGGCACGTCTCCTTCATCAGGTAGGGTACGGTCACTGTCTCCCTGCAGCCGGAGCTAACAGCTCCCAGGGAAATTAAATGGAGCGCATCCAGACAGGAATAAATGGGGATGCTCACGGCGAGCGTCCGGAACACACAGGCCGTAAAGGTTAACTGGAGATTTTCCTGTTCTGAGCGCTGCTCAGAGCAACGGGGCACCACCAGCACCAGCCAGGGCCTGGCAGCCTGAACGCCCCCCATGGGACTGTGCCTGCATGCAGCAGCCTCCCACCTCCTGCTCCAGGCTCCCTGCACGGCCCAGGTCAGCACCCGAGTACAACCCCAGCTTGTCTTCCGAGCTGGGTTGCTTCAGGAGGGCTTTAGGAAGGCAGAAGTTGTCCCTGCCACTTGGCCAGAATTTTCAAGTGTGAGGAGCAGTCCCAGAGATCTCCCCCAGTTCCCTCTGCAGCCCCCCTGCTCCCCACCGAGACGCTTTTGGTGCCCCCTCTCCAGGCAGCCACGTTTCAGTGCTGCCGGCCACTCTCTCTGCTGGCTGGGCCCTTTGAACTGCAGTAAAACACTTCTCAGTTAACAAGAAGCTCGTCTCCTTGAACTGTTTAAGGGCTGGAAAGTCAAGCAGCAGCAGAAAAAGCCATCAAACTTTGAGGGCTCCTCATTATCAGAATCCGCTGCACCTGCCCGATTCCTCCCAGGGGCTCCTGACTTTGTGAGCACAGATAAGGCCCAAACGAGTGCCACCAGGCTCTGCACCGCCGAGCTCCCTCCTCGGCTGCCTGTGGGCACCAAAGGGATGAAAGGACTTACCAAAGGAGTGATTGATCACTTCGAACAAGGCGAAGTAGTTTGCGGTAATACTGTCCATTCCAACTTTAGCAGCCACGGCCTAGAGCAACCAGAGGGGAAAATGGAGTGAGCATAGCAGGAGCCAGCACCCGGCAGTCCCCGTGCAGGGCATGGCCAGCGCCGTGCAGGTTATTCCAAGTATTCATTAACCCGAGGCGTTAGTCATCAAGGAAAGCCTGAATGTTATTCTTCCCGCAGAATCAGAGCTTTTCTTTAGCGAGGGCCCAGACTCGCGTGCTTTTGCCTTCCTGCAAACCGCAGACTGCAACTGCCCCACTGCTGACAATTAGGTCATCTGCTCCTCCGACGCCTCTGCTTTCAGTTCCTGATGGAGGAGCACACCTCCCCGAGGAGCCAGCTCCAACACCACCTCAGCCCTGCGTGCTAATACCACAGCCACATCCCACAGACCTCGGCGGAGGCGATGTGAACTCCAGCAGGTCGCGTCCCAAGTGCCTGAAGGCACCACGACTCTGCCAAAGGCACCACGAGTCTGCCAAAGGCCCCACGAGTCTCCTCCAGCAGCAGGATTCTGCTGCGCAAGGCAGGAGCTGCTGCGGTCCTGCTCTTTTGCAACCCTTCAGCTCCTCGCTTGCAGCAGCACTTTGAGTTCCCCTTTTAACTAGTCTGCCCCCACCGCCTTATTCCCCCTCCTTCATCGACAACTTCCATTTCTCTCCAGCAGTGCTGGCTGAAGTCAGTTGTTCTTCACCTTCCGCTCCAAGCACTGGGCCTTCAGGCCGCCTGCAGACCTGGAACCTGCCCAGGCCATTCCCCAGGGGTCACTCCCTTCACGCCCAGCTCGCTGTCCTGCCACGCAGCCACAGGGACGCGTGCCGGACGCAGACAGCTCTTGGATCCAGCTCCTCCTCTGCAGCCACAACACCCGATCTGCCTGGTGCTTCGAGCCATCCGCCAGCTTTCAGATACTATCAGTGGAAATTAATTCAGCAATGACTCCGTCCTTGCAGCCACGACTGCCAAAGAAAATGCTGCTTCAGCACGGCACGAGGTTGAAGCTCGCCAGCATTCCTGCCCTCTGCGAAGCAGCACTAGTGCCTACCTGCACTCGAGAGGAGCCGAGAACCCAGCGGGCACCTCTGGGCCTTGGTTCATGCCTGAATCATGTTAACCTTCCAGTCAGGGGAAAAAAACAAACCAGAACACAACAAAAAGTAGCTCACCTGGTACACCTGATCTGTAGTGCTGTTCTTTTTGACTCTGACTGTCACTGTTGTTATATCTGGTAGTGCTACCCTGAGCTCCACGTCTGAGACACCATTGTAATTCTAGAGAAAGGCAAAAAGAAGGCAGAAATCAGCCAGAAATCATCAGAGTCCAACAGACGTGGCCACAGGATCTGGGAATCGCCGCTCCCAGCTGCAGCCCAGAGCTGGGCCCAGGGTCCCACGCGTGCCCCCGCTCGCTGCCACGAGCTGAGCCCTGAGCTCGACTTTACTGAGCTCCAGGAGCGCAGTGGGGGGAATTCCTGAGCTCCACGGACCAGGCCTGGTGCTGGCTGACTAACATGGTCACTCGTGCACTCTCACGTCTAGCAGCCAGCTCCCCTGCAAGCCTCAGGAATCTGCTTCCAGGCTGCGTGGGGGAATTCTGAAAGGAGGAAGAGGTGAGCTCTGCTTCGAGGCAGGACGCCAAGCAAACTGCTCCGGACCATGCCGGGGAGGATTTTCCAGTCGTGGCTTTGTCAGTGAGGAGCGAGAGAAAGCTTTGAGCCAGAGCAACTGAATTCACCACGGAAAAGTTGGGAAAAGAGCAATGGCCAGAGGGCAAACAGTGGCTCTGCTGCTGCGGGCAACCCAAACCTGGGCAGAAGCAAGTCAGACGAGCTGGTATTTAAAGTGCCTGCTGCCTTTCTGCCCAGCAGCTGCCGAACACCAGCAGCTCACACACACAACTCCCAGGGCTGACACCAGCAGCAGGAACCAGCAGGCAGCCTGCTGCGGGGCCAGGGAGGCCCAGGGCAGGCAGCGAGGCCTCGCACCCGGTTCTGGTCCTCCAAGAGCGGCCTCGGAGCCGTTCCCAGCTGCTGCTACAAGGAGAGGCTTCCCAAGAGCAACAGCAGGCTGGCAGCAAACCACAGCCTTGGTTTTCTGCTCTGGTGTTCAATTTGCCCAGCTGAGGCTTTGTTGGGGAGCATCCTCGTGCTCTGACCCAGTCTCCCCACGCCTCCGTACCAGGGCAGGCCGAGTTCCAGCGCTGTGCCCGCGTGCCTACCTCGTCCGACTCCGACAGGAACTCCTGCATGATGTCGCTCTCGCCGATGACGCGTATCGAGCACACTGCGGGACAGAGAGCAGGGGTCACTGCCTTGTCCCGGGGCTGGCAGAGGCTGCAGGGTAACAGCACCCGCCTGTCCCGCAGCCTGCAGGAAACTGGGGAGGCACCGGGAGCCCGGCAAAGCCTCCTGACACAAGTGCTTTGCAGGCTGCACCAGGGCTGCTGGCACGGGGGCTAATACGCCCCGAATCCCCCCCGACAGCAAGCGACAAGTGTGCAGCGGCGCTGAGGAACTCACTGCTGAGATAATCCCCGGGGGGAAACCCAGGCTGCGGGCACGCGGCCAACAGGAGGCTCTGACTGCACTGGGAAGTGGGCAAGGATTTCATTAATGCGTTATTCCAGAGGGAACGAAGCTGTTTGGGGACTCGGGCCAGGCTCAGTAAATAACCTGGGACAAAACTGTACCAGGCTGCACCCCCGTGCATGCAGCCTGCCGTTTCCTCCAGCCGGGATGAAGGCGAAGGAGCAGGGCTGGGACAGCAGCGGGGTGGGGGAACCTGCCCCGGGCCACACCGGCGGGGCTGAGGGGTTTCATGCCTGGGTATGGGCAAGCCTGAGCTCAGCACTGCGGGCCCCAAACCCAGCCCAGCCACATTGTGAGCTTCTTTCCCTGGCTGACAAACGAATGCCTGTGCAGCTCGAGCTTCCAGGTCTCCAGGGAAGGACGGGCCCCGAGGACTCGCTGCCTGCTGGCGAGGAGGGCGGCGTGCGGCCGCACGGCTGCCCGGGCGCTGCGCCCAGCCCCGCACCTTTCTCCAGGTACTCCTCCAGCCCTCGCCGCCGGGTATCCAGCTGCTGCTCCGACAGGGAGAACGGCCACTTCCCCGGCAGCCGCGGGAAGGTGAAGTTGGCGAATTCCCGTTTCAGGTTCTGGTGCAGGATGGCAAACTCGCGGTACCGCTTGGAGCAGAGCTGGCGGCCCGCCATGTACACGTTGTACACCTGCAGGGAGCAGAGCAGGGGCTGGCTGGGGCGCGGAAAGCTTTCCGAGAGCAATCAGGCACAGCGCTGCCTCCCCGGAGCCACGGGTAGCACGGAGCAGCCCCCAGCAGCCCCCTCCTGTCCCCGGGGAGCGCGGCCCCGCCGCCACTCACCACGAACTTCTCGCCGTTCTGCTCCACGTGCTTGTAGGTGGGGATGGAGATGGGCACCGCCTGCTTTTCCGTGTAGTCGTAGAACGACTGCCCCAAGGAGTCATCGCTGGGGTCGAGGTTATCGGCCTCGTGGGGAGGCACCGACAGCACCGTCAGGATCAGCTCCTTCTCCCCGGCGCGGATCAGGTCCACCACTTGTTTGTGGGTCGCTCCCTCAACGTTCACCCCGTTCCTGCGAGAGAGGGCAGAAAAGCCATAAGCAAGGCAGGGGGGACGGCAGAGCTTTCAAACCACGCCGGGAGCAGCCCAGAAACCCATCCCGTAACTGCTTCCCTCAAAAATCCACCAGCTGCAGGTGACTGACACCTCCACGGCTTCAGCTCTTTTCCCACAATGGGTTACACAAGCTAAAGAGGAGCAAAAAAAACCCCAACCCACTTAGTTTGTGTTAAAATTCTGCAAGTTCTGCTCCAGTGGCAGTGGGTTTTGCAGCTCAGCTCCGCCTGCACAGCAGCAGGAGGGCGAGCGCTGCTCTGGGCTGAGCTGCTCCAACTTCTGCTGGCGATCTCTCGGGGTGGTGGTTACGGAGTTGTTTGGTGGCTTCGGGCACAGGTAAAGCACCGCACGGCACGTTCGCACCCAGAACGTGAGCCTTCTCCTCTCAGCTCAAGGGAAGCACACGAGGTGACCACAGAATTGAGGAACAACACCACTGAGTGCGTAACTCTTGCTGCTCTGCTAGGGCAAAGGCCAGCTGCTACCCTCGGCAGCCCCAAAACACAATTTCCAAAAATCTGCGCTGAAGCTTCCAGATGAACAAGAATGAGAACGCAGGCTTGGGCACTTGGAGGGCGAGGGTAAGAGGCTTCAGAGGCTGCTCCCAGCTGCCGAGACGAGCACCCGCGAGCCCACGGGCGCGCTGCCAGGGGAGATGAGATCTCTCCAGTTCCTCCTCGACAGGCCCGGGAGCGCTGCCGCAACGAGTGCGGGCTTCCAGCTCCTGCACTGCTCCAGCCTGACTGCAAGAGCTCGTCCAGCGATGCCCCGAGGCCCACAGAAGCCCCGGGACACCTCGGAGCGTTCCTGCCCTTCCTGCTCGCCCCGAAGCCGCCGGCAGTGACCCGCTGCCCGGCTCTCGCTTGGCCCGGAGATGGCAAGCTCGGAGAGACACCGCTCTGAAACCCAGCCCGAGGTCCAGAGAGAGCTGCAAGGCTCTCTTCCAAATCTGGAAAAGGACGGGGCTGCTTTTCTTTCTGATAAGGGCTAAATGTAGTAGCGAGCCTCCAGAAAGTTGCGGTGTCTCCGTACGGAGCTTGGCACCCGAACCATCCCCTGCAGAAACAGCCCCAGGCGGGGCGCTGCCCTCGGGAGGCAGCCGCAGCACCTGTGGGTGACCAGGGCTCACATCCCCCCCCGAGCCCACCTGCCCAGGGCTCCAACATGTGCCAACAGCCCCCCCCAAGCCCCCATCCTCATTTACACCAGGGAGGGGCTCGGCCGGGACGCTCAGCACAGCCCCTGCCCCGCGCTGCTGCCCAGAGCTCCAGAGGGACGCTGAAAGGCGCCCGCGCCTCCCCGGCCGTGTGGCCTCCCCACGAAGCCACCCTGCGAGCCAGCGAGCCGCCCCAGCTCGCCTCAAATCAAGTGTGAGATTTAATTTCAAGCCCTAGCACTGGAAGGAAAGAGAACAGCTCTCCCTGCTCCGCATCGATCGCTTTTATTGAGCTTTTACTTACGAGAATTGCCCCGGAAAGACCCGACCTCAGCTTCCAGGCCTGGGGGAGAGAACCCAGGCTCAGCACCAGGCTCAAAGAGCCCCTGGCAGCGGCTGTGAGGCACAGAGCGCCCACACTGTGCCAGGCGTTGGACAGACCCGGACATCGGCTGCAGCCACCAGCAGCCAGGGCGGCGGTGTCACAGCAGGTCACACCGTGTGATGCAGACACGCTGGGGGACGGAGCAGAGCGGTGTCTGCTCACCTTAATGGGCTGAAAAGCCCCAAAAGAACCGGGTTTGGGAAGGGCAAGGCCAGGGAGTGAGCGGCTGCAGGCTGGCTCAGCACCCAGCCACGTGAGTGCCCAGCAAGGGCAGAAGCGCCGAGATGGATGCGGTGATGTTGTGGGTCCCCTCCGGCTCAGGACACTGTGTGACCCCGGGATATTCCCTGTGAGACCCTCGGGATTGTCCCTGGCACACACCAGACCTCGAGGACGAGGCGCGTTTGCCAGCGCTGCGCTCCCCCACGCACCGGCACCGAGGAGCAGGCGCCTCAGAGCCAGGAGCAGGTTTCACTTCTCCCATTTGCACACTGAATGACTCATTTTCTGTGAAGACTTCTTAAAATTTCCCAACTGCCTGTCAAGAGAAGACAAGGAAATTTGCTGCAGAAAGCCTGCAAGACGCTTCCCTGAGATTAAGGCCGCAGCCTGCCTTTGTGCCTTGCTGAGCCCAAACCACGCAGCCAACAAACCACCCGAGGAAGGCTCAAGTCCCCTCCGAGGCAGGAGCCTCGCCCTCCTGCGTGAACATTTCCAAGGAGAGACGGGCGCTTCGGCATCCCAACCCCTCTCCCTTCTGAGGCCGTTCTGCCAGCTCAGGCTTTGTCACGGCTGAGGCTCCCCTGCAGGACGCCCCCAGGACCGTCCATGCCCAGCAGCTCCCCCATGGTTCCAGCTCCAGCTCGGATCGTGTCTTTCCCCCCAGAGGGGATGAGAAACAGCCTCGAGTGCTCCAAGCCTCGGCCCCGATGAGCAAGGAGCAGGGCAGGCAGGTGAAGCCTCCCGTAAGCCCCCAGGGCACGTCCTGCCGGGGTGCTCGGCAGAGGCCACGCAGCATTTCCCCATCCCCAACCTTCCTCAAACGGCTGCGAAATCCAGAGCCAGCATTCGTGCAAACAGATCAAAAAAAACCAGGCAGAAACCATGAAGTGCAGCTCCCGTGACCTCCCCTGTGCCTCCGACAGAGGCTGGGCTCGTTACCATCTCCACAGCCGCCTCTCCTGACATTTTAAGGAAGTTTTCAGGTCCCTGGGCACATTTCCACGCTCTGCTCTGGCAAACAGCACAGCTGCCGTTTGCCGGCTCCAATTACGAGAGCACCAACTCCTCGTAAATGAACACCTGAAACACCCTGAAAGAAGACAAGGCACGTGAGTGTTTCAGCAGGTTAAAAGCTAAATATTACTCACAGGAAAACAAATATTGGCTTCACAGGTAGTCCTGCTGAAAAAGGACAAACATTTTGGACACTTCGGCAGCCAGACGTGCACCAAGCCCTTGGGAGGTGCAGTTGCCAGCAGCCAGCTTCCAGCCCGCCCAGCACCAGCTCCGAACACACGGCCTGGGTCGAGGCCTCCTCGGTTTCTCCTTCCTGGATCCAGCACGAGAGCAGCTCACGGCGAGCCCCAGGGCCAGCATGGAGCGGAGCTGGACGTTCCTGTGTCCCCACAACAAAGCAGCGACCTTTTGCCCTCCCCTTGCTTCTCCTGGGGGGAACTCACGCTGCTGACGACAGCTCGAGCGCATGACAGTGGTGCTGGTTTCCCAGCCAAGCCCCGAGCAGCCCCGCAGGGCTTGCTGCTGCTGCTGACATTTGGGACAGGACCCTTAGAGTCTGCCCAGAACTGCTGGGACCAGTGACCAAGGAGGGGACACAACGCATGGGGAAGGCACCGCAGGACGCCAGGGCCTGCAGCAGCCGTCCCTGCAGGGCAGCCGCTGCCACCCGACCACCACCGGGTCCTTATCTCGGGTCCTTATCTCACACGCTTGCTGCAGAGGCTTCCAGCAACCGCAGCGGGGAAACGAGCTCTGTGTGGCCGTTCTGGCACATCGCTCACCGCTCGGCCGAGGCACCCCACTGCCCCTTCCACGAGGGGATTTGCTGGGGACGCGCCCTGTGTGTGAGCAGCAGAACGCTGCCAACAAGCAGCAGCCGCCTTTTTAGGGTCAATCTGTGCTTCCCCACGGCACAGTCATCTCCGGGGCAATCCACGGGGTTAGACTTTGGACCACGAGGAGATAAAGAGTCTGAGTCCGGAGGGATGGAGCCGGTCACCGGGAGGAGCGCTAAGGAAGCGCCCTCACGCAGAGCCCCGCGGTGTGGGGAGCGGCCCCAGGGGTGGATCTCACCCCTTGGGAGAGTCCTTGGGCTGGTGACGTGCCTGAGGGACAGGTGGGAAAGCAGGGAGCCCATCAGCAGGACGCCCAAACCCCATGGAGAGGAGCTGGCAGGGCCCTGCTGCTGATCACGCTGCTCCTGGGGCTGCCAGGCAAGGAGGACGGGGCCTGGCTCTGGCCACACGTGGGTCAGGGATCTGAGAATCTCAGTCCCTCCTTCGTTACCTGCTCAATTATGGCCCTTCGTTACCTGCTCAATTATGGCCAGCGAGCTCCCCTGCAAGCATTAACACCAGTGCGATTTTCCCTCCGTCGAGATTAGCGACGATTGTCATTCAGGGCGATAATCAAGAGCTCAATTAGCTCTCATTGTCTGTCTCCAATGCCCTCAACACCCACAAACACACACGGAGCTAAGGAGATTACAGAGCACACCAGAGTTATGTTGCAAAACCAGCCTCCGACACCAGCTCTGAGCTACGCGCCAGGCACGGGGCGCGATACAGCGACGGACGGCAGGAGATGGCAGGAGAGGGCTGCAATGAGTGCAGAAACCCAAAGCCCTTGGGACAATGCCCAAAACCTCCACGGGTCACGGATGAGGGCTGGGAGCACCTCGCCGTGCTTCCCCCTGGGGGAAACCAGGCTCAGGCGAAGCTGCAGCTGCGGGGCTGGGGCCCGGTGAGGAGCCAAACGCTGCCCACCGAGCCCCGGCCATGGAGCTCTCATAGCTCCAGCTCCAGCTCCAGCTCCCTCCACCTGAGCCCATTTGTTTGCCCCCCCCCCCCCACCCCGTGAACACCGCTCAGTGCCCAGACGAGAGCAGGACACACGGACAGCTCCGGGACACAGCTCCTGGGAACGCCACCCCCGGCAGCGCGCTGGGTGCCGCTGTGTGAAGGAAGGAAAAGCAGCGCGATGCTGCGAGGCCGTGGTATTGTTTCTGACTCCAGCTCACAGCCCTGCTCGGATTTATTCGCAGGAGCTGGGTTTTGTCAGATCCAGGAGGGTCAACGCCTGCGAAATGGGACCGGTGCCGCCCGGGACCTGTAGGGCTGGCGCACGCAGCCGGGTTAACGACCCTGACAGAGCCAAAACCATCCCACGGCGCTACGAGGAGCCACGCGGGTGGATTAGGAAGCGGCTTCCCCCCGGAGAGGGGCAGGGAGGAAATCCCCGCTCCTGCGGCCGCTGCTCCCTGCCCGAGCTCTCCGGACGCCGCAGGCTGGGAGCGAACCTCGGCCACTGCCTCAGCTCCTGCACCGCTGCCGAGGCTCAGAGCAAAGCTCAGGCCGAGCCTCCCCCCTGCCCAAATCCTGACCTCGAGCTGGAAGCTGAGCCCCAAAGCCAGGACCGAGCCCCGGCTCCTCAGCACCCCCCTCCTGGCCCCCACAGTGCAGGATTTCAGCTGGGCTCCTTGCCACACTCACAAACATTCCCCTGGGTCAATAAATTCTGCTCCCCAGCAGGTGCCCCAGGTGCAGAACTCACCCCCGGACACCTCTGCGAGGGAAATCAAAGCCAGGAGCGTTTGGGTCCCACGGGAGAGCGCCCGAGGCCAGCACCGTGCCCACAGCAGGGCCCGGCCGGGGAGTTTGGGCTCTGTGGGGCCAGGCACCGCCGCTGCAGCCCAAAGGACCGGCAGGCAGGCAATCCCGCTGCTGTAAATCCCTGTAATTAATTTAGTAATTGGACTTCCCCAGCACAGCCCGACCTACAGCCGCGCAGGGACCGGGGGCACGCGGAGCCAGCCCAAGGAACCGCAGGGCCACAGGGGGAGAAACCCGGACGGGCCGGGGCGCACCTGATGCCAGCCCCCAAATTTGGGGTGTTTGGGGGAAAAGGAGCGGTGCCACCAGGCTGAGGCGTTCCCATGAGCAGTGTCAGTCCCGGACAGCCAGGACCCTGAGAGCCCAGCCTGCAGCCAGCCCCAGCCCCAGCCCCAGCCCCCTGCCGGGTCCCACAGGGCCTCATCCTGCCCCCAGGCGCTCTGTGCCCCCCCCAATCCACCACAGCGCTCCCCCCTTGCTCCCCATCGCTGTCCCTTCCCCAGCTCTCCCCCAGGACGCAGCCCCCTGCCCCCCCCTTCACACCCCCCCTACCCCCCCCAGGCTCTGTCCCGCTCTCCTCCAGGTTCCTCCCCACGCAGCCGTGACCCCACGGGGGGGGAGAATTTGGGATGGGGGCTCCCATGGATGTTTCCTCCTAAGGGGTCCCACCACAAAGCCCCCCAGGTTTGCATGTTTATGGGGCCGCCGGTCTTCACCGAGCCGAGGGTCCGGGACCCTGCCCCGAGCCGCCCCCCCCGCAGAGCGGCTCCTTGGGGAACCTGCGACCCCCACCCCCTCCGCACACCCCCTCTGAGACCCCCAAACCCTCACCTTCCGAGGAGGGGGGGGCCGCGCCCCTGCCCCCCGCGGGGGTCTCCTAACGGACCGGGGGACGGGAGAGGCTGGAGGCGCCCCCCCAGCGAGGGGAGGGTGGGGGGCAGCCCCCCAACCCCCCCCAATAACCCCCCCAATAGCCCCCCCCGTGAGGGGCGGCCAGAGCCCGGCTCCGTGAGGCGACTCCGTGCCGGGGGGGGGGACCCGGAGCCCCCCGCAGCCCCCTGAACGCCCCCCCCCGGTCTCCACTGAGGGCCCCGGCCCCGGCGCAGCCCCCGGCTCCCCCCCCAGCCCCCCCCCCCGTACTCACACCTCCAGGATGCGGTCGCCCTTGCGGACCCCGGCGCGGTCGGCGGCCCCCCCGCCCAGCACGGCGCTGACGTGCTGCAGCGGCGCGTACAGCTCGCCGTTGATGCTCCGCAGCTGGCCGCCCTCGCTCACTTGGCCGCGCACGTTGAAGCCGTAGCCGGACTCGGACTTGACGATGCGCACCACCCGCGGCCCCCCCGGCCCCCCCGGCGCCCCCTCGCCGCCGCCGTTGCGCTGCGGCCCCGCCGCCGAGCGCGGCAGCCCCTCGCCCTCCTCGTCCGCCATCTTGGCGAGCAGCGCCCGGCCGGCCCGTCACGCGCCCCCGGCCGCGCCGGCCACCGTAGGGAGCCGCCCCCCGCTTGGGGAAACGGGATGCTGGGAAATGTAGTCCGAGGCCTCTTCCCTCTACCCACCCCCGCCCCAGCGTGAGGCAGCGGGGGATGCCGGGAAGTGTAGTCCGCCGCGAGGCGTTCTGGGAGATGTAGTGCCGCGCCTCGGCCGTCGCCCTGGCAACGGGGGCAGCGCTGGCGGGTCCCGGGCCTGGCCCAGGAGGCAGCGCCCGAGGGCGGCGGGGCCAAGAGCCCCGGGGGGGGCAGCCCCGGGGGGACACGGCCCCAAAACCCCCCCCAGGCCCCAGGGCAGGCTCCTGGGGTGCCCCCCTGCCTCCTGCAGCCCCTGGGGACGCAGGGGGACAGGGGAGGGCTGCCCCAGGCACAGCTGGGGTCAGGGAGGGCAGGAGCAGGGGAAAGGCAGGGAAAGGTCCAGTGAAAAAAAAAGAAAAAAAAAGAAAGGGAAAATAAATAAAACCAAGGCACACAGCGTCACCTATAGCACACAGAGCCCCCCCCCGAGCCCCAAACATCGCCACAGCACAGCCCAGGCCATTTCTCTGGTAACATCTATTGAAGGGAGCACGCTCTGACAGGTAAGGCACGGTTCTGTATTGAGGTGCACGAACAACACAGGGCCCACGGCCACGCTCAGCACAGGCGCCCACAGCGCTCCTCTCGACTGCCCGACTCCCTGACAAAGGCAGCACCAGGCAAGCCCCGAGGAAGCTGGTTTGGTATTTTCCAGTTCAAACGTGGGACAGGCAGTCCTCAACCACGCTCCCCTGGAGCTGGACAGCAGCAATCGTGCCTGTCACCACATCCTTGGAAGACACCAATAATTTATTGAAATAAATACAGGGACAAACCAAGCCGCCTCTGGGTTTAAACGCTAGATGTACGTGGGGCACGATTTCTCTACACTCTTGAGAAAGGGACTGGGAGAAGCACGTCGGTACGGTGACTTCGGCCACACGAACCTTTGCCAAGTCCGGAGCAGCCAGATGTGCTGGAGGTCAGAGGTGGAGGCTCCCAACTGGTCACGCATGGGGCTTGTTTTGTAGGAAGGAGTCCTGTTTCAGGAGGATTTCTTTCTTCTTTGTAAGAGTGAATCTTTGCTTTGTTTCTTAAAAACAGATTGAACACCAAGTCCGCGGTGGCAAGCTGCAATCTGAAGAGGCGGCGCTGTTTGGACAAGACCCTTCAGAAGCCACAGCTGCTCACGGAGCAGCCCCGGCAAACCCAGGACGGGGCAGGGAAAGCGAGCCTGGCTCTCCAGCCAGGGAGCCACCTCATCCACCACGGGGCCAGCTGCCCCCGGCCTCCCTAGCCAAGCCAGCCCCCAGACCGGCCTCGATGTGGCTGTGGGACCCCGTGGGACAGCAGCGTGGACACCTCGCAGATCTCCCTCCTCTGCCAGCACCGCCCCGGCTGTGTCTGTCCTCGGGTGCCGCGGTGCTCCGGGGCACAGCCCTCTGCTGGCGGGTCCAGGGCAGACTGAGCACAGAGGCCAGAAAACGGCAGTCAAGCAGGGAAGTCCGGTCAAGGATAACAAGGGGAGAGTCTTCAGCTCGCTCTGGCCCTCGAAACTCATGTTTCCACCACTCGGATGAGAGGCAGCGGCTTGGGGCCCGACAGCCTTTTGCTGCAAGAGAGAAAGGATTTGTTCAGCCAGGTGGAACTGGAGGGTGCCTGGGAGAAACCTGGGGGGCTGCTCCTGTCCCAGCACTGCTCCTCGAATATTCCTCTGCTCCACGGGAGGGCCCTGTGTTCCTGGCACTCCCCTGAGGGAGCAGCACTGGGCAGGAGAGCCCCCTGCCAGCAGACACAGCACAACGTGCTGCCACCCAGGCAGCAGCCCCAAGCCCAGCACCATCACACGGCACACGGAGCTGCAATAAAGCCACCGAGCAGCCCCACGGGCCCCGTGCCCCGAGCCTACCTGCTCACGTACTCCGACTTGGAGCGCGCCCTGGAGCTGTGGCCGCCCCGGCTCACTTGCTTCTCTATCAGGTGCTCTATGCGGTCGTGCATCTCCAGGTTCTGCAAGGGATGGGAGGGACAGTTAGCGAAGGGCAGCTGGGACGCCCATCACCTGCTGGGCAGCAGGGGACTGGGCAGCACTGCTCCACTTTCTCTCGCACTGGGGAAGGTTTTCCCAAAGGAAACGAAATCCAGCCCTACAAAGGGGGGCCAGGGGAGCTGTGTAGGACTGGAGAACCTGGAAGCCCACCCGTGCCATCTCTTCAGCTGGTACAGGCAGCCGGACCCGCTCTCTGCCTGAGTTCACCACGGGCTTTGCTCGCACACTGTCCCCATGCAGAGCTTAGTGAAGTAAGTCACCAAGGAGGGAAGAAAATGCTAGAACTGCTGACGCAGGCTCGGTTTTTATCCAAAAAAGGAGAGAAGTTTGACACTTGCTACAATCCCAGAGGCAGGAATGCAATTTTAATTTCTGACACGCATGCAGTCAACTGCAGCTTTGTAGGCAAGAAGGGTTTAGCTGCCAGAGAAACGTGCTTGCTGAGATTATTTTGGACTCCCTTGGAGCTCACGGCTGCTCCAGCAGCCCCAGCTCCACTGGGAGCCCCCACACCAGCCTCAAGAACCAGCACAGCCCTTGGGGCCGCATGGGGCACATTTTCCAAGGCAAAAAAAAAAGCCCTGCTAGGACACACCTCAGCCTCCAAGTAAGCGACCTTCTCCTTGAGCTCCTGGATCACAGCATCTTTGGCCTGAATCACTGTTTTGGAGTTCTGGAGCTGAAAAAAAAAAAAAAAAGAACATTTGCAATTGCTAAAAATCCCTTTCACATATGCCTGGGCTAGAGCAGTGCTGAGGAAGGAGGGCAGCTCAGCCAGCCGTCCTGCCTGCAAACACCCACAGCATTAACTCCAAGGTCTGCATTTAAAAAAAAACAAAACAATCAAAAAAAGCTTCAAATTAAGTCTGAGAATTAAGCCCTAGGTGAAAGAGCCTCCGCTTACACAGTGAGACTTAACTCTTTCAGCAGGCCAAACTGGGAACACTGAGCCCTTTTATTACCCTTCCCGGGCGCCAGCACCGCCACCGCTCGCGCTGCAGTCCTTGGGCTCTCACCCCAGGGTCTGTCCTTGCTCCGGGGCAGCTGGACAGGGCTCTGGGCTGCCTTTGAACCTGGCCCCCTCTGGTTTGCCGAGGGAATCAGCCTCACAAACCAGCAATTATTTGCTTCCAAGCAGCTGAAGAGTTCTCTTCTTTGTTTTTAAACCCCGTGAGCTGTCTCCTCCATCCCGTCCCGCTCCTCACCTGCTCGATCATCTGGCGGACCTTGCGCTGCTGGCTCTTCAGCATGTCGTCCAGGTGGTGGATCTTCTCCCGCAGCATGGCCACCTCCTTCTCCAGCTTGGCCGACCTGGGAAAGCACAAAGGAGGAGTCCAGGAGCCGTCAGACGGCTTCCCAGAAGGGCAGCACTCGCTTGGCTGCACCCAGAGCAGCTTTCAGCAGCCAGGCTTCCCCTACAGCAACACGGGTGCTAAAACATTTCAGCCAGACAAGGTAAGGAGAAGCAGAGACAAAACCAATTCAAGCAGGAGCCACAAAGACTCCCAACAACACACTGCGGGGACACAGGAACATCAGGAAGAGCCAGGCCACAAACGAGGCCTTCCAGAAACATCTCCTCGCCAATTAACCCCCGGAGCACAGGGAGCCGGCCGGGCCGAGCAAACCCAACACCGAGGGGAGAGCCGCGGCCGCTAGAGGTCCCAGGGCAGCGCGGCTCCAGCGCCCAGCAGGGCTGCGGGAGGCGTTTGGAGATTAGTCAGCGCCGGGGAGCTGGGAGCTGTTTTGCAAGCCAGAGCGCGAGCACGCCCTTCGCAGGAATGTGCAGTCATGCCCCAGCGAGCTGACACCCCGACCCAGCGGCGTGGGCTTGCTCCGGAGCTGGCAGCCCCAGCGGAGGCCGAGCCTCACCGGTCTTGTTCAGCGAGTCTGTCGCCTTCCGCGCTTCTCAGCCTCGCCAGCTCCGCTTCGCCTTCTTTCATCTTCAGCAGCAAGCTCCTGTGCTCCTGCGGCAGAGCGAGAGGCCGAGTTACACGCGGGGGAACGAGTCGCAACGCGTGCTCTTCGGCCTCTCTCACCGAGCTGATCGGGAGCGGGGAGCTGCACAGCCCCACGGCCCCACAGCCCCCGGGCAGCCTCGCTGCTGAGCCCGCGGGACGGACGGGGGCAGCCGCAGGGTGACCAGCAGCACGAGTCCCTCTCCTTCACCCCCACACTGCAGGAGGGCACAAAGCCTTCTCCTCCCCTGCTTTTGGGCCAGGGGACGCGCCCCAGATCGCTTTGTGCTCATGCCACGCTTATGTTATGCTATTTTAATGTTATTTAATGTTAGTTATGTTTAATGTTATTAGGAGCAGCCCACAGCTGGAAAAGAAATCCAGGCTGAAGGTTGTGTTAATGCCCCCACGAGAAGAAGAACCGGGCAGCTGTCTAGACTGCACGCTCGTCTCTAGGATACCCAGAAGACAGACTCTGCACAGACCAACCAGATCTTCTAGACCTGGGAACCGCAAGCCTAAAACAGGAGCGGTCAAATTTATCTGTCCACAACCGCTTCGTCAGAGGCTTCTGGGTAAAGCCCGGTTGGGAAGGGAAGCTCTCCACGCGGCAGGGCCAAGCCCAGGACACATCTCCCGTGGGATCTGCTCCCCGGCAGGTCTGCGGGGGGCACCGCGGGGCTCCCCCTTCCCCCGGCACAGCCGCGGGGTCGGTACCTTCTCCATCCCTGCCAGCAGCCGCTGCAGCTCGTCCACCTGCAGCTCCTTCTCCAGCACGCTCTTCTCCGCTCTCCGCAGGGCAGAGCTCATTCGCTCGGCTTCCTCCTGGTACTGTGAGGCCGCCCTCTGCAAACGAGACAGAGACCCCTTCGCCATCAACCCTGGTGCACGCAGGTGGGCGAAGCACCCCGGCCCTCTCCTCCCCCCGCGTTTTGAAGCTGCTTGAAGCCGTGGCAGATTTTGCTGAAGGCAGCCGGGCGTCTCAGCACGCAGCCCGACGTGCTTCAGAGAGAAAAGGTTCTTTAGAAAGCTCCCCGGCTTCAAAGCACTTCAAAGGAGCGAGCGCCTCAACGCTGCAGCAATAAAGGGACCTCAGACACAAACCCACGTCCGTGCTCAGCCATGCGTGTTCTGGGGCTGTTCGCAGGCCCCTCCTGGGACACCTGCCTGCAGAACTGACCTCGGGAGCCACACATCAACAGCACAGAGACCTCGGGAGCCAGCCTCACACACGCATCAAAGGCTCAGGGGCAGAGAGGGGATGGGGGCACCCTGTGAGTCCCCACGACAGCCGGGAGCAGGCTCAGATTAAGCAAATTGGGATTTAAACACCGCCCCGGGCATCCCCCACGCCTCCATCCAGCCCCACAGCTGGCCAACACCAAGGGAGCCCTCACGGTGCTGCCACAAACACGCCGCTTCCTGCGCACGGGGACAGAGGTGCTCGGGGCAAGTGCCACCTCAGCGGGCGGCCGGTCCCGTGCTGGAGGAAGCGGTCATTGCTCAGCCCCCTCCCCAGAGGACACCGTGACCGTGCCCGGCCTGAGGCAGGAAGGCCCCCAGGCTGCCTGGGACCAGTTTGGTCTGCGGGACAGGACGCAAGCGGGACGTCACCTCTCCCACTGGCACGCGCGGCCCTGCCCGTGCAGGCAGCGGAAAACAAACCGAGGGGAGCATTAATCAGCAGCCCAGGAAGCGAGGGAAGCCAACGCCGCGGCTTCGTCAGCACCGCGTGGCAGGGAGCTGCTGTCAGCGCCGACCCGGCCCTTCGCGCCCCGGCGGTTTCGTCCCGTGTCGGTGATGCCAGCAGCTGCCTGGGGACAGGCCACAGCCCTTCCCAAAGCGCAGGAGGCGTGCTGCAGGAGGCCGTGCTGCTCCTCCCTGGGGGCTACTGCGGGTTTGCAGGGCAAAAATGACCACAGGCAGGAGCCAGGACACAGCAACGCGGAGCCTGGGCTCTGTGGTGAAGGGGAGAGCTGTGCACAGCAAAAGCTTGAGAGCTCGTGCAACGACTCAGGCTTCCAAAAATAGGTTGGAAATGAGGAGCCATTTCTGCTCAGACACAGCAGTCAGGCGTTGGGACGGGTTGCTCAGGGAGGTGGTGGAGTCCCCGTCCCTGGCGGTGTTTGAGGAAAGGTTGGACGTGGTGCTTGGGGACAGGGTTCAGTGGGTGACACTGGTGGGAGGGGGATGGTTGGACCAGGTGAGCTGGGAGGGCTTTTCCAACCTTAACGATTCTATGAGAAATGAACTAAAATCACACTTTTCCCACAGGGAAACGCACAGCACACTCACCTCAAGGTCCTTCTTCTCCAACTGATGGCGCTTCTCAGCCTCCTGCAGCTTTGTGAACAGCCTCTTCGCCGTCTGTCGGATCTTCTCCACGTCGTCTCCCGAATAATCCTCCTCCTGCAGACGGTGACAGGGAAGGATCAGCAGCGAGGAGTTACCAGAGGAGCCCTCCACCCCTCTGTGGGCAGTGCTGTTGGTTACGAAGCCTGCAACATCAACCCTCCACCTGAACAACACGAGGCACTCCTGTCCTCACCTCCCACACCCCAGCGACAGCTTCCAGCCCTCGAGATAATGCACACGCTATCACCTGGTAGCCTTCCAGTCCCTGTTTTCAGGATGCCATCCTGATCCGCGCTTGGGCAACCTGAAACCCGGCGGCGTGAAACAAGTCCCCAGTGCCCCATCCTGAAATCCCGGCCCCTGGAACACCCCTGGCAGCGTTCAGCTCCCAGGCAGCCTGCTCCAGGGGGAAGGACGGAGAGCTGAGGAAGTATTCACAGACTTCAGATCTTTGGTAACCCTTCCTCTAAAGGGCCTGTGTGTGTGCAGCTGTAAAAGCCCACTGTGCACATTCCTATTGCTCTGGGCTGCGCTCAGTGCCTGGTCCGACACCGGTAAAAGCCCAGTGCTGGGCTTTGCTGTGAGAGACGAGGCAGAAAGGTCTGACTGCGTGCTGACCAGGCTCAGAGCTACCCGCCGGGAGGAAGACCTCAAAATCAAACCAGGATTTCTTTCTGAGAGCTGACGTCTCTCCCTGGCCACGTACCTGGTCCTCCCAGGAGTCGGTGCGGGGACTCTCGGGGTGCAGCCAGCTCCCGTTCTGCCTCTCCAACACCACCTGCACGGGACAAGGTGACACCGACGGGCATGACGCCTCCCGACACCGCCACCCGCGCCCGCATGCAGAGCCAGCTCTGGGCACCGCAGCCGCTCCAGGCCCCGTTTCTTGCCAACAAACATGCGAGGGTGCGTTTGGCCAGCCAACAGTTTGCTTACTGACTCCTTGTCGCACACTTGTGCAGGTTTCTCATTGCACCTGTACGTGGTACCAACCGGGCTTCCACTTGCCACAAGCACCACAATCTTTAAGGCCCCTTTTATCATTTTCCGGACCCAAAGGTGATTTATTATTATTTTTTTTTAAAGTGAGTGCCATTTAACGCCCAAGACACGCTCCCGTTACCTGTGCATGCTGTTTATCTCCTTGTCTGTTCTCAAGTTTACTACTTAAGTCTTCCCGCAGCTTCTTCAAAGAACTTCTAGCCTGGCAAAGGCAAGTCAATTTAGCTCAATCGGCACCGACAGAGTCACGCAGCCCAACAGACACCAAACGGGGGCGCGGGGGCCGCGAGGACGCCCGGTGCCAATAGGCCATCGAGTGCTTCTCTACCAACCTGCCCCTGGCACCCATGGGTGCCACGAGGTCTGCCTGCAAACAGTGCTGGCACCGTCCTCGCCAGGCAGCTTTCTCACACAATCACAGGCAAAAAAAAAAAAAAAAAAGAAAAAAAAAAAGAAAGGCAACAACCTGGAGGCGCTGCAGATTTTTCGTTCATTAATCATCGATTTCACCTGTGAGGTGCCAAGGAGCCCCTTGCTGTTCCCAGCGCTCTCTGCCACCCTGCAGGGCTCAGACAAGTGTGGTCTTGACTTGCAGCTCCCCAAATTAGTCAGAGAAAGTGAGCCAGAGGAATGATTTACGGGCTTTCACCCCAGCTGCAGCAAACGCTTCGGGGCTGTGGCTCTGGCCCTTTTCAAAGAAAAGCTCCCAGCTTCGCAGCCCTGCCCCGGTAACACGCCGCTGGGTTTCAGAGGCCGGAGGCGCCGGGGCAAAGCGTTTTGCCTGGGACTGGCAGCGGCAGGACGGGACAGGAGGCAGGAGCAGCTCCTGAGGAGCACCCACGGCCCCGAGCTGCTGCCACCGCGTCCAGCTGTCCTGGGGGGCCCTCCTCGACCCCCCGAGGAGTGCGGACTGGCCGGTACCACCACCACCACTGACTGGTTTAGCTCCTTCCCTGCTTTTCACATGCAGGATTAGGTCGTTCTGCACGGTGAAGCTGCTTCAGCTATTCTGACAGGGCTGCAGGCAGCCTCTGCGGCCAAAGCCACGCTCAGCAGCTGCCGCGAGGCCTTCCGAAACCTGACCTGGGGAGCTACGGGAAAAGCTCAGATCAGAACAGCTGAAGCCGAAGCCCCAGAAGGGGGAAGGATCACACAAAACTGCAGCATCCAGGTGGCTGAGAGATAAGGGCTGGGTGACTAACGCCCCCGGCGCGCCGCGGCCCTGGGGAGGCTCCAGCGCTGGAGCGAGGCTGCGCTGCAGACTGGAGGCAGCACCAAGGTCTGGTTGCTTTCGGGGGGGAAACATGAGTTCTGGCAGAGGAGTCAGAAGGATGACGTGGGAGAGCTGGAGGCTGCCCTACCAGATCTGCCCTCGCTCTCCCTGGGGCCAGCACCCAGCACAGAGATTCCCCCAGGAGAGCAAACCCAAATTTCATCTCCCCCCAGTTTTTTTTTTTTTTATTTTGGCCACGTCAAGCTGCCCAGACCAGAACACGCATGCAACCGCTTCCACGTCCTGCAAGCAGCTCTCTCCACCTCCCCAGAAGTCACATCCCCACCAGGAGCAGAGGGAAGGGTTAATCGTCCCGGAGCCTCACCATCCAGTTTACTTTGGGAGATGAGACATACCAAAGAAACTGCCTTTTAACAAGAGGCTCCGGTTGCGCCGCACCCAGGCATGCAGGGGACAGCCTTGGGGGAAAGTCATCACGCAATTCTCTTCAAATTCAGTCCATATAGCAGAGCAATTAGTCAGGCTGAATTAATTTATGGCGCTTGATTAGACTGCTGCCCTGTACAGGCACGTCAGCAGACCGGAGGGTTCAGCCCCGCTGCCAGCTTGCTGCCGTGCGCCCCGCGCGGGGCCCCGCAAGCAGAGTGTGCAGCCCCCCACCACCAGCCCCCCACCACCAGCCCCCCGCAGACGTAGCTACCTCTTGGATGTATCGAACTTCGCTTTTCAGCTGGCTGACGTGCTCCTCGTGGTTCACACCTCCCTCGGCCCTCGCCTTGAGATAAACCTGGGCGAAGGAGAGACCTTGGCACCGGCACGGCCGCTGGCTCGCCCACCCCACATGCTGGTAGCCCAGTGAGGGCAGCCCAAGCCCAGCTCCACGGGGACTGGGACCCCCTGGATGTGCTCAGTGGGCTCCCCCTTCGCCTCCCTCGGCTTCGCTTGGGTGCTGCTGCCTCCTCCCCACCTCCTTGCACGGCCCCCAGCTTGCAGCCACCCCGGCTCCTCGCTGTGTCCCCAGTCCCCCCCCGAGCAGAAGCAAGCCCCAACTTGGGGAGCGCTCTGTGCCTGCACGGGGAGCTCCAGACGAAGCCCTGTTCTCAGTCCCACTGGTCAGGAAACACAAAGGCAGCAGCAGCAGCGAGCTGGGACCGTACCTTAATGATCTCCTCATCGCCGTCGTTGGACTTGATGCACTCGGACGCCAGCGAGTGACCGTTGCTCGACCTGTTGGCCACCATGGCGAAGGCTTTGCCCACGGGCTGCAGGACACAGAAAGAGCAGGGACTGAGACGGGACTGGCTGGCTCAGGGAACCCGCACTGAGGCTTCGAACAAAGTTTTGGAGAGGAGCTTCCCAGCTCAGCCTCCCCAAAACATCTGCCCCCTCCCCGCATCAGCTCCTGAGCTCACGTTTCCAGCACCGGGGAGGCTCCACCTGGGAGCTGCCGCACACAAAGGCACCGGGCAGCGAGATGCAGAGCCCGTGCCCAGCGCCACCAGTGCACGAAGCCAGGACCCGCGCGGGGAACGCACCTTCTGCTTCGCCTGCCTGTCACCTGGCAGGTCATTCGGCAGCGTCAGCCTCAGCACCTTCACGCTCTCCTGAAACAAGAGGCAGGTTTTAGCTTTGAGCTCCTGAAAGTTGCCCACATCCAGCTCCGGTCCCATGGCAGCAGGTGCCGGGCTGGTGCGTTTCTGCAAGCCAGCTCAGCATCGCTGCAGAGGCAGGAGCACGCTGCCTCCCCCGTGGGTTCAGGCTGCAGCCTACGAAACAACACCCGGATTAAAATGAGTAAGAGTTAGCACACAACGACTGCATTTATCAAATCCATCAAGGCTTGGAGGAGCCGTAGCCCAGCCAAGGCTGAGGTAATGCAGGCGGGCTGCAGAAGCAATTGCTGGACTCATTTTAACGCGAGGAGTCACGGCCATTACCGGTCACGTTGGGGACCTCGGTGACATTCAGTGGCAGCCCCAGAGAAGGGCAAAAGCAGCTGCTCCCAGCTCGGGCACCCGCAGGCACTCCTCCTCTCCCTGCCCTCCCGAAACAGCCCCAACACGTGCCGACCACCAGGGCTCTGCCCCTTCCCTGCCAGCCGAGCCCTTCGGGAGCCGTGAGCAGCAGCAGCAGCGCCCCAAACCATGGCTCCGGCTGCGTGGAATCTCGTTGGCACCAGCACCCACGCAGGGACCAGGTTCACCTTCATTGCTCCACCAACTCCTCACCCAAACCCTTCCTACCCGGACAGGGGATGTTTCCGCGACGTCCAGCACAAGGCAGGCTTTGGCGGAGATGGCCAGAGAGCCAGAGCACACAAACAGCCTTCAAGCAGCGTGAAGGCACCCAAAACGCCACATTTCAACCTTGGGCACCCATGGCGCAGCACAGAACCCCCCCGGACTGACCTCGCTGGCTCCCGGGCAGCCGTCGCTCATGCTGCTCACTGAAGGCAGCTCTGAAAGCCTGAGCTGCTTGGCGGCGGTGACGCAGGCATCGCGGAGCCCAGCTCGGTGCCCGCGCAGCCACGGGCGCCCGCCCCTCGCCACACCTGGCCACGTCAGCCTCCAGCTCTCCAGAGCAGCGTCAAGGCATTTCTGCCGCCCGGCTTTCAAGCGCTGCCTTCGCCGTCCAAGTCTCGACAAGCCATCTGTTTGTTTCCAAAACATTGTGTGTACACTGCTCTCGCTGGCTCTGCTCCCTGGAGACGAGGAGCCCTCCTGCAGATCGCTGCTGGAGCCGAGCTCCCCGCTACAGCCCCTCATTCCCCCAGCAAGGCCAAAGCCCAACAAAAAAAAAGCATTCGGGCTCTGCGAGCACCCCCTGCCTTGCCTGCAACGTCCACTCCGGGGGACATTTTCCTAGGCAGGAGCCAAGACGTTAGAAAGGGGCAGAAAAGTGCTGGAAGAGCTCGATGCGGGGCACACTCCCACAGCGCTCATTTTGCTGGCGAGGTCCGCGAGGCACCCCCAGCTTCCCGGCACCCCCAGCACGCAGAGCATCCCCCGCTCCCCACTGCGCTGCACCAAGCGCATGGGATGGAGCCTCCCTCACCACCGTCCCGCTCCTACGGGGGGAGCCCCCCAGCGAGCACCCACCGCAGGGCTGCCGCACGGTGCCACCCCATGCCCCAAGCTGGTGGAGACGTGCTCGGGGGACGTCGTTCCCCTGCGCCTCATGCTCCCCAGCTGCTTCACGGGGTCCCACCTCGAGGTCCCCTCCTTCCTGCAGGCCCCCTCAGGGGCACAAATGTCCTCACGCGCTGGCTCGAGGACGAGCAAAGGCAGTGCAGGCAGGGCAGAGGGCTCGGTGCGCAGCCATGCAGCGGCCACCCCCGGCATGGGCCGCCGGCTCAGCGCCTCGGAGCCACGGGGAACGTGTTGCAGCCGCTTCACGTGTCCCGCTCGCAGCTTTGTTTACAAGCGTGAGGCTCTCACGCTCGCCAGCACGGCCGGCCCCGGCCCGCCAAGCCCACGCGAGGGTGGGACGCTGCCAGCGCCGCGAGGGAATCGCGCTCCCGGGGCAGATGCGCGGCGATAAGCAGCGAGCGCAAGCCCATTGCCAGCCCCGCAGTCAGAGCCAGCCAGAGCCAGCACCAGAACCCGAGGGAGCCGTCCGCGGGTCGACGCCGAGCAGACGTGGCGAGGAACGGAGCAAAGCAGGGAGCGAAGCAGCAGGGAGCGAAGCAGCCGGCGCCGCGAGACCCAAGGTCACCCGAGCAGGAAGGGAACCATGCAAATGCCGCCTGGGGACGGCTCTGGCTGCCTCCGGCCTCTCCCGTGCACGCCGGGGGATGGAGGGGAGGTTTCAGCGGGTGGTGGAGCGGGGCTCTCCCGACCACCTGGGGAGAAGCCTGGCCCCGTCGGCACGGCGTTTGCTGCAGACCCCTCCCCGCACAGCCCTGCAGGACCCCACGGCCAGTCCAGACAAAGGAGGCGACGTGTTCTGGGAAAGCTGCGGAGGGGCCACAAGGCACGAAGCCCCCCCTTTACGGGACGAAGCAGCCGGGAAGCGCCACCAACCCCTCTGTTAGGGGCACCGATCCCGCAGAGAGGCACGACGGCGTTACGCAGCTCCGCCAAGCCCAGCAGCACGCACACCCTGGGGAGGCTCAAAGGAGCCCCGGCGACCCCGAGCTCCATCCAACCCCCCCCACCCACACCCAGGCAGGGGGCTCCCCCCGCAGCCCCTGGCCATGATCCCACCGGTGCCAGGAGGTTCCCGGGAGCAGCCCCCTGCCCTGAGCCCCCCGCATGCTCCCCCCAGGGAGCACGGGCGCCCGCCCGCCTCCGGTGCCGAATCGGGCTCCAAGCAGGAAGAGCAGAGCCGCGGGAACTCCCCCGCGCCAGCCCCACTCCTTCACCTCTGGGCTATCATTAAATCAGCCCTGCCTCCTGTTTACAACTCCCGAGCTGCTCCGCGTGGCCCCAAAACAGAGGGGACAGCGGATTTGGGGCCCCCTCCGTTACTTTCCGCGGGAGGAAGAGAGTTTTGCAACCCGACAGCACCCGGGAGGCGACGGGCTGCCTCTCACCTCGCTTTTGGGGAGAAAACACAACCTCAAGGAGCAATCGTTTTATGCCCCAACCCGGCAGGTCCAGCACAGGAGGCTGCCCCACGCCCCGCACCGGGGGCTCACGGCTTTTACCACGAGCTTTGGGAATTCTCCGCGATGCGGGGAGCTCGGTGAGGCTCCCGCTGCAGCCCCAGTGCTCCGAAGCTGGCGCCCTTTGAGAAAAGGCGCTTAGAAATTCTCTGCCCGTGCTTTGGGTCCAAATTCCCAAAAAGAGCAGATCCCCTGGAAATTAAGGAGAGCAACCTCAGCTATGCTGGCTGCTGGCTTTCAGGTGAAGCCGATTTTAAATCTTTGGGTGCATTTTTCACCGTCGAGCCCAGACAACCCCACCAGGGCTCGAGGGAAGCGCCCAAGGGTGCCAGGCAGCCCTCCTGCCTCCAGGATGGGCGCGGGGGCAGCACCAGCCGGGGGTCGGAGCGGTCCCAACGAGGGCGTTCTGCAGCCACAGGGACAGCGCTCCGTCCGTCTGTCCGTCCGTCCCGACTGTTAAACAGGAACAGGCCTGACCTGACCCAGAGGGTATCGCCGAGGATCATTAGCAAACAGCTGCGGAGCCCCAGCGCTCCAGAGGCAGTTATCACCCTAATAACCCATTAGCTAAACGAGCCCAACTCTGCAATCGCTCCTTATAAGGCCAGGGAAGCTGCGGGGAACGAGGGCTTCTCCCGGGGAGACTCGGGGTGACTCACCCGGCAGGGCTCGGCCGGGCGGCTGCCGGCACCCGAAACGCCGCGGCCCCGGCAGCCGTCGAGGCGGCGTTTTGGGGGACCGCAGCCCACCAAGGCTCAGGCCGAGCACCCAGGGGCTCGGCACCACCAGCCGGGGGGGTCCCACACCCTCGCCGGGAGGTCGGGGCACACGGGGCCGGCTGCAGGTCGCTGCTGGCCCCACCCTGGGCCTGGCCTTTCCGCAGCCGCCCGGCTGCGACGGGGAAGAGCGAAGGAGGTGGAAGGGAAAACAGGAGGCCGCCGAGCAAGCCGGGGAGCGACCGACCGAGCACGTTCACTGCTGGTCCCCCACCGCAGCCCCACGGGGACGGCCGGAGCTCCGCCGCGGGACCCCGGAGCCGCAGCTGCAGAGCCCCGAGGGGAGCCCGGACCCACCGGGGGGCAGCGGGGTCCCGATGCCATCGCCCAGCCTGCAGCAGCCGCTCGCCCACCCGCCCGCCCTCCCAAAACTCGGCGCTTCGGCCAGGCGAGGACACGAGGACGGGGACACGAGGACGGGGACCGGGAGCAGCCCCCACCCCGGCGGGCGCCGCTGCCCCCAGCCCCAGGGCGAGCCCCGAGGGCACCCCCCGAGCAGCTCCCCCCCGGGACCTCCTCCCCGCCACCCCCCCCAGGACCGCGAGGAGGCGGCGGGGCCGGGCCCCGGGCGGAGCTCACCGGGCTCTGGCCGTGGGGCCGCACGTCCAGCACCGCGCACCAGCCCTGCCGCCCGGTCATGGCCCCGCCGCGACTGCGGCCCCGCGCCGCCGCCCCCGCGCTTATATACGGCCACGCCCCCGGACACGCCCCCGCCCCGTGGCCACGCCCAACCCATTGGCCACGCCCCTTTTGTGTTGGCCACGCCCCTGGCACCCTTGATGTGCCGAGGGGCTGCGCCAGGGGGTACCGGGACTGGGCAAGGGGGGCTGAGCCGAGCCAAAATGAGCCAAAATGAGCCAAACTGAGCCAAACTGTGCCAAACTGAGCCAAAATGTGCCAAAATGTGCCGAGCCGAGCCGTGCCACACTGAGCCAAGCCATGCCGAGCCGTGCCAAGCCACAGCGTCCCAAAGCCCACCAGCCCGTGCCCCTGCAGCCTTCTCCCCCCTGCACCCCGGGGAGCCCCCATTTGGCACCGCGGGGCTCAGGGCTGGCGTCCCTGGGCGTGCCGGGCACAAGGCGCCGCGTAGCGCTGCGATGAGCTCAGCCGGCCTCAGCCTCACTGCCGGGTACCAATGCAATGAGCTCAGCCGGCCTCAGCCTCGCCACCAGCCCCAGGCCCCGTGCGGTCACCGGGGCCACGCGCTGGCTGCAGGGTGGGGACACCGCGCGAGGACGGCGCTCCCCAAAGCAAACCCGGGGTCACGGCCGGCATCGGTGATGCTCAGCCAGGCTCCTCGCCTCCTGGGCACCCTGCAACTGAGTGGCCACAGCGCCCAGAGGGGAAACCGAGGCAGAGAGGGGCCGCGGCACCCCATTGCTGGCTGGGGCAGGGATGGTGGCTGCCCGCGGCCCCCACACGCGTGGCCGGGAGGAGCCAGGCCCCGGGCAGGACCGGTTGTGCTTGCAGGGCCCGGCCGCAGCGGGGATGCTGTGGGTGCGGGGCCGGGTGCCGGGCACGGCCCTTGGCAGCGGTGACGCAGGCCCAGGACAGGCTGGGTCCCTCCCTGGTGCACGGTGGGGACGTGGGTGTCGCCGCTGCCATCGCCGTGACCGCCCCCACCGGCTGCTGCGTCCCAGCCAGCACCAGCGGGGTGTGAAAGGGGAAACTGAGGCAGTGGGGCCGGGGAGGGCCGGGCCCCGGGGCACCACGCACTGCCCCGGCCCTACACGAGCCCAGGGCCGGAGCCAGCTCGGCCCTGCTCAAGGCCATGGAGGGGAACTGCGGTAAACACCTGCCAATCAAAGCAATGGCACTAATTAGCATTTGGCAAGGCTCCCATCCTTGTTAATTAGTGATAACGAGGATTTATCTTGGAGCCAGATCCAGCTGAGCAGGAGGGAGCCTCGTGCCGCCGAGCCCCGGCCCCCACCCATGGCCCCAGCCCCACGCTCCCTCCCGGCCCTGGACCAATGCCGCAGGCACCACACACGTTAAAATGTTTGATTTTATTTAAAATAGCACTTTGAGAGGGAAAAGAGCAGCGGAGGGTGGAGGGCTGGTGCATACAAAAATAAACGGGAGCCTCTGGGGCTGCGGGTGCTGCCAGAGGGGACGGACACACGGACACCCAGCACGAGCCCGCCCCCGGCTCTGCAGCGTCCCTGTGACCGTGTCCCCCCCGTCCCTGCTGCTGGGGGACCCCAGCACGCAGCTCCCCGGGGCCGCACGGCCCCCGCCACGTCCCTGCTTCAACCACGCCGAGTTCGGTGCCCTGAGACCCGCAGGAAGACAAAGAGGCCAGACGGGGTCCTGGGGGCTGCGGCCCCCCCAGCCCACAACTCGGCCCGGCCCCTCTTCCTCCGTGTCGGCAAACGGCCTCCTGCACCCAGCGGCCCGATCCTGCGGTGGCCCCGGGCCCTCAGCAGGAGCTGGTCTGCAGGTTGGCCTCGTTGAGCAGCGAGGCGATGGAGGAGGGCCCGTAGGCACTGTCCAGCTCCTCGTCCGAGCTGAGCGCCTCGTCCTGCAGCGACGACTCGGCGGCCGAGCGGGCGGCCTTGCGCCTGCGGCAGGGAGGGAGGAGAGGGCTCAGCACCGGGAGGGGAAGGCAGAATGATGGGGGGGAGGCGGTGGGGACCCCCCAGCTCCCTACCAGGCCTCTTTCTCCAGCGTCTTGATGCGGGCCTGCAGTTGCTCATTGAGCTCGTGCTGCTCCTCCAGCTCGCGCTGCGCCTTCTTGCGAGCGGCCTCCAGCCGCTCGATCTCCTCCTCGGCCTCGTCCACCTGGCGCTTCAGGGCCTTCACCCGCAGGCTCAGCTGGGGGGGACGCGGGCGCTGGGTCAGACGGCACTGAGCCGGGCTGGGGGGGGGCTGCGCGCCCACCACCCCCCACAACCACCCCACCTGGTCCTTCTGGTCGCTGACGTGCTGCCGCTCGTCGTCGATCTGGATGGTCAGCTCCTTCACCTTGCGCTCCAGCTTGCGGGTGGAGGACAGCAGGACGTTCTTCTCCCTGGGGGGAGCCGCGAGGTGTGGGTGAGGGCGGCAGCCCCCAGTGCATGGGGACGGGGGGCGCGGGGGGGCCGCTACCTCTCCTCCGCCTGCAGCCTGTCCTGCAGCTCCTCCACGCGCGCCTCCAGCTGCGAGACGTTGCCGCTGGGCTTCTGCAGGCCCTCGGAGCTGGCCAAGCGGTTCTTCAGCTCCTTGTTCTGGGGGAGGACACGGGGGGCACGGCTTTTGGCCCAAGGAATAAAGCCAAAAAGCTGCTTCTAACCCAAAAGCACCGCATAACATGGCTCTTCTCCCCGCGGTGCTGACCTGGCGGCGGGCCAGGAGCGCCCCAGCTGCTGCGCGGTGCCAGCGGCGCGTGCCCCGTGCTGGTTTTGGCAGCGGTAATGACACCCCGGGAACGAGCAGGGCTCGAGGAGCTCATTTCCCATTGATCCGCTTTGCTCCCAGCCAGCTCCACGTTGGGTAATGAAGGGCTCAGAGCCCGGAGGGGCCGGCGGGGAGCCGCTCGCTGTGGCCCCAGGGCGTGAGGGAAGGGGGGATTCCGTGGGAGCCCCGGGGGGGCCCCACTCTGCAGCACTTCCCTGCAGCATCCTGGGCAGGAACCAGGTGGAGCGACACAAGGAGAGCTCCGAGGATGCTCTGCCTGAGGCTGGGGCACGGGGAGGAAGGGGAAGAGGCTGCATCCAGCCTGGGAGCGGGCATTTGGGTGCTGAAGTGGGACGGCCCCTTGCAAACACAGGGGATGTGCTGGAGAGGGGCAGGGAAGCCGAGGCGGCTGCACGAGGGTCCCCGGGTCTGGCAGGGCCGTGGGCTGGATGCGGCCCCTCACTCACCTGCCGCTCCAGAGACACCTTGTCACACTCCAGGTCCTGGCGGCTGGAGCGCTCCTGCAGCAGCTCTGCCCGCAGCTGGTCAATCTGGGGAGAGGGGGCACAGGGGGGTTCAGCCCCGTAGTGGGGACACTGCAGGTGGCCACATCCCGGGGTCCCCAGCCACATTCCACCCAGCCCCAGCAGTTCCCAACAGACACAGAACACAGGAACCCCAGCGAGAGGATTTTGGTTCCTTCCCCAGTCGGCTATTGCCCTTCCAGTGAGCGGCGGTCGCGCCTCCCCCCCTCCAGGCATGCGTGGCTGGGGGATGAGGACTGCAATTTCCTACTGGAGGGTTTAACTGGTTGGACTGGGATTCGAGGACCTGGCTGCGCTCTCAGCTCTGCCTGGCACCTCCGGGCACTGCAGCGCAGCCACGCTCGGGGCAGAAATGGATTTAATGCTCTGATGAATCAACCCCAAGGTCCCCCACGGGCCTGTTGGAGGCTGCCCAGAGCTAAATACACGTCTGTGCGTTATTTTAAGGTTGAGGGAACGTACTTCTGTACAAAGGGTTGCTTGAGTTATATCTAAGCAGCCCAAAAGTCACAACGATTTTCTTTGAGCAGAACCACGCTCCGGTTTCACAAACACCTCTGCCCCTCAGCACCTGCAGTTTGGGCACGTTGAGTACTCCCAGGACAAGTCTCCTCCTGGAAGGATCTCATCCTTGTAGATGATCCATTTACCAGATGAAAAATGGGAAAACTCACCCAATTTACCAGCTCACCAGGACAAACCCCGTGTTATGGGGCACCCCAGGGTGCCAAAATGCCCCTTCCACAGCCCGAGGGGATCACAGCAGGGCTGGGAGCGAAGGGTCTGCCTCTCCCAAAGCCCCACAGTGCTGCCACCCGCTCCCTGCACAGACCAGGGGGTCGGCAAAGCCGATCGGTGCCGGTGCCAGGAGGCTCGGCAGCAGCTCACGCCTGCGCGCAGAGCTCCAGCACCAGCTCCGGCTTTGAAGCTAATTAGCAGGTGGGTTAATAGAGAGGTTACAGCCAGGAGACTGGCGTAATTTTAGCCCCAACTTCCTGCATAAACACAAACCTCACCCTGTAATTTCAGGGGATTTTTTTTTTTTCACCAAGCTCGTATAATTTCCTCTTGCACCTGAACCAGCTTTTCAGATGACACCTCGGTTGTATTTAGACACTGGGAGCAGTGGGAGGGGTTGGGGCTGCCCAGTAACAGCTCGCTAACGAGGCTCCAACCCGGGGACTGCAGCCAGGAGCCCAGGCTCTGCACCGGAGAGGACCGGGCTGTGGCTCGGGGGGCTCCGGCACGGCACCGCCCGCCCTACCTGGTCTCTGCTGCGGTTGACCCGCTCTGTCAGCAGCTCCACCGAGGTCCTCTCCTCGTCCAGCTCCACCTCCAGGCGCTTGGACTTCTCCTACAAGCCAGAACAGGTCGGCGTGACCCCACGGTCCCCATGGCAAGGGGACAGGCAGCTGGAGGGGCTGCCTGGGGGCAGCGAGCGCCCACCCGCTCAAGAAGGTGCCGTGCTGCCAGCGATGAGCACCGAGGTGCTGGAAGAAGGGGCTCGCACCAACATCGGGCTGCTCAGCAGCCTCCAGCCCAGCAAAACCCAACCGCCCCGGGGCCCTGGCACAGCCCAGGAGCCAGGAGAGGAGACACGCTCAAAGAGGCAAGGATAACCCTAAAGCAACACCCCACAGGAGGCACGGCGGCTCTCCCACGCGAGTTGCGGGGCAATGCTGGCTTGAAGGGAGCCGAGGAGGTCGGCTGCAGCAGCAATTACCAACTGCAGCACTCCCAGCACTGCCACCCCGCGTCCCTCCTGCCTCGCAGCAGCTCCGGCTCGGGCGCAGGGGGAAGGCTGGGCGCGCTCTGCCCCTTGCTGTTGGTGCTCAGCACTGCAGGACCTGCGCCAAGCGGTGCCACAGGCAGCAAAGCAGCGCTGGATCCTCGTCCCTCCCTGCACCACCACCCCTCTCCCTCTGCAGGGGGCTGTGGTTTGGAAGAAGCCACGGGTTTGGTTTTAGGCCACCCACCTCCAGCGCCTTGACCTGCCGGGAGCGGTCGTCCTGGGAGCGCCGCTTGGCGTCCGCCTCCTGCTCCAGGTTGTGCAGGCGCTGCAGCAGCACCTCCTTGTCCAGCAGCGCGCTCTCCCGCTCTGCCTGGCTGTCCTGCAGCGCCTGCTTCAGCCGGGACACCTGGGGGAAGGGCAGCCCGTGTGAAACAAGGGAGGAGAGGGAGGAGAGGGAGCAGAGGGGCCCCGCAGCCGCCGGCCCCCGCCGAACCTCGTCCTGCAGCCGGCCCATGCTGAACTGCATCTTCTCCACCTCGGCACCCCGGTCCTTCGCTTGTTTCTGGGAGTCCGTGATCTCCTTCCGTGACTTCTCCTTGAATTCCTCCAGCTGTGACTTGAGCACGGCCAGCGAGCTGTTCGACTCCTCTGCCATTTGCTCCAGCTGCGGCAGAGCGGGGAGAGCTCAGGAGCTGATGGGGGGCAAGGGGCTGGGGGAAGCATTTCTGCTCTGGGAGCTCGGGAGCACCATGGAAGGGATCCCTGAGCACCACCCCCCTCCAACCCACGGTGCAGAGTGCCCACGGTGACACCCAACACCCCCGGGACAGGCCCTGGGGTACGGGAGCCGACCTCTTTGTTCAGCTTCTCCGTGGTCCGGTCCAGGAGCCGCTTCTGCTCCTCCAGCTCGCTCTTGGCGCGCTTCAGCTGCTCCTTCTGCCTCTGCTCCTCCTGGAAGGAGGCGCTCAGCTCCTGGTGCTCCTGCGTCAGCCGGGCCAGGCTGCGCTGCGCCTCGTCCAAGCGCGTCTCCAGCGACCTCTTGGCCATCAGCAGCTCCTGCTCCCGGTCCGTGGCTTCCCCCAGCGACTCCTCCATCTGCCTGCGCTCCGCCTGCGGGGACAGGGCTCGTGAAACTCGCAGCTGCCTCCTGCCCGTGCCTCCAGCACGGCTCCGGGACCCGGTGCCCACGTCCTGGATGCGTGGTGGGGTGGCAGGGACAGGCTCCGCACCTCCAGCTTGGTGACCTTCTCCTTGAGCCGGGCCTGGGAGCCCTCCCAGCTCTCGCCCATGCGCTCGTACTCCTTCAGCTGCGTTTCCATGCCCAGGACCTTCCTCCTCAGGTCGTCCTTCTGCTCCTGCAGCTCCCGCAGGGTGGACTCCACCGCCTTCCTCGCCTGCTCCGAGGACTCCCTCTCGCTCTCCAGGGAAGCCTTCTCCTGCAACGGGAACAGCATGAGGAGGTCCCGGGGCTGGCTGCTGAGCTGGGAGGGGGCTCAGGGGGACCCTTTGGGCTTGTGGCCACCAGCCCAGCCCGCGGGAGAGGGATCAGGGACAAAACGTGGGGCTCACGCAAAGCTCCGTGGGGTCCCAAGACAGCAAGAGCAGGCCGTGGTGGGAACTGCTCCTCTTCCCCTGGCCCAGCACTCACCTTCACGGCCTCGTCCCGCTCCTTCTGGAGCTGCTGCAGGTCCCTGCGGTACCGCTCGATGGCCCCGTCGCGGCTGGACGCCTCCTCCCGCATGGTGCCCTGCAGGGCCGCCAGCTCCCGCTCCCGCTGCCGCAGCCGCTCGTCCTGCTCCTGCTTCTCTGCCACCAGCTCCCGCTGCGCCTCCCGGGCCTGGCGCAGCTCCTGGGGACGGGGAGGGGGTCACGGGGACCCCTCCTGTTGGCCATCATCCCGCCGGGGTGCAGGACAGGGCTGCGCCTTCCACGCTGCCCCCTCGTCACCCACCTTCTTGAGCGCCTCCAGCTCGCCAGGGTCCAGCGCATTGCTCCGTGCCTGGTCCGCCTCCTCCCGCACGGCCGAGAAGCGCTCCCGCAGCTCCCGCAGCTCCTCCTCGAACTCCTCCCGCTCCAGCTTCACCTGCAGCAGCCTGGAGAGGGGCAGGATGAGGCTGGCACCCCCTGACCCATCCCTGCGGGACACTGGGTGGTCGCACGAAGGCTGCTCCTGCCACTGGCGCTTACTCCTGCTTCGTGGTGCGGAGCTCGTCCTTGTTCTTCTGGAACATGTCCCGCCAGTGCCCCGTCTCCTCCGCGCTCTCCTCCAGCTCCCGCTGCAGGTTCCTCACCACGGCGCTGATTTTCTGCTTCTCCGACTCCAGGCTGGCCTGATCCTGGCGGGCAGGACCCGAGCGCTGAGCGCCTGCATCCTCAGGGGATGCTCCAGCAGTGCTGAGCCCCTGCTGGGTTAACGCCTCCCAGAGCAGCCTGGGGAAGCTGCAAAGGGACACGGGGAGCCCCGGGCCCCAATGGGGAGCCCCATGCTGTTAGGGAGCCCCATGTCCCCTTGGGGAGCCACCTCCAGCCCAGGGCAGCGGGGTGCTGTGATGGGGAGGGTCTGGGGCAGGACACAAAGCCCGATTCCAGCTCAGGAGCACACAGAGGGGGATTTACGGACACAGACCCCAGGCTAAGACCCTGCCCAGCGAGACGCCGGGGTCTCCCCGCGGGCAGACCTGCGAGATGCCCTCCATGCTGCGCCGCAGCTGGTCCATGTCGCTCTGGTACTGCTGCCGGACGCGGTCCAGCTCCTTGTCGTGGTTCGCCACCTCCTCCTTCAGGGCCCCCTTCAGCGCCGTCAGCTCCCGCTCCCGCAGCCGCAGGTGCTCCTCCTGCCGCTGCTTGGAGCTCAGCGCCTCCTCCAGCTCCTCGCGGGTCTCCAGCAGCTCCTGGGACACGGAGGGGTCCCCGTGGGCTCGGCGGCGAGGCAGGGGATGCTCACGCCCCCCCGGATGTGTTGCCGTACCTTGTACAAGGCTTCCCTGTCCGGAGACGCCCCCGAGGCTTGGTGCAGGCGGCCGAGCTCCTCGCGCATCGCCGCCAGCTGCTCCTCGCGCTCGCCCAGCCGGGTTTCTGCCCGTCCCCGGGCTGCCTTCGCCTCGGCCAGCCTAGGGGAGAGCACGTGGGTCAGTGCCCCGCTCTGAGCCCCCTGGGAAGCCCAGGGCACGTCTCCAGCCCTAAGGGCAGGCGAGCGTCTGCACGGGTGGGGAGCTCGCTGGGCTCCGTGCCTCCGGCAGGTGATGGGATGGGGGCAGCACAGGAGCCCCCCTCCGCTCCTCCAGCCCCATCCCTGCAGCCTTGGCACCCTCAGAAATCCCCAGTGCCCCCCATCAGCACCCCCAGAGCACACTGACAGCCCCGGCGCAGCTCTTACTCCTGCAGGCTCCTCTGCAGCTCCTGGCCTTTCTTCTCCAGGGCCGCCCGCAGGCGCTGGCTCTCCTCCTCAGCCTCCAGTGCCCGCGCGGTGCCGCTCCGCGACGGGTCCCTCGTCAGCTCCAGCTTCTGGCGGAGCTGCCGGGGAGGGGACGGCAGTGAGACCCCCGCCAGGGGGACAAGTGGCCGTGGCGATGCCCCCTGCCCGCTGCCCCAGCATCACTGGGAGCAGGGAGCTCCCTCCGCCTGGCCTCACCTTCGTCTCCTCGTCGAGCCGTTCCTGCAGCTCCTCCACCTTCCTGGCCAGCTCCGCGTGCTGGGGCTGGGAGCACGCCGCGTCCTTGGCAGGCACCTGGGGGGAGCCCCGGGCTCAGCCGGCACGCACGGGCACCGCTGGCCAGAGCTCGGCCCCGCAGTTTCCTCCCAGAGGCAGCCTGGCCTCAGCCTCGTGCTGTGCTCCATGCACTAGGGGGGTGTCCATACGAGCCCCCTGCCTCCCCCTGAGCACAGCGGGGACGAGGCAGGGAGCAGCACTGTGCCGGCCCCAGCTCACCGTCAGCTCCTGCACCTTCTCGAACACCAGGGCAGTTTTCCTCTTCAGGGAGGTTTCGCTCTCTCTGCTCCTGAGGACATCACGGGAAAAGGAAAGCGTTTGGGTACAGAGGGGACGGAGCGGGGTGAGCACGGGAAGGCAGGGGCACCCTGAGCGCCTGGCTGCTCTCCTCCCCATAGCCTTAACCTGGCTCCAGCTGCCCCAGTCCGCAGAGCCCTGCCCCAGGCAGCCCCCACAGCAGCGACTGGGGCAGCTCCGCTCCCGACCTGCCCCGCAGCACGCTTCAGGAACCGGGACAGGGAACGGCCGGGGCCCGGGACGCAGCTGGGATGCTCACCCCTCCTTCAGGATGCTGTAGATGAGCTCCTTGGTGTGCTCGCTGCTGCCAGGCTGGGCCACCTCCCGCTGGTCCCGCAGCAGGTCCGGGGTGGATTTGAACTGCCACGAGGACGGGAGCACAGCTCCAGCGAGAGCCAGGCACAAACCCCCCACCCGGTGCCCCCAGTGAGCCGAGGATGCTGTCCCCTGGGGAGCGCAGGGCGAGGTGCCCCATCTGCACTGGGGGGCTGGCGTCGTGGGTTCCTGTGTTTGTGCCCCAGCAGGGAAGGTTCTCGCCCAGAAGCCCCCCGAGATGCAGGGGCTGCGGGCAGGGCTGCAGCTGAGTGCTCGCAGGACGTCAGCCCCGCGGGGAAGCCAGAAGCAGTGCAGGTGCCCTGCTCAGCTGAGGGGGCAGCAGCACCAGTGAGGGGTCCCCAACCCAACCCAAACATGGCCCAGAGCCCAGATTAACGAGTGCAGGACCCCCAGGCACCACCACCAGCGCTCAGCCCACACTAACGCTGCCAGCAGGACGCGAGGCCCCGCAGGATGAGGCCCTTGATGGGATCCATCCCCCCGGTACCTGCAGCTCTGCCCGGGCTTTGCTTTGCAGCCGCTCGGTCGGGGGCTCCTCCGTGCCCCGGTTCGCCCGCTGGCTCCTCGCCGCCCCCTCCTCCGCCGGCCTGGCTCCCTGCTCCCGGCCCAGGCTGCCGGTGGGCCCCGAGGGCAGGGGGCGAACGTCCCCGCGCCGGGCACCGCTCAGCTCCCGGCCATCCGGCACGGCGCGGTGAGACACGCGGCCGTCGAGGCTCTGCGAGCGCTTCCTCTCCTCCGAGGGGATGCGGCCCCTCCGGGCTGCCCGGCCCCTCTGCTGCACCTTCCCGTCGAATTTGCTGATGAGCGAGTCCACCGAGGAGAGCGGCTTGGTGTCTATGTCGCTGCCGTCAGAGCCCCCCGGCCGCCGGCGCCCCGGGGCCTCTGAGTCCGAGGAGGGTTCCCTGACGGCAGCCCCAAAGCCGGGCACTTCGCCCGGTGCCGGCCGGGGCGGCGCGGCGACGCTCAGCATGCTGCTGCTTCTGCTGCCGGACAGAGCCCGGGGCTGGTGGGGGCCGCCGGGCTGCCCCCGCGGTGGGCCGGGGGCGAAGGGCTCCTCGTCATCGTGGGCAGTGAGCAGATTGCCGTGGGACTGCGTCCTCCGCAGCTCCTCCCTGGGCGGCCGTTTGGTGGGGGGCTTGTGCCGGGGGGGTGCTGGGACCCCCCCACCGGGCTCCTCGTCTGAGGTGCTCCAGGAGGGCTGCCGGCGCACGTAGGGGTTCTCCGGCAGCTCCGAGTCGGGACTGACAGGGCCGGGGGGCAGCTCGGGGGGCCGGGGGCCGGCGGGGGGGCCGGTGTAGGCGCCCTCGCTTTTGATCTGCACCCCGAAGGAGTCGCTGCCCTTCTCGCCGCTGTTGAGCACGACGAAGGGCTGCCCGGCGATGCCCTGCACGCGCACCGCCACCCCGTAGGAGCCCGGCTTGGCCCGCGCCTTGGGGGGCTTCTTGGGCTCCTGCAGGTCATTGATGAAGCGGATCTGGACCCCGTAGTCCACCGGGTTCTGCTTCTCCGCCATGTCCGTGCCCGCCGGCCACTCCATGCCGGGTCTCAGCACCGCGGTCCTGGGGGGGGAGAGGGCAGAGTGACCCCGGGCCCCGCGCTGCCGCAGACAGCGCTCGGCAGGGGTCCGTCCTCCCCCCCCTCCCCTACAGCAGCCTCCGTCCCTGCAGGGTCTGGGAGCCCCGCGCTGCTCCCGTGCGCCCCTTCCCAGCCTCACAGAGCCCCCGCCCCAGGGAACGGCACCGGGCACGGAGCAGGGATGCAAACGGCGTCCCCAGGATGGGGCAGGGACGAGGAGCCCGGCTGCATCAGCACCATGGGGCTGCCCCAAGCCCGCTTATCCTCGGGGGGCTCAGCCGACCCCCCCGCCCCAAGCCGGGGTGCTTACCGGCCGCTCGTCCTGCTCGCCCTTCGCAGCCGGGACGCGGGGGGGACGCAGCGCTCAGAGCCCGGGGGGGCTCCGCAGCCAGGATCCGCTCCCGCTGCCTCCCGGGTGCCTGCGGAGCGCCGCAGCCTCACTGCAGCGAGCGCCTCGGAGCCCGCCAGCATCGCCGGGCCCCCGCCTCGCCCTGCCCGCAGCCGGCGACGCGCGCTGGGAGGGGACGGATGCGAGCGGTGACACATTGGGCACGGCGTGACGCGACCCCCCCGGGGGCACCGGGGACGGGGGTGCTGCAGCCCAGCTGAGCAGTGGCTCGTGGGGAGGACGCGGCCGCCGGATCCGCCTGCGCAGCCAGCGCTGCCCCCGAGCTTCGCGCCCCGAGCGGGACTGATCTGAAGCGACGGCAAAGCCTGGAACTGCCCCCCCCGAGCCGCACGGCACTGGGTTCCCCCCCCTGCCTCCAACACCAGCGGGGAGAGCAGCAGCTCCGGGCTCTGCTTTAAATAAATCGGGTCCAGGAGTGGGCGACGCAAGGTGCCGGGCGCTGAGCTCGCCCCTGTGATCACGAGGGGACCCTGGGACCCACGGGGAGCCTGAGCCAGGCAGGGCAGCGCTCAAACACGTCCTGCACGTAGAGAAAAATGTGAAACAAACCCCCAAAAAAACACACTTTCAGCTTTCAGCAGGGGTTTTGATGTTGCCCCAAAGCTTTCCTACCCCAAGCAGCCAGGGGTCGCACACCCACCCCGTGACCAGGGCCGCCCAGAGCCCACCCAGGCTCCCTCATTTCCCCACACACCCCCGAGACCCCATCTGCCCCCTGCCCACCCCAGGAAGAAATCCGAGCCAGAGCCCCGCTGCCCTGGGACAGCCCCAGAAGGACAAACAGCCGCAGGGACGCCTGCCCAGGCTCAGGGGCCGAGCCTTCTGCTCCCCCCAGCACGCTGCGGCTCTGCCGGCTCCCCACAGCCACCGGCTGCTCCCGTTCCCCGGCCAACCCACAGGACCAGGACCGGGTCCAGCAGCACCAGAGGAAAGCTTGAGCAGAGCCACGGCTGCACCCCACCACTGCAGGGAGGCTGCGGACGCTTCACCGGAGCCTTTCAGGTCTTTACCCCCCATCTCGGGGCAAGGGGCAGCTCCCAGGAGGTGCCCGGAGCAGCGGGCGGGTGACAAGCTGCTCGTCCTGCGGGCCAGGCAGCGGCCAGCTGGCACGGCCGTGGGATCGGCAGGGTGAAGCCGGCAGAGCACCGGGCCCCGAGCAGATGGTGGGGACATGAAGCACACCCGGCCCTGTGGGAGGTGGCACCGAGCGGGGCAGCAGCAACGGGGCTGAGGGAAATGCCCCCGCCTGGTCCCGAGCCTCCTCCAGCCCAGAGGGACGGGTGCTGCCGCTCCTGATCTCATTATCCCTGCACAGCATCGAGATAACGAGATCAGCAGCAGCCACCAGCCTCTAGAAACAAGCCCTGAACCCAGCACCGCTGCAGGAGCCCCTAAAGCCAACCCGCCAGCCCTGTGCCAGGGGACACGGGCACCAGCAGCAGCGCGTCCGCTCCGTGCTGCGGCAAGGCAGAGCCCATATGGCCGGCCCGCAGGGAATGGCAGGGCCAGGCACGGCCATCGCGGCTGTTTGTGAGCAGCAGCACAGCGAGGAGAGGAAGCGGCTTTGGCAGCAAAGCCCAGATTTGTCCACAGCGGCGTCCAAAGTGCAGCGAGTGCCGGGCTGCAGCCTGGGTGGGGAGAGGGCTCGGCTCGACCGCTACTGGCCAGGCATGGTGAGCGCTGGGCGCAGCACCCGGCTCCAGGAGACCTTTGGACGCGGCCCCGCAGCCCTGTGCTGGCACACGCAGGGACCAGGTGGCAGAAAACCACGGGGGTGACACGCAGCCGCTGGCGGGGTGCTGTGCAGGGCCAGACCTCAGGGAGGATTTGCTCCTTGCAGGGGAGCAGCGGCAGCTCCGCGGGCACGCGGCATCGCTCGGGTGTGTGCCACGCCGCCAGCAGCGGTCCTGCAGCACGAGCTGGGTGTTGGGGAGCAGGTGAGCCGCTAATCCCCCAGGAATGCCTCCTCCTGGAAGGGCTCCAGCTCGCAGATAAAGGGACTTGAAACGGCCAGATTGCATTCCGACGTGGGAAAGCAGCGCAGAGCCCAGGGCTGGAAACAGCCCGGGGAGGAGATTTCACTGGAAAGCACAGCGAAGGAGCGGGAGGGACGAAGGACTGGAGCTACAGACACTCTGCTTATCGTCCCTGGGCGTGCAGCTCACTCTCTGGCCAAGCACGCGGGGACTCTGCTGTGCAAACACACCTCAGCTCTGCCCCGATCCGGCCGGCCGCCAGCAGGGCAGGGGGCGCGGGCAGGCGGCGCGGGTCCCCCGCTGGCGGTCACGCACCTCCAGCGTCCCGGGGATGGCAGGCGGCCAGCTCCGCTCATGCAGATAGGGAACACAATGGGCCCTTTGTGGGCACGTTAGCCCAGAAAGTTGTTTTGCAATTCGCCGGCAGCGAGTGGCTCGCTCACCCTTCCACTCCTGCACAGGAGGAAAAGCAGAGCGCCGCCAGCCCTTACCTGTCCTCCTGCACACAGGTACCTGGGGCAGGGTCCGCTCGGCAGGAGCATGCTCGCCCTTCTGCAAAGGGACCGTGGCCCCGGGGAGCAGGGTGCGCTCCCAAGGCCACCGAGTCACCCTGAGCCCAGCGGCAGCTCGGCTGGCACAGCTCCTGCGCCCCTGAGCACTGGAACCTCTGAGTGCAAAGCCCCAGGGGCTGGATTGTCCCAGAGCACCTCACGTCCAGAGCAGTGTCACAGCAAAGGGAGCGGCAGGAACATAACAAAACCAACATTTCTGTTTGTCACCCATTTTCTTGGCTCCCGGCACGCTGGAGGCTCCTTCCCCTGAGGGTTTCCCAAAGGCTTTGCTCTACCTGTGACCCGTTGTTGGTTGTGTTTACGCACAGCCATGCAGGACGCCGGGGCTCGCGGCACTCGGGGCCAGTCTGTGGCTGGTTTCACGTGCCAGCAGCAGCCGTGCCCGCGCCCTGCCCGTCACCACAGACCGGCCGCTCCTGCCTCCTGTGCTCTGCTCCCTGGCGGAGCCCGAAACCCCAATAAATCCCAGGGCGAGCACACGTGTGACAAGCCGCAGGTCGGAGACGCCCGAAACCAGCGCGCCCAGGGCTGCGTCACCGGGGCCAGGGCGTCCCCAGCCCCGGGGACGTCACCGCACCCCCAGGGCCCCGCGGCTCCCCACACCGCAGCCCGGCTGATAAGGCAGAGCCTCCGAATTCCTTTGCATCCGAAAGCCTCCCGAGCCACCCACGGCGAGAGCGCTGCGGTTAATGATCAACCCGGGGACTGGAAAACCCCGCTCCCTGCCCGGCGGTCGCACCCGCGGCGCTTCCCTCCCCGCATCCCCGAGCCCACGGGGCCGCTCCTGCCCTGCCCTCGCCAACCAGCGGCGTTTGGGCCAAAGCCGCCTCCGGCAGCTGCTGCGGTTTGGTTGTGGACGGCAGCGAAACGGCCACGAACGGGGCCGGGGCCGCTCCCGGTGCTCCCACGGCAGGGCACGGCTCACCCAGCCCCAGCCCCACACCCGCAGCCGTGCGGCAGCGCCCGTCGCATCTGCCCCAGTCCCCGCTTCCCGAGCCGATCGCCCCTTTGGAAGCAGAACCGCTCGGATCCGGGCGCTGGGAGGGGAAATTCTCCCCGGGGGGACCGAGGCAGAGCAGGAGCAGCCCCAGGGGGTGCCGATCCGCAGCCGGGTGCCAGGGGACCCGGTGCTGTGTTCGCTGTGTTCGGGCACACGGAGCTCGTGAGGCTGAGGGGCAAACAGGGGCTCAACCCCTTCGCCGTGGGGCTGCGGTGAGCAGCAGCAGCCCCGGCACCACGGGGAGCCCCCAGTTGTCCCCCCCCCGGCTCACGCTGACACCTCAGTGCCGGTCCCAGCTGGCACCCCCCCCCCCCAGTGCGGCCCCAAAACAGCAGCGGGGGGGGGGGGGGGACGCTGCGAGGGGCCGCAGCGGGAGAGGACCCGGTCACAAGCGCCACGTTATCTGTGGGATGTTATCTACGGGACAGAGGTGGAAACTCGGCCCCAAACCAGCTCAACTGGTCGGGGTGGTGGGGAGCAAAACCGCCCGCAGCGATACCGGGCACCCTCCAAACAAAGGGCCGGGACCGCGGGCACAGCGGCTGGGTTACCCCGGGGACAGAGGGGAGGAAACGGGGACAGGGACCCGGGCACCCCGGCCCCTCGCAGCCCGCACCCAGCCTGCAGGGACGAGCCCGTGGGCGTCGAGACCCGGCCCCGGTGACCGTGGGCATCGCGGCCCCAGGGGACCCGGGGGGGCACGGAGGCAGCTCGGGGGACGCCGCATCGCTGTGACCCCCCGCAGCCAGCGCGGGTTTCGTTTTCCTCCCTCACTGAAACAGGAGGCTGCAAACGGCGCCCTGGCAGCCGGGCGAAGCGGGGCAGCGGGAGCATTAAAGTTTCAGCAGGTGCCGCGTTACCGGCAGGGTTCGGAGCCGCCCGGCAGGCAGCGGGGAGCACGGGGCCGGCCCCGGGGTAATAACGCGGTGACGCTGCCAGGTCCCGGAGGGGGGGGATTTCCCCACAGCTCGTCCTCCTGCCGCTCACGGCTCCGGTGCGGTTATCTCCGCATAAAGGAAGAGCCCCGAGGTCGCGGCCGTGCTCGGAGCGGCTCCGGCTGTGCCCGTCCGGGCTGGGACGTGGCCCTTATCAGCCACCTCCCCCGGTCAGAGATTGCGGGAGCCATAAACGGCGCTAAATATTTACGAGGAGCAAACGAGGGAGCAGCCGCAGCAGCACCGAGGGGACGGGGACGGGACTCACGGGGCGCAGGGAGGGAGCCCCAGAGCAGCGCCCGTGGGGGGGTCACAGCGGGGCCCTGCCCGAGGGCACCCCCGGCAGCAGCCCCCACGGGTGGGAGCGCGGGGCCGGGACCCCGGGGACGCTCTCGGCAGGGGGGAGCGCAGCGAAACAGAGCCCTGGGGGAAGGGGCGGCCCCACAGAGCCCCTGGGGGTGCCGCAGGACCCCTCAGCCTGCGGGAGGGAGGGAGGGGACCCCGCCCGGGGGCAGCCCCCGGAGGTGGTGCCGCGGGGCCGGGCACGGCCCGGGAACGGCCCCGGCCCCGGGGGGCTCTGCCGGGAGGCTGCAGGGAGAGGGCAGCGGCCCCACGACCCCCCCCCCCTATGGGACCCCCCCCCCATGGGACCCCCCCCCTATGGGACCCCCCCCCCCCATGGGACCCCCCCCCCCATGGGACCCCCCCCCCCTATTGGGCGATCCCCCCCTATTGGGCGACCCCCCCCCCCCCCCATACGACCCCCCCCTATTGGGCGACCCCCCCCGCTCACCTCCGGAGCCGCCGCGGGCACCGCTCGCCGCCCCGCCGCCGCCCCAACCTGTTACCTCCGCCGAGGCCCCGCCCCCTGAGCGCCCATTGGCCACTGCCGCGCCCGGCCCCGCCCCCTTCCCCGCCCGGGCCCGCCCCCGGGCCCGCCCCATTCGGCTCGCCCGGGGTGGGGCCCGTGTCACGTGACGCCCCCCGTGGCGCCGGCGAAGCGCCGCCATCTTGGGGAGGGCGGCTGGGAGCGGAGGGGCGGCTCGGCAAGGGCGGGAGGAGCAGAGCCGGGGTTTTAACGCTCGAGTGCCCGTCCCCGAGGGTCATCTGGTGGCCAGGGGCCCGCGACGGGCGATTCGTGCCGCGTAACCGGGCGCAGGCGAGTTCCGCCACACACAAGATGGCGCCGACCCTCCCTGTCCCCTTCCGGCCGGGGCCACTCCCAAGATGGCGCCGCGCCGCTTCGCCCGGGCCTACGGCGGCCGGCAGCGGCCGCTCTTCCAGCGCGCGTGCGCAGCGCGGGCCGCACCGTGACTAAGATGGAGGCCGGGGGAGCGCGGGCGCCGCCGCCGTTCTGGGCCGGGGGCCCGGCCCCGGGGCAGGCCCACAGCCACGGCACCGCCGCGGGCACCCAGCCCCTCAGCAGGACCACGTGAGTGCGGGGCGGGGCGGGGGGCACCGGGGGCACCGGGACGGGGGCTGGGGGCGGTTGGGGAGCGGCCCCCGCCCCCCCCCCCCGGTGCCGCTGACGCCGGGGCCCGCAGGACGCCGATGGTGACGGGAACCTCGGTGCTGGGCGTGAAGTTCGCGGGCGGCGTGATGCTGGCCGCCGACATGATGGGCTCCTACGGCTCCCTCGCCCGCTTCCGAAACATCTCCCGGCTGCTGCGGGTGAACGACAGCACCGTGCTGGGCGCCTCCGGGGACTACGCCGACTTCCAGTACCTGGCGCAGATCATCGACCAGATGGTGTAAGTGGGGCCGGGCCCCGCCGGGCCAAGGGGAGCGCCGCGCTCTGACGGCTCCCCCAGCGCTGAGGTGCGGTGAGGGGGGGGGGGTGCGCTGAGCAGGGACAGAACCGAGCTCAGGCTCCTCCTTTGCCACGCTCACGGTCCCCCCGGTACCAGTTTCCCTTCCCAATTCTCTGCTGTGGTTCTGTGTGAGGATCCCCCCGCGCTGCCCGTGGCGCAGCAGGAGGTGGGGGCTGCTCGTGTCCAGCTGGTTTCCAGCTTTCCTTACTTGGGTGGAACTTCTCTCTGAATTAGAATTGATGAGGAGCTGCTGGGAGACGGTCACAGCTACAGCCCCAAAGCCATTCACTCCTGGCTGACCAGAGTCATGTACAACCGGAGGTCCAAGATAAATCCCCTGTGGAACACCGTTGTCATCGGAGGCTACTACAATGGCGAGAGGTAGGTGAGGAGCGGTGACACGGAACAGTTACCGCGTGTCCTGCCCTGGGGCTGTTCCTCATGGCACAGGACAGTGCGTGCTTCAGGAGGGAGCCCCACCAGCACAGTTCCTGCTTGCCCTGCTTGTTAGATGGGATTGTAGCTGAGGGCTTCTCCAGAAAGGGAAGTACGCAGTGGACTTCCAGCAGGAGTCCTGCTTTCACAGGGAGAGGGCATCTGCTTTGCTGGCTTCTGCTCTGAGCTGGATGTAGCTGCTCAAAAGCCGAGTCCTTCCCCAAAGTGATGCAGCTCTGCCTATGCAGGGAGTTCTGCACTAAGTGCTCTGTCCCTTCAGCTTCCTAGGTTACGTGGACATGCTTGGCGTGGCCTACGAAGCCCCTACACTTGCTACGGGTTACGGAGCATTCTTAGCTCAGGTGAGCATTTGTAAGCAGGAACAGTGTGTGCACTCAGCCGCTGAAGCAACCTTGGTGCTGCGTGACTGAGCTGTTGAGATACTGGTTTTTATTACTTTCTTTCAGCCTTTGATGAGAGAAGTCTTGGAGAAGAAACCCACACTAACAAAGGAGGAAGCCCAGAGCTTGATCGAGCGTTGTATGAAAATTTTGTATTACAGAGACGCTCGATCGTTCAACAGAGTAAGTGTGGTACTGCGGCGTGCCTCAGGCTGACGTTCCGGAGGCCACTCACCCCAGCTCACTGCAGCATTTGCAGTTGTTCTGCCTCTCATTCTCAGCAAACCTCACAGTAACACTTGAGTTGGCAGAGATGAGTCTCCCATCACCACAGTAGCAGCATCCAGAGGCTGCAATCTTTTAGCTTTGTGACCATTTCTACCTCCTAGCACTGTGAACTCTCTCAACTTGCTCACCAAGGAAAAAGTAAAACATTATTAAATACAAAGCCATGTTAAAGCAAATTTGTTTAAACAGCTGTTATTAGTAACACTTACTGATTAGAGCTTTTATAGGGCCAATCAAATCCAAGTATGGAAGTCAGGCTTTGTTGGAAACTTTCCATGTTTTCTTCCTTAGTATGAAATTGCTATTGCAACGGAAAAAGGCGTGGAGGTGGAAGGACCCCTGACCCTGGAAGCCAACTGGGACATAGCAAATCTTGTCAGGTAATACTTTTAGGACTACGTGTACTTTGAGCTCTTAGTCTGGAAGCTGTCAGTCCAGCAAAAGCCTGAGGGCACCTTATAAGAGGTAAAAATGCTCTGATTTTGGTAGCACAGCTGTTAACTGCATCCCTGTTGTGTAATATCCTGACCTTATAAAAATGTTTTCTTGCAGTGGTTTTGAATGACCCCCCCCTGCCCCCCCAAGAGCTACTTCAGGCTGCTGTGTCCGTGTTATCGTCCTCGATCTACGCTGTAAATCAGCTACTCCTTTTGAAGTTCTGATTTCTTTGGGAAATTAAATAAACCTGTTAAGACAAGCTTCTGTGTTTTGTGCTATGGTTAAGAATTTGTGGGATGCTCCAATAATAATAACTTCAGGAAGTGAGAAGCCACAGCACTTCAGGAATCACTCAGAGGTGCAAGGTTCTGAATGCTGCAAGTCCTTGTTGCCTTTCTCCAGGAAAAAAAGTGGTTTTGCTCTTTGCTCCAGTGGGGTTCTGGTAGGTACTGTACTCCATTAAACCCACATACTCTCCTCTTCCTCCTGTATCTGACTTGGCAGTCCCTTTCTCAGATAGCGCTTGTGTGTGTGAGTGTGGGTCAAAGTACTCCATAACCACCTCTAATTAGCACCCACGATCTCATTTCAGCTAGAGCTGACAATGCTTTTTCCACTTCTGTTTTAATAAAGGTTTCTGAGGTGCAAGGTAGTAGTACTGAACCCAATTATCCCATTACAATTTGCCCTAATAAAAATCTACTGGACTATGGCATCCATAATTGAATATATAACGCACTTGAATCGTGTGGGGTATTTCAGTGACCTAGACTTAACGTGCAGCATGGACCATGTTTTTCCTGCTCTCACTTGTAATCCAGACGTCCAGGAATTCTGGACAGGTAAAAAGCCTCAGTCAACTTATAAAAGCCACCTGTGAACAGAACGAAAACATGTCTCTAAGGATGCCTTCTGTAAGGAAAGTATTTGCCAACAATGAGTCAAGAAATGGGATGGGTCCTGCTTAGTTGGAAAGAAATGGGTCTGCCAGGCAGCAGGTGTTACCCTGCGTGCTGCAGCCACCTGGTCACAGCTCTGCCAGCATGCTGAGCAGCGTTGGGAGGGGTTGAACAAAACGAAAGTGGAACCACAAGAGTACAGCAGCGTTTCCAGCCTTACATTGCAATTTCAGAGGTTCCTACGCTGCTCTCATCCCACCACAAGCACGCGTTTGACTGCTGTGTTAACTCCAACCCCAGCTGTAGCACCTCAGCTCACGGAGCAGTTTAAGATATGAGAATGTTAAAGATATAAGAATACCTCTGAGGTGCAACACACCAGGCCATTTTATGAACACCTTTTCACAGATGCCCACATTTCACTTACGCTAGGCACTCTCAAGCATTCAGTGACTCTTAAAGGCTTCAGTTCAAAGCACAGAGGGAAAAACATGAAAGGAGGGTTGACTTCAGTTGCTTTAGTGTCTAAGCTTAATGGTCAGAGTAATTAAGATCCATCTGCGTTCCTACAGCTCTACCTGCTGACAGCAGATCCAGGGATACGAGGGCTCTGAAAACCAAAGGCATCATCCCACAGCAGGCTGCATGCAGGCAGGGCTGCAGTGCCTCCTGCAAAGCCCCTTCTGGTTCCCATTCAGCTCGTGCTACAGGAGGATAGTAACAAAATGGTGTTACATGTGCTTTCCTACCCAATTCAGCATTTCTTAGCCTTGGGATTATTCATAAAGGTACTTAAGACTGGTATTTATTACTACCTAAAATAAATAACTTGAACCATTAAGCTCTCACTTTAGACAGTGGGCAATCCCCCCAAAAAAGAATAAAATGCAGTAAAATCTTCATTCAGTATTTTATTAATGATTTTTCAGAGTTTTATTTTAAAAAAATCAGGAAAGTAGGTTGTTCTGTTTAACCTACTGTATAGTTAAAGGGCAAGTAGGGTCTGCAGAAATGTAAATTGGGCAGAAGTCTGCCTCAAGTGTTAATGACATGTAAACACATTTAATTACTATCCCATCTCTGGGTATCCTCAGGACATGCTGAACAACTCTGTCCCCTTCAAAAGAACAGAGAGGGAACCCAGCCCGCGACCTGGCCCCAGCTCTGAAGTACAGCTCACGTGCCAGCCTCGCGCTCCTGCACTCCTCAGAGAATTCTTGATGCACTTTACATTAAGCATTACGATAGCACAAGAGTTAAATAGTTCTTCATAATAAAAACACATGTTTATAAATCCATTTCCCTGGTTTTATTAAATGTTCCACTTATGTACATTTTAAAGATGAACCATTTACAGGTCTGCACATGCTGCTTCCTGCTTTCCTCAGGTAATAGGGAAGGTTCACAAAACCTCTATGGAAACAGAAAGGTGCAGGTGCTTCTGAATTCTGTATGTCAAAATGCTTTCCGTTTATACCATAATACATACAATTAAAAAACCCTCAAACATGCAAATTGTAGAAAAATTTAAGCTGGCAGTGAAAAATAAAAACAAACGTCTTCTTTTTGTGCACGTCACAGTTTGTTTCATTAAATCAGATTTCTAATTCTAAGGAACGTAGTGTCTGATGCCACTGGTTAAAGCAGGTTTATTAACTACTAGTAGTTAAAAGGTCAACGCTTCATGGTCCATACAGATTTGACTCCCATCTACTGTACAGGAAGATCAAGACAGGCTTGACTTTCCTCTCCCATCGTGTACCCTCTGTCAGTAACTCTTTGGAGCAAGGTGGGTGTCGGATGGTTTCCCGGCTGGAGGAAGGGAACCATCGCAGTGCCAAAGTCAGCTCAAACCCGCAGGTTGGTGGCACTGCACCTGACTCCCTAACTGCACGTCTCACTTCAGCCCCCGTTCAAGGTATCGTGGCTCCCAGGAACCATTGCTGGCATTGAACAGGCAAAATTCATTTGCTTGTGTGTTTACCCCATGTCCAAATTCACAAGCAAAATAATTAGTCTTCTTTAAAGGAAAAAAAAAAAAGAAAAAAAAAAACAAACCCAAACCAAATCTTAATAGCCAATTATAGGAGGTTCACACATTAAAGCAATCATTCATATCTAAATTTACCACAGAAACCTAAATCTCTGGGTCAAGTGTTAAAAAAAAAAAATCTGTGTTAAGACAACCAAAAAGGTTTATATACTGGTTCATTAGCTACATATTTTTTCCTTTCTTTAGAAATGGTCACATTGACAATGTATAATTCAAAACATTTCTGCACAATAAAAACAGAAAACTATGATACAGTGAGGTAAAGAAAACGCAAAAATATTCACCCACAATATATCTTCAGAAAATACCAACACAGTGATTTTTCTTTTAAAAAAGCACAAAACTTATAAATGAACAGCATAAATGGCTATTTATCTGAGTGATCGCCTACAAATTTCCTAAACCCACAAATCCACAGGGAAGTGTAATGGTCTCATCCAACATTTATTTAAAAAATAACCCTTTCTGGATCACGATTCGCAGATCAGTGCTCAGATTTCCATCAGATCCAAATCAGCATCTTCAAAGCCATAAAACGATTCAGTCTCACTTTCCCCTTCGAAGAGCTGATGGAGGATTTCTGGGTCGGCAGATTCCTCGGCCTGGGTCCGATCCTGGACCTCGGTCGCTGCCTGCTGCTGCTGCTGCTCACCGTTCAGCTTCAGCTGCTCCTCCAGAGAGGCGATCAGCTCCTCCTGCATGTCGGCATTGCGTGTGGGCGAGTTGGCCGTGCCGTCCGGACCTGGCAGCACGCTGGCCACCAGGAAGGACTGCTGCACAAGTTCAGGAGAGTCACTAATGACTTCCAGGACCTCTGCCAGCCAGCACAAAACCAGCTGGAGAAGAATGTCCGAATCGCACGTGGAGTCCGCCATCTCCTTGGCTTGCTCTTTCCACTTTTTATGCAAGAAATTTTTCACAGTCCTTTTTATACAAACATCTAGAGGATGGATTTTGGAGCTGCAGCCAGCAGGGACAACAGCCGGCAGAGTGCTGGAGGCACTCAGCAAGGAAAGTACTTCTTCCGATAGGTGCGTTCGGTGACAGTCCAGCACAAGCATGCCCTTGCTGTTCTGACACTCCGTGTGCTTCTGCCACACTCTGGTCGCCCACAACTCCATGACTTCGTCGTCGCTGTATCCGTTCTCCTGTGCTTCCAACATGATGGATTCTGGCACGTTGGCAGGCTGCTGGACGCGGCCCCTGTAGAAGACCAGTGTTGGGAGAACGCTTCCATCGGCGAGGATCGTGAGGACAACATCACACCAGGGGTCCCCCGTCCCCACCGTCTGCAGAGCATTCTCCTTCCTGTCGTCGCTGCTCAGCACCTCCACGTCGAGGAAGAGCGAGATTTCATCGATGGCGGCGATCATGGAGAGAGGCAGGTCTTGAGTGTGGATTTGCCGCTGCACGAACTCGATGAAGCAGCTGGCGTTGTCCTCCACGTCTTTGGGGAGCGGGTGAGCCACCGCCCTCCGAGTGTGCGTGCTGAGGTGGTGCCGCAGCATGAACCTCACGGCCCACTCGTACGAGATCTTGAAGCCACCTTCGAGGGATCGGCCAATCTTGGTGGCTTTCTGGAAGAGAGTCTCCTCGTTCACAGGCAGCTGCTGCTCTCTCTGCGTGAGGACCCATTCCGCAAGCTTCTCCTCAGCCTCCAAGCTGAGGTACTTGCCCTCTGACAGGGATGCCAAGTTCTCTTCTTGGAAAGCTTGAAACCTCCGTAGCCAACGCTTGATCCGCCTCTGAGGATTTCGGAAGTGCTCTGCTGCCTGTTCCGTGTTGCAGCACAAAGCAAACAGTACGACTCGCAGCTTCTTTACTGACAGCTGCTCCTTTTTGCTTGCAGGTTCAGGCTCCTTTGTTGGCTGCTCATCTTCTTGAGCATCAATATTTAAGCACTCTTCTTCCTGGCAGACCAGGGGCCTGTTGTAGGCTGCTGGTGCCAGCTCAGGCTCCAGGTCATCTTTCGCAGGTAACATAGACTTCGTTTTCACAGTAGCAGCTTTACTCGGGGAATAGGCAGAGCATGTATTCTTCATGCTTTTGTCCTGGGGCTGAACGTGCCTTGAAGGGAGAGAACACAGAACTTTCTTAAAACCAAGAAAATGAAACTGCTGAGGGAAAGCAAACAAGCAACCCACAAACTGAAACAGATGATGGCAGAGTTTGCAAATGGTTTACCTGGAATGTGATATCCAAGAAGGCCCTGTTATAAAACAAAAACAAAAGACATTTGTAACTTTGCAAACAAACGAGAAGTCAGTGAAAGCAAACAAGTCCTGGTGCAGAGACGAGGCTCAGTATCCCCTGCAGCATCCCAGTTTGCTGTAAGAGCAGCCAATATTCCCCCTTGCATTCAACCACCACCCCTTCCACAGAGGACTTGCGCTTAAATACAGCCACGTCCTAACCCAGGAAGTGAAAACTGCTCAACAGTGCAGAGCAACGCTCACCAGCAGCCAATAAAGACAAACAGCAAAACCCCACATCCATTTGAAATAACACAAGGGGTTTGGTTAGGAAAGCTCCACTTTGGCCAGATCCCTGCAGGTGGTGTCCTTAAGTTTTGCAAATTTTGGTAATTCACAACAAATGGCTGGAACGACAGCTTTAGGCCCTATTCATATCCCAGTATCAGCAGCTGCTTAAAGCCCCTTGGTGTCATGGAGGTACAATGATGTCTCAGAGAAACAGAAGAGCTGAATGAAGCCCTCTGCATTGTCTCTCCCTGGGAAGATCTCCTGAGAATCTCCTTACACAGCTGAGCTCCAGGCAGAGTGCACTCACTTGAAGCTTAACTCTCAATCTCCATAACAATTAAGACGCATTCAGAAGGTCCCCAACATCACATTTTACTAAAACTCAAGAGTCAGTAAGTGCTCAGCCAATTACTACACACAGCTGTATTTGATTCAGTCTCCATGAACCGATGTAGTATATCCTTCAATAATTATTTTAACTTTTCTATTTCCTTTCCAACTCTTACCTCGGAAAATAATATTACTAAATTCATGTGATGGATTGAAGACCAGATGTTTGGCCATTGCATCACCCTCAGATGTTACAAAGAGACAGGAGGAACAGGACAGCTTTACACCACTGGAAAACAACAACAAAAATAAAAGAGCGAGCTTAGCATCAGTATTAGACACGAAAATAAGTTCATCCCCTCATAACACTTAGAAAAAAAATGTCACACCAGTGCATACAGACAGTGCCCCCTCCCTAAAACACTAGAAAGCAATGGGAGTTTCAGGCAACAGTAGTTGCCTTCAGTTCAATCCGTTTTCAATATACATTTGCGAACATTAAGTAGCACTTCTTCAGAAGTTGATCATGAAAGAAAAGAACAGAACTAGAAGATCAGAAAGTGAATGCACATTAGATTCCCAGATGATTAAAATAAGATGACAAGTTTTCCATTACCAGGCAGTATAGTTTTTAAACAAAGCCAAGTATTTTGGACTCTTCCGGGGAACGTGGTTGCTGTAAGAAAACAGAGTTTATTAAATGTCAGAATTATTCCAGGTATTCGAAGAGCTATAAAACCATATACAATAAAGAATATTTACAAGGATAGACTCAATTCTGGTTTTAATAACATTTTGTCTGCCAGACTTGTATTCAAGGAATTGAAAATTCCATGTCTGAATAAATAAACAAACACTCTTCAATAGCATTTAGAAATGCCCAGATTTTATAGTAACTGTTCTACCATCCTGTTCTGTGGTCTATCTGCGGTCCTGTACAGACTGCAGGCTTGTAAAAGCACAGCATGACTTTTATTATGTTTTTTTAATATTTTTAAATTATGTTTTTAATTTTACTCAGAGAGCTTTGCAAGAAATCATAGAGCACTGAATAACTGCAATTCTCTGCAGCTGCACGCAGTACACTTGCCACTAGCCACACTACTCAGTTTGGAATGAATCTTTCCTTTCTTGCACTCAGTTTTCCCACCTCATTTCAAAGCTAACACCTGTGTCTGTGCCGACACGTCTTACAGACCACCACAGTGAACTAAAATTTCTTGATGCCCCTTTCTTACAGTGCAGCACTCATAGGGATGCTACAACATTCAGGCAGGGGGAATGGCTACTACAGCAAAGAGTCAGACGTACTTGATCATGTGGTTGGCATAAGCTCGGGAGCAGCAAGTGCTGTAACGGCACTGCGAACAGTGAACGTAGGTAGGAAAGTGGTTTGGGAAGTCAGGGATTTCGAAGCTGCACTCCAGGCAAGTCTGCCTCCCCAGGACGCTCCTGAAGGTAAGAGGGATATTTCTGTCAGTGGCTGGACAGGAATCTTGGAGTTATAACAAACGTCAAGACAAAGTTAACGACACACGCAAACTTCCAAAAGCCTGCAGTCAAATTAGTCTGATCTTGCACCCTAAACATTTCACACGTGCTGTAGCCAGGAAACACAATATAAGAGTGGATAACAAATACAAATAAACTAAAAATAAAAGGTTGCAAGACAGCAGGACACAGCATAGGCAGATAGCTCTTATGGTGATGAAATCCCATTATCTCTATTAAAATGCCCAGCTAATTCTACATTTCACAGTTTCATAGCATGATTTAACCCTGGTTTTGTGGGAAGCTAGGTTCTCCTAGCATAACATTTCCTTGGCAACTGTTAAGACAAGGTCAGACTACCTCATCACTGTGGCATAACAGAAGTGACTGCATTTCCTTTAAAATATTTTTAATTTGAAATTTAGCCAAAAGCTCTGACATTTTTTTGACTGCTCTCTTCTGGACGTTCCTCTGGACAGGTGGGTACAGGAAGATGGGCTGGGGATCTGTAGACGATGACAGCTGAGTGGTGTCCTGTCCAGTGCCCTGTGACATGTCATTTGAAGATATTGGCACTGTCCGTGGCTGTCCTCTAGATGCCCTGATTGTAACCTGCAAAAAACAGAGCCATACCTCTTAAAAACACAAGGGCAAAACTGATCTATCCCAATTCAAGCTCCTCTGTTTGAAGCAGTCTCTCAGACTCTCAATAAGCAGGTGCTCTAAGACACAACCCGTCCCACCCAGGTCACTAGCAGCCTAGACCAAGGATACGTGACTTGAGCCCCAGAAGTGCCTGTTTTTTTCTTAGTAACTACAGAAGGCATCCAAGACAACTAGTTCTAGTTCGGGTACCTTCACTTGTAGATGCCTTAGTTAGCAGAGCTTAATCTCTGGCGTGCCACTTTCAGCTCCTCTCTCTCACTATGAAGTTTCTCTAAGTATCAGATTAACTGCGTGAGCACAATGTGGCCAGAAGTGTTTTCTGTCCCAGCAAATGTGATTTACATGATGCAGATGAGGCAAATATCACTTTCACATCACTCAGTAAAAACATGTCAGTGAAGATGCTGTGGGTATTTCCTGAGAAACCAGGATCGATGCCTGCTGTTAATCTGGATTTCTTACCTTGGTTCCAGGTTTCAATCCTTCTAATTGTTTGGGCTTTCGGAAAGTTTTGTGATGCTGCAGCTTGTGTTCAATTTTATCCTTGGCAAACAGGAACTGGAGTCTACACTTGTTGCAATGATAAACACTCTTCTTCTAAAGCAAATGCAAATTAAATACATTCCATTTTAGAGAAACAGAAGTCACAACACAATGTTTTTTTTTTTTGTTAAAAAAAAAAAAAGAAAACCAACACTATTTCCTCCTTGAAACCATAGCCAGCCCCACTTCTTTAGCATCTGAATGGTCTTCCTCACAACATTCCCCCCGCCCCCCTTTTTTAAAATTAAAATCATCAGGCTCTGCACAGACGCCAGAACTGGAAGTGTCATGGAACAAAAGTCTTACCCAGCTTGTCTAAGCCAAAGTAAGGCATGCTAGCAAAGCAGTACATGGGGGAAACATTCCTTCAAAACTTGCCTTGCCTCTCCTGTAAATCAATGAAGGACTTTGGGGCAAATCAATTCAGGCACTTGGTAAGTGTGCTGCATTTCTATATTCTGAAAATATGCTTTAGTTATACCTTTATAAAGTATGTTGTCGATATGGCCAACATACATGGAAACAGAATACTTAGCTATCAAAATTATTTTCATTTCTGTGCATACAGCATTATTTATTTATTCCCTGAAAATAAAAAAAATAAAATAAAACCCAAATGAACATAGAGCCTACTATTGGTTAATCATCTCATGAAGCAAACACAGTCTAGCAAAACATGTTTTTTTTTTTCTGTTAAGTAAAATCAATCTGTGCTACTCCTAAGGGAGCAGTGCCTCTTCACCACAATCCCTATGAAAAGTCTGGAATGACAGCATGCAAATTGCATTTGTTATGCAGTGACTACTACTAGCATCTACTAAAACTCTTCTTTCAACCAAGTTCCTTCTTTTCTTTTTCCTCCCCAAGCAAATGCTCAACTAATCACATGCTTACTATGAATCCCTGTGGAAAATGAACTGCTGTAAACAAAGGCAGACAGTACCTGATGCCTCATGAAATGCTGTTGGAAAGCATTGCCATTCTTAAAGACTTTAAGACAGTAAGGACAGAGCAGGTGCCGCGTGTCTTCATGGATCATTCGGAAGTGGCTATCCACTTCAGAATAGAGAGATGAACGATACTGGCAGACCTATAGGAGAGGACAGAAACAGTGAGGTAACACAGTATCTCTACTCATCTATCTCACAATCTATCTCACATCCACCACTGCAATAAGGAGATCTTAATGGCAACATACAGATCCCCAAAGACACTTAGCTATGGAATTTAGGAACCAGATTCCAAAGAACTTGCTAGCTTATTCCAGCTTTAAGATACTAAATCAAGCAGTGCGTACTCAGAGCAGTTTGGAGAAACAGATTGAAACTACTCATATAAAGAGAAAGGAATAACAATTCAAAATCCAGATCCAAGAAAAAAAATGGGAGAGACAGTTAATGCAAAGCAGTTCAAATATGTTATATTTCTTTCAGGGTCTATGTAAAATGCAGAATTTGGAACATAATCTGTGTTAACATAACATATTTAAAAGTTTCTTCTCTGTTTTTTCGGAGGGACAGTGTTAGGACCTCTGGGTGGAGATGACATGTTCAGAATCGATGCAAGCACAAATCTCATGACAACAGAGTGACAAGAAAAGGTGTCACACAAGCAGCAGCATCTCATCTCCTCCAGAGTGACAACTCCTCTTTATGGCACAGCAATTTGCCTGCAGGTCCTGGGAGGAAAAAAAAATTAGGCTCTGAATGCCACTGGGACTAAACAACTGTCTATCAAGCTGATCCAACTTCACAGTGCTGGGAACTGATGACAAACAAGATACTTGTGCTGCCCTAATAGCCACTGGACTTCTCTTTAAGACCATACCTGAAAAAAAACGCAATGGGCTCCACAGCACTGTCCCATGGACCAAGTCTATTTTGGACCACTATGAGCCACACACTTCTCCAGTAAGTGCCAGATTCCTTCTTATTGACTAGTACATATTTATGAAGTCCATCTCTTTAACCACTTTTAATACCTGACAAACATAGGGCATCTCCCCAGGCTTGTGAGTGTCCTTCATGTGCTGTAGGAACATTGGTTCACTCTCAAATGCCCATTCACAAATCTTGCATTTTGCTGCAAAAGAAAGAAAAAGCAGGTTAACAGCTGAGGGACAACAACAACAAAGTGAAAATATACACTAGAAGTTACAACAAGTTTCTTTGATAATAAATTTGAGAAATGTAATTCAGGTGGACTTTTCTGCTGGCCTACAGGCATTCCATGGGGGCAAGGCAGAACGGGTAGATCCTTTCTCAATAGATTTGCTATTAATCCAAGACAAACACCCCCTTAAACCTAAACAAACAACAAAAGCAAAATCGACTTACTTGTTGACTCATAGGGACTGTGGACATTCTCTAAGTGACACTGTAGCTGAAACGGAGTGGAGAACTGCCTGTAACAGTGCTGACAGATGGTGTGGACATCCACCTCTCCATTTTGTTGATCCAGTTCAACATGGTGCTTCATGTGATTCATAAATCTTATGGAAGTGAATAGGAAGCGCGTCAACAGAAATCCAAACATTTTGCACCTGTAATCCTGACAGCACTATGAATGCTATACCAGAAGGTTTTTTAAGCCCGTTTTATCATTACTTTTATGTGAACAAAAGATTAATAAAACTAAACTGTGGTCCAAAACAAACAGTGTTGTTTCCTTCTTGCTCTTCCCACCAAAAACAAGATCTCCTCCTATCCAGCAACCTCCTATCCTGTAACTCTTGAAAAAGATAGAGAACAGATCTTGTGGTACAGTGGGGTGTAGTACTAGCTTTTGAGAACTTCTGACACCAAACAGGTACTCCGCTGATCATTACGAAACATCATAACTTATAGAAAAAAAATCAGAAGTCCAGCTATCACAACAGAGCAACATAGTGGCTTTTCAGAAGAATACACTATTTCACAACAGTATTTTCTCATTAGCTCCCTCTGTTGTAGAAGCATCAAGTAAAGGTGAAAACAGTAGTTCTTCATAAAGAATTATTTCTTATGATCTAGTAAGGCTAGTAATCAGTAAATGAGATTTCTCTGGTGAAGACTACAGATGTGATTATTCTAACCACATAATCTTCTTACAAGTTTTTTCTTGACTCAACTGTGTGATGGTGGATAAACTGCTTTAGCTCTGGATTTAACCTACAGCATGGGAAACTTGTAATGCTTGAGAGACTGATGCTCACAATTCATTTTTACTTCTGCAGATTTGAGGCATTCGGAACACTGCAGACTCTTTTTGTGGCACCTTGCATCCCTCTTACCTTATGTTGTTCTTTAGCCTCTTGGTGCAGTGCGGACACCTGAAGGAAGTTGGAACCTTGGGGAAGTTCAGTAGCTGACTCACTTTGCCACCATCTCTGCCATAGTAGAAATCATCTACTAACATAATAAGCTTACTTTGGGATGAGTCAACTATGTTTTCACTTGGCTCTGGAGCTTTAGCAGGTGGGGACAGCGCAGGGATAGGAGTGGAAGAGGGCGGTGAAGCAACAGCTGTAGTTTTTTCTGGAGATGGAGGCTTTGCAGATTGAATGTTTGGTTCAGAATCTAGAGATTTTCTTTTCTTGAGGAATTCAACCATTTCAGGGCAGCAGTACTAAAAGGAAAAAAAAAGTATATTAAACAGTATCTAGGAAGGACTATTTATGCTATTAAAGGTAAGCAGGCAAAAACTAACCATCAACTAAGAGGAGCCGAAGGAAACTCTTAAGGAAGAAACAATGCACATTCAACTTCCAGTTTTCTGATTGTTTACTGGTCAGTAAAACTGGAAAATAAGTGCACCTCCTGGCTGTAATAGGACATAAAATTGGGACCCTGCCTACTCATGGTGAGGGATACTGTTAGGCCTCTCCTGTGCCTTTCACTTTCTCCTAGCCGTATTCTTCCTTTCCACAGAAGTACCTAATCTAGGGAGAATTATTCCTTGCACTCCAGTCATGAACGATTATCAATTAACTGCTCATCTCAGAATGGTTACTTACACACATATGTCCTCTTAAAGCTTCAGTGACTCGAAACTGAGCATCGCATCTTGGGCAGACCTTCCTGCCACCATCTTGCAAATCAAATGTGGGAATAGGAGATGAACTGACTGTAACAGGAGAAGAAATAGACACAACAAAAAAATTTAGAATCCTTACACTTTTTAGGTTCATGTCAGCCTTTTTGACATACTGAAATAATATAGTTTCAAGAGCTACACTTTTAACTACTAAAAAGACTGGAGAGGCAGAAAAAAATGAAAGTATGCAAACTTCTGTCAATCTGTATGCTGAAATATACCCCCCAGTAGCTATAACAAGTGTCTCAAAATTAGACTAATTAAAAATACATAAAACAGTTCAACTGATCTTCCCTTCTTTAGTCATTTGTTTGTTCCTATCCATCAGTTTAAATCCCTCATCTTTGTAAGACAGCTCGTATGCAAACCATACCTTTTAACGATGACGATGATGACGAGGACTCTGAAACACTAGATCTCTGGGAACCATGCACAGGGCTGCTGTTGGACACCACAAGGGGGCCAGGGCTCTGGCCCAACGAAGGAATGGTGTTCAGAGTATTCACGAGTTTCGCCACCTCGTTGCTATTCTCGCCAGTCACTCCAGGTCTCTTTACAGTCACAAAACTTGCAATACTCACTGCCAAGAGAAAGGACAACTGAGGAACACTAATAAGGAATCAGTAAGATCTGATGTACTCTTTCAAACCTGTCCCCACCTAGCATGCCTTGTCTCATGCTCTTCTACCTTTAACCTTCAGCAAAGAACAAACCACCAGTTCTCCCATCCAGCAATGCAAAGGTTGGCAAGACTGGAAAAGTAGAACTTCCAAACTGTGCCCTGAGACATGAGCCGTGCCCTACAACGAACTAAACAGGATACTGATGGTCACAAAAGTTACTTGTATTTCTTTTCTAAATGCAGCTGCATGTGATTACGGCCACTTAAAGCTAAAAATAACCTTACTTGCTGCGTGCAGATTTTTTTTTTCTTTTTAAATTGTCACTATTCCTGAGCTATCATTTCACTCATGAATTCAGCCAACCTTTTTATAAAAAAGCAACGTGGTTAGTTTCAGCTTGTGCTCTTCATCTTTCAAAAACTAAAGTGATTAAAAAAATAGTCTTTTTCAACTTTGGGGGACTTTTAATTGATGGTCTCAGAACATTCTACAAAACAAGCAAACCCTGGTTCTCTAACCAAACTGGACACTCTGGTAGGATTATCACCATTTTCCAGGTTGTAAGAGAGATGAAGCATGAGTCAGTGACGGAGGCAAAAATAGAACCCAAGAGTTCTGACTCAACTTCTGCATTTTAGCTACTGAGCCATATGTTTGAAGATCAAATTATAGACAGTGTTATACACTTGAGTCCCCTTGCTTTTCCACGGCAAGTCTTACCTAATTTGGGGTTAGTAGCTTGACTGGACTGCCCTGGCTGCTGCACAGTTAACTGTCCCAGTGTTGTTGGCTGCGTTGAAGTAGGAGTTGTGGAGGTGCTGGGAGTGGACTTACTTTGCTGTTGTGCCTGGGACTGTGGCACTGTGCTCCTGATGGTAAGCGTGGCCGGAATGACCGTAGTGAAAGTGTTGGTGGTGGGTCGGACCGGCATGGTTGTACCTGGTCTCACCTGGGCCATTTGAGAGAACACCTGAGGAACGCCAACTGTTGGTTTAACAAACTGGGTACCTGGGGCTTCAAAAACAAATGAACAAACAAGGTAGATCAAGTAATCGAATTCCATTCCTTGCCCAGGGTACAACCTGATTTCTAACCCTGCTGAATTCCCCAAATTCCCAGAATTTCAGTGTAAGTTTTAAGAGTTCAGCACCTTAATTTTCCTTCCCAAGCAGGCTAAAATTAATCCTGGATATAGACAGAGTAAAAAATCAGATTCACAACAATTTTTAGGTGGAATTCTCTAAAAGGCTCACAAGCATAAATCCTGCTGACTTTCATGGGGCTCTTACTAGTCTCTATGCCAAGGGAAGCTCATGGAAGGCTTTTTATGACAGAACAAGGGTGATCCTATAGTTACAAATTATTTTATGACATGAGGTTTTACAGATCTGTTCTTGGGATATTGAAAGAGGACTCATCACAAAGCACGGTTGCTTTGTTCTAAGGCAGGTGTATGGTGACACATGGATTCTTAATCTTGCTGATGGTGCATGACAGGATCTGGTAGCAGAAGGCAATGTTAGAAAAATCATCTTCAAGGTGAGGCCTCTTTTCCAGACAGTAGGGGAACACTAGCATGGCTTGGGGAGATTCTGAAAGGAAGAGGGGTGGTTACAGGCCGGGATTTTGGAATTAAGTTAACCAAGGAGCCTTTCTGAAGAGGTTAGATTATGTGTAGCTCTGTGAGGCAGGCACTGCTTCCAGGTGGAAGTCCCCTACTCTGCAAAGTGGTTTCTTACTATGATCAAAGGGCCTACTCTAAGCTGGAAACAACTAGCAGAATTGGAGCCACAAATGCAGACGAATCTCATCTGCTACAGAGCTGGAAAATCCCCTTCTCTAGAGCTTCTAGATCTGTATTTCAAATACACTCTTTTAAATCCCTGGTGCTCTGTAAAGACAGACAACACTAACGTGGTTTTCACATATTTCAGTCCTTACCTGGGACTAGCGTGATGGGTCTAACTGTTTGACCTTGCTGTACATTCAGGACAATTCCAACTTGATTCATTGTGTTTTGCACAGGCCGCACATTCCTCACAGGAAAACCCTGCATTCAAACAGTAATTGTTAACATAACAAATATATATCTAGTACATTCAATCTGAGTTTTCTATTCTAAAAACATTTACCTCAGAAAAACAAACAAACAAACAAACCCGCGTTACCGCTATCACCTACAGGATCAGTTGAACTATGAGGCCATGCTGTCCTCAGCCAGCACCTTACCCACCAGTAGGACCACCTTCCTACAACGTTCTGGTATACTGCCTCCACTCTCAACCTCTCCTTCCCTAAGCACCTACAAAAAACTTCTCCCAGGTCTTAAGCAATTTGTAAGGCCATATTCGAAGCAGCAGTGGTTTCTTGAGATAGGTAAGTGATCTGTTTTGTTGTTTGAAATCTCTAATTCAACATACTAAGCTGCAACATAGTAAGATTTTTTTATTTTTAATTTTTTTTTTAAAAAGCAGGAGCTCTGGCAAACATGCACCCTTATTTTGTAGGAGTGTTTCCCCAGACAAATGCTCAAAGAAGTCAGTAAGTACCACCTGCACATTTTCCAGGAAAATAAAACAAAGTAGTAAGTACTTAGCAAGGTCAAATCCACGCAGAGTGGACAGACCCACCTACAGCTGGGAGTCAGGCCCTACCAGTAAGTCAGGAGTATGCTACAAGTGAAAAACAGCACGAAGTCCCATCAGACCTGTACTGGCTCTGTAAGACTTGCTGAAGAGCAGAATGTGGACAAATTTTTCAAATGAGACTGAACTATGAAATGACTACAAACCAACCTACAGCACACACGATATTTTAAAGCAAGGCTATTGCTAAGGCTACACCAATTAGACCCCAAACCCACCAGATTTCAGCTCAAGTGTAGCATCCAGCAAGGTGCACAAGACAAGCTGAAACAGGCATCTGATTATGCCAACCTCCCAGGGACGGGTACACTCGGTCTTCCTTCTCAGAGATGCCAGCGTGCAGGAGTGGGGCTGCAAGGGCACTCACCTGGGTCGTTATGAAGATCGGCTGGCTGGTCACTGGAGAATTCGTGACGTGATTGGCATTCTGCATGATCTGTACAGGTCGCAATACTGGCTGGGTTACCATTGTGCCCAGACCTGAGGCTGGGTTCTGGGTAAGGATCAGCGGCTGTCCACCTTGCTGAACAAGAGGATTGCCAGCTGGAAGAAAACAGAAATACAGCAAAAAGTCTCAGTTGCCAAGTAGAAACGCTTCTCACACACTCAGCTGGCAATTTTAGTCTTCAGAATTTGAATGAATTTTCCAGAGCATGCCTTGAAAGTAAACTTGTGAAACTAACCAACCCTTCTACACATCGTTTCAATGCTCATAGCTACGCAAGGATTTCTCCAAGCTGCCTAGGAAGCAGCTGCTCAAAACCCTTAGCTCTAAGCAATCTCACAGACTGATTATGCTGGCTTCTGCATGCCCTTTGAACACAGCCACAGCAGCTAAAGAAAATATTTTTTCTACTCTCATTAACTATTAAGTAAAAATTCACCTGCTGGCAGATACTGGGAAAACTTATGCTGAACCACTCCCTGCAGTCCCTGGTGCAGGATATCTACCAGAGAGACAGAAACACCACGAAAGTTTCTGAGCAGTGTCACCAGCCACAGGCGGTCAGGGACTCCAGTGCCAATTAACCAGAACCAGGACACAAGAATTCTGAATTAACCTAAAGTAATCTGCAGCATCCTCTGACACAAAGAGGATGACAACCCTGAACCTTTATGAAGTGCCAGACAAGCTTCACCACGAGAAAAAGACTGAAAACATCTGGATCACGCTGAAATGATAATGTACAGCATGTATCATAAGAACATCATGCAAGGGGTTGAGGTGCTTCTTCTCTTGATTCAGGCAGCATCACGATTGAAAAAAAAAAAAGAAACCTAAGATGTGGAAGAGACAGTAATTTTATCCGCTAAACTCAACATACTTGACACTGCACAACATGTGAAAAATTTCACACAAGTCCTTCGGTATGAGAGCTCGTTCAGGTAACTGCAAACAAGCAGGCTACTGAAGCTTAGCAAAGGACCGTGTCAGCTGAGACCTGGGGCTGTGCAGGTGCTGGTGTCAACCTCACTTGGAAGTAAAACTACTTAGCTTAAAACATCTTCATGGTGTTTTATACTAATGGATTTTATTTAGGATTTGCTTGCCTGACAGTAACCCGCACTTTACACTAAGCAGCAGTAACTTGATTCCTTGCAATTGTGCTGACATAGCCGTAAGGGAGTTCTAACACTGGTGTTAACAACCATCACACCCCGAGGGATTTCCCCGAGGGATTTTCCTTGTATACTTTGCTACAGACACGCTGCTCAGAGACACAGCTGCCTAATACCTCTGCAATCCAATTCTGTCCTGCGATCCTTGTCGTTTTGTGAATTTTTGACCGCTCAACTTAGAACATCCCGTGTCCGCTGCCAGTTACCTAACACTTCCCCTTACCTGCAGCTGAAAAAAGGCATCCCATAGATCTGTGAACTGCTAACTGCTTGGGTCAAGTTTCCTACGACGGAAATCTGCCTCAGTCATTTCTCATGGTGAGCTGCAACAAGTAGAATCTTGTAGTCATTAAAGAAAAGCAAACTAGCAAACTATGCTTCCTCTGGTACCATTAAAAAAATAAAAAAAGCAATTCCTTACAAGGTCCAGAACCTCTGCACAGTTGCTCAGGGGACTCCCGTGGTCTCTGACTACCCCAGGGAAATCCGTATGGTCACGTTAATCAGCTTCTGGTCATTGCTGTTTGCACCAGCCAAGCAGATGCCAGCCAGTGCTTGGCCGTGTCCTTCAGCCAAGGCCCGGTTTGTTCCACGTGTGCTCTCAGTGCCACAAGCTCTTACAGGAACAGACTTGCAGTATTTGCACAGAACGAGGGAATTCAAACCCAGGAATGCTGCCCAATTGCTTCTGGCAAACTGGGGACTAACGTTGCACCAAAACAGCAACCAGAAGAATCTCCCATCTACCGGCACTGCTTGCTGATACCCAACAGGGGAAAGGAATTAAAGGCAGGTCAGACAGGATGAAGACAGGATGAAGAAAGGCAGTGAAGACACGCCAGTGAAAGATGGAGCGAAATGGTCTACAGACACCAAAACACTTGTTCAGCAAACACAAAACAAACCCCTGCCACTGATGATGCCCAGCAGAACGCTCCCGACCATGCCTCCCTCCAGCAGCCACCTCCCAGAGGACGGAGGCGCTCACCGTTAGCTCAAGCCCCAGCAGTGGACCAAGCAAGAAGGAACTGTGAAGGCTGCCTCGACCTTCCGACAACACTAACTCACTCACTCATGGCTGGACACTTTATTTTATTTTTTATTATTAAATTAGGCCATGATTATTTCAAACAACTCAAAAAACAAGCAGGAAACGTAATGGGTCTCTAATTCCTTCTTCCTCTATACCGTTCTCCCTCGCCAAGCTGAGCTTTTTCACGTATTCATGTTTACTCAACTCAAACTGTAGAGAGGAACGTCACAGGAATTCTTATGAGGAACCACATCCAGATTTTAATAATGTATGATTTTTTTTTAAGGCATGGGGTGCTGCTATACAGCAAATGAAGGTAAGTTTTGAACAGCTACCCACTCGGTCAGCTGCACTGATCCTATGCACTGAGTGAGGAAGAGGGAAAATAGCATATAATATATAATATATATTAGCATATAATCACGTAAAGGCTTTGTTAGTAACACACGCAAACAAAAGGGACCATGTTAAGACTGAACAGTAAGCACAGGCAGGAATTCTCCAACAAAATGCCATCGTGACCCATATGAAGAAGTATTTCCTGCAGTGCTGTTGACAAGTCCCTAAGGGGTCTTCTTCCAGTCATTACTCATGCTGTACAGGGAGGTCTGCGTTGAGAAAACCAGAGTCCTGACTGCACACAGACACTACAGACCCCACTGCTCTACCCATGCAAGCAGAATTAACACTGCTGAAATGGCCAAAACCAGGCGGCCCAAAAGAGTTACTAAGCCTACAGGAACCCAAACTCTTCGAGATGTCCATGCTTTTTCTAATTATTATTATTATTTATTTTTTTTGAGCACATACCACCTCTTATACATGAGGCCAGAAAGATGAGGTTGCACGTGGCTCAGGGAGGTAAAACAAAAAAAATTCCTTAATCCCATTACTGCTGTAACCCACGTCTTGAGGGCAAAGGGCTTCCGAATCAGCAGGGTGAGAAATGATAAAGGAAGCCTCACAGGAATCTTCCCAGCGCAGACATGTGGCATGATTCAACACTTCTGAGACCGACGGAATATCCAGATTGTTTCAGAGCTACAAAATGGTCCAACATTACCGAAACTGCTGATGTTAAAGGAAAGGGCTGCTGTACCCGAACAGCAAATGTTTCCTATGTAAATGTGCAAATCCAGGAAAAGACCTGCTGCATGCCAAAACGTTCTGACCCACAGCCAAAACAGCTTCTTTTAATGGAAGATGCTTTACTCTGACAGTCTGGATGCTGCCTGACTGGCAGCGCTCAGGGTGTACGATCCAAATGTTTTCACGAAGATTTTATTACGCAGAAACAGTAGGGTGATGGAAGACTACAGAAGGTTCGGTTCCAAGCCACACAACTGCCTGGCCCACACACTGCATCTTGCCTCACTTTTTCAAGTGCCTTAGACAGCAGGGGAACTGCTGGAAAAGAGACATCAGTTCCCACTCTGAGCATGAAAAAAAAAAAAAGCATCCATCATCAAACACAACTTCGAGCCGAGGCAGACGTCGTGCGGGCTGGCAGCCCGTCTTGGACCATTTTCTTCTTTAGGATCAAAAGCAACAAGCACGAACCCACTGCTGTCTGAACTCCAAGCACGCTGCCTCCAGTCCCAGCTGACAGGGATGACGTGCTTCTGGCCTTTGCCATTTTATTAAAAGGTCTCTGAGGAGGAAAAGGATGGTAAGGAGTGAATGGCCACTAGAGGCAAATAGACTGCATTTGCGATCTTTGTCATCCCTTCACAGTACTCCTGAAAATAAAAAGGTGATTATCAAAGAGAAGAGAGGGAGCACTTAAGGGAAGCTGGGGGGGAGCAAAGCAAAACACCACTTTTGGATAGTTGGATCGGGTTCTGGACATTTACATCCCACCCAGTATCTGCTGAGGGTCCCGAGCCCTCATCAGCAGACCTCAGCTCCTCAGAGGCTGGAGGATCTTACTGGGTTGACAAGGAGCACAGAGTCATCCCCAAATCTTTCAAGGAGTGGAGGAGACCTTGCCAAATGCTGAGTCTGCGACTGCAAATGAGAGGTCTTTCAATGCCACTGAACTTCCATGAGAATTCCTGACGACAGAAGCTATGACGACCTCGGGGTTAGTACAGAGGCCGCTGTGCAACCTCAAGCAGAGCGTGACAGTCAGGTTTCCAACTCCTTCTGGCACTCCTTGGGAGTTTACAAATAATCTGGGAGGACTTGTACTAGTTTAACAAACAAAAGACGACTTTGGGTTTAAGTCCGTGTTAAAGCAGGGACCAGTTGACAAAAATCTTCTGGTCAAGTCAGTCCAGTGATTTGGATTCTTTTCTCTCAGGGTGGACTTGGCAGGTTCCCGCCACGCCGCTCTCTCCTGAAATGCTATAATTACTAGACAAAACAATAGCAGAAGCATATAGAAACACTCTGATTCCTTACCAGAAACTGCAGGTTCTTTTCAATGTGGCCAGGATGGGCACAGCTGAATGACCATTTTTTTCCCCAGGTTTTTGTAGACTTTCATTAGTGAGAATGACAAGTCTTCTGGAGTAGCATGTCCCAGAGCGTGCAGTGCTTCTCTTAGATTGTTTCCAAGGAGATTTGTAAGGTTTCCACAGGTCCTGGAACACTTTAAACTCACCGGCCAAGACAGATGTGCATAGATTCACTACTTCATCTAGGGAGAATGAGGAGACCATGGCAGAAATCAGCTGCTGGGAAAGAACAAATTATGTTCTTCTCTCTTCTCCTCCTGCCTCTCAAGCGTATGACTCTCCAAGTAGCTCGCTGGCTTAATTTGCTTCTTTGAGGAGGGTGGCTTAGAGCTAAATGCCAGTTGATGAAGCAAGCCTCCTGAGGTACGCCTGAACAGCCCATTTAGTCCTGGACCAAGCGATCCTTGCGAGTCCTAGGCCTCCTCCTACACCACCTCTTGAACCACTCCTTGGCTTCCAGCACGCTGCCAGGCAGGCAGACGCAGGCACACACACGAGTTTCTGTATTCTCTCCCAACCAAGCACAGCGGAGGTGCTCTCCTCTGCAGGAGAAGCCGCTCTAACCAGATGGGCCTGGCCTGTTCATAGGAGAGGTCAGGCTGACAAAGCCCCCTTAGCCTCATGCTCAGCCCCCCCCCCAGACAAGGGGCTCTTGGCAGCAGCGTCCCCTCCCTGGGGGCCCCAGGGAGCCCCTCAGAGCCCAGCCCCGCTGCTGTGACGGGGGCCACAAAGGTCTCGTGCACCAGGCCATGGCCACCGAGCACCCGAGGCTCTACCAGCAACACAACCCCTCCCGAAATCAGGGATAAATGGCCGGGACTGCCACCGGCGTGTCACCAAACTCAGCAGCCAGCCATTAGGCATCAACAGAGACCGCTCAGGCTTACCAGGGGCAGACTAACGAGCCTGGGCTGACTCGGTTCCTTGATGACTTTGGTCTCAGGTGGGAGGCCTTCAGCAGCAGCCAGTGCTGACAGAAGTGGGCTACGACAGACACATCGTTCAGGCAGGGGATCCTGACCCTCCCGCACTCGCTGCCGTCGATGGAAGCGCGGGGCTTCCTGGTACGGTTTCTCTACTTTCAGGACAAAAAGCGTTTTGTAACTCTTGTGGTGCAAAGAATCGCAGGAACGTAAGTTTTATTTTTATCTGATGGTGGAATTATTAAAAAGGAGTCAGGCTGTCAGGGTGATGTGCTCATTTTCTTGTTAACAGCAGTGCTTTTCTGCATACCAGGACACCGTGACATCTGATGGACATGCGTAACACCAGCAAGCTGCGCACGTATACAGAACATCAGGAAGAATGGTCTGAGTGGGATACAGGTATAGCTAAAAGCAATCGCAGGAAATTAAGGAAAAAAATTAGGCCGAGCGTCACTTCAAATATATTTAGCTTTCAGTAATTTTTCCTTTCATGTCCCAGTAATTTGAGACATTTAAAAACTAATCTGCAGGGAAAAAAAAATCTGAAGATGAAATTCAGGAAGATGGAAAAAATAGCTAAAGGTATTTCCACCTCCAGTTTTGAAATCTTATTTCTTGATTTTTGGACATGAGGTCTTCCCTATCCAGCCCACTGTGCACTTCTGTGATCAAAGGCGAGCTGGTGGTTTGTGTGTGACACTGTTAACACACCTCAGGAGAATTTGGGGAGGAGAATTTAAGGAAAGGATAAATTTTAGGTCTCCAGGCTGGCTCATAATGAATTTAATCCTAGATGGGGAAAAAAAAAAAAAACAACAAAACAAAGCCCAACAAAACCTTACACTGGGAGAATGGTTAGATTGAATGGATCTTTTTCAGCTCTAGCTTTTAAGTCTTTTTAATTAATGTAAAACAAAATGCAAGATGACAGCCATGAGCGTAAAAAACAGATTGCTGAAAGCTGGGGTGATTCCAGACATGGCTCATTTCGTGAGCGTTCCACAGTCACAACTTGAACTGGGAGCAGACCCTCAGTCACTGGGCCAGCAGAAACTGCAGAGGTGACACATGTCCCCGGGGCACGTCACCACTCACAATCCGTGCAAGCCAACGAGGATTCCTGCAAGTCCAAGTTGTGCCACCCGAGACAGCAGCAGCTCAACAAACACATTACTCCAGAAAGAAAAAGCCACGGTTCAGGCTGAAGAGTTTTGTTTGTGTTGGTCCTAAAGTTAATGGGCCAGGCTAGCCCCTGGTGCATCAACGTCATCAGGAGAATTAGTTGCACCATAAAAACCGAAGCACCCCAAGAATATCCAAAACCAAGCATGTTTCTGTATTTTGTTGTACAGAATTCAAACCAAAGCACCTCACACTCTACCACTAGGTTAAGGACAAAGCACTGTGTTCCCCGGCATCGCCACGCAGCCAATTGACTGCACGTTCCTAGTGCCCCCAGAGCTCACTTCCATGGCAGCAGGTAACAAACCCCAAATACAACCTCCACCACCCTGAACCACTCAGCCCTGTGGTGCTGAACACCGTTTCAACAACCCTACCAGAGCTGACCAAGCCATCCAGTCCGAAATTCCACGCGTTTGCAGAGCGGCCCTGCCTTGAGGCTGTAAAGGTCACTGCCCTCCCACCTCTCTTCCCAAGCAGACCAATCCGCACCTCTGAGGTTTTCAGACTTTTCCAGGAATCAAAGTACAGTTCTCTGGCCAAACGTTACTTAGGAAACTCCCCCAGCCCTACGATGCTCCCTAATGCTCAGAACCAGTGTGGGGCGAGCAGATGACCCAGACCCCCTTGGGTCACACCTGCTGGTAGCAGGACAGCAGGCGATGCTGAGAGGCATGGCAGAAAGACGAGGGGAAGCAACAGACTGAGTCACGCTGAGCAACAACCCGCCTAAGTTTGTAACCCACAGAGAAAAAACAAAGGTGTTATTCCCCCAACAGCCACTGCTATTTTTGGTTGTGGTCCAGAATAACACAATAAGCAGAAGACGACTGTAGGTAGCTACGCTGGTGATCTCATTCCTCTAGTACCGTCTAGAGGCATCAATGCCTGGAAACACAACAGCAGCTTTTCAGGGAAACGGTGCTCCTAAGGCTGCAAGGAGCCGAGCTGTTCGGAGAGCTGAGACAGGACAGCAGCACACGGGATCCTCCTGAACCTCCAGCGCTCCCAAGGCCAGGGAGATCGCCAGGCTCCAGGCCATGCAGCAAGGGGCTGGTGAAGGGAGACAAAACATGCTTTCTTCTTCCAGCCTCTCCCACTACGTTTTCAAGGCAAATGCTGGAGTTCTGAATTAGTTTCCTAAGCTAAGAGCTTATCATGACTCTCGCTTTTGAGATAACAGAAACTGAAGGAAAAAAAATTCTTAAGACTGTGGTGATTCTGTGTAATCCTTTCAAAGCCAAGCTGTGACAAAGGCCTGTGGAAGTCAGATTCCTGTACAAATCCCACTGGTTTTAATTGGATCTGGGAATCATGTGGATAGTAGATCTTATGGAGGCATATTTGAAGTTGTCAAAAGAGTATCCAAGTATTCCACCAGTAAACAAAATATCTGCTAATAGCAATATACTTTAGTAGTCATGATCATTTTTTTTGTAACTCAATCTAACAAGCACACCAATATCACCAAGCCTTTATTAATTGTAATTGATTTAGAACATCTGTCTCAGTTTACTTTTGTTAGCAAAGCTATGAAATATTCATCACCTGTGTATTATATGATGACATACACTTGGAGTGCAAGATACTTTTAAGACACTTCCAAGAGAAGGTTCTATATGTTACTGAAATGGATACACTTCTCATCACTTATGTCTGATCAAATTTTACCACAAATGACGTGATGACTTTTAAGCAAGTCTGACACACAGATTTATACAGCTTCCTAATCCCAAAGAGACCTAAACCCACTTTGCATTTCAGTATATTAAGTTATGCACAGAGACTGCTTAAGCTATTTCTGAATTGAAGCAAGGCAATCTGCTTGTAACAAAAAGAAATACAATACAAAACATTCGGCTTTGGACAGTAACCTGTAGTCACATCCAGCTTCCTTAGCTCTGTATTTTCTATCAGACAGCACAAGCAAGAGAAATTCAACTTACTCAGACCACGGTTAGTTTTATGCCCATTCCAATCCATCTCTGACTGAATCACCTTCTCCTTACAAACATCCTTCTACCTTGGCACCTCTAAACACTATTCATCAAAGCAGGCTCCTTCTAGATCTTGCCTTGTAGGAAGACCAAGAGCGAGCAGGTGACAGCAGCCAGCAGGAGCAGCAAACCCTTCCCTACGCAGAGACGGCCACATTCTGCTCACCTCCAGTTACCAATTCCAGTTACCAACTGGCTCTCCAAAGCCCCCGGTGCTGAACGCTTCCACAAACACCCTGCATCATCCACTAGCCATGAACAGTGACTGCCTGGACGTTGGTAATGCTGACTACCAAGAATGCTTCCATGGCGTGGAATCCAAGAACAACGCCGCGGTCAGGAACACGAGACGTGCTCAACCACCAGACTGGGTTATCCCTACAAGATGGAGCCTCATCTCTATTCCAGATATCAGGCTGACTCTTTGCTTGATCTTGACCAAAAGACCAAGAAAAAGTAATTCAAAGGGCTAAACAAAAGCTCAATTTATTAAATATGCCAGTCTACTTCACCCACACACATTACTAGGGGAAGTGTTCTTTTTCCCAGGCACCAGACTCAAGTGTTACATGCAAATACAGATGGTGAAATTGTTACATCACTCATTAACAGTTTTTTTAGCCATCAAATAAGATTACTTACTGGATAGGATGTAACCAATCACTGCCGTTTCCCTTTAATACCCATAACTGGAATAATGCTAGACTAAAATAGTTAATTACCCGTAGCAGTTTTATCAACCGAGTTATAATCCTCAACAACAGAATCTTCAATCACATCACTGATTTTCTGCCATGGCTCCAGCTCCTCCTCCTCACATTCCATAAAAAGGTCTGTGTCCGCCATCCTGCAAGGGGAAAAGAAGAAAGCCATTTATTGGGTAGCTGCATTCAGGCAGCAGAAGTTTCATTATAAGAACAGCTCTAATGCCAGAATTACTAACAATGTTTTTATTTCCCAGTATTCCGAAGAAAAAAAGAGCTGCATATTTCCAGGTTCCTATTTATTTCTCAGGTTATAGAAATGACTCCACATTGTACTTTAATAGATTTTGCTTTCTTTTCATGAAAATCAATCAAGTTTATTTAACAAACCCTTGATTTTAACTAAAATTGCAGTGTTTTGCCACTCCTCCTGCACGACAAAGCCAAGTTAAGAGCTTCAGGAGCAGAATTCACTGCCCTAGAACGCAGTAAGAAGAGTCGTAGTTTTTTGTTCTGTTCATGGTTTTGAATATTCTCATTTGAACGTTGGCAGTAATCCTAGAGACCGAATATCCCAGCTCCAATGAGTAAGAAACGTGCACACAAATGAGTGAACAGTCCACAGCTGACCTCGGACTCCTGTTCTGACCAAACCCACGCGGACCCAAACTCCCGTGTGCTGCTCCAGCCCCGTCCCCTGCTTATCTCCTTGTACCAGCCTGGAACCTGACACACCATTATAAATCAGTTCAGAGAGGGGGAAAAAGAGAAAAGTAAAGGGATTTTCTGCAATTAGACCCGTAGTTATTGTCTTTCAACTCAAACGAATCTCTGGAGTAAAGTACCCGGTTCATCTTTTCCACACTACTTATTACGTATTTATTTAGAGACCGACAGACGATGACAGCTCCAGGCTTTTTGTCTCTCTCGTTCTTGCCACCCATCTCTAACACTTTTATTGCTGCTACGGCCTTTAGAGACATAGGGAAGCAGTAACAAAGGTAAGTAGCTAACCGAGGGGCGTATCGCTGCTAATGCAGTGATGTTATAACACTGCAATTCTCAGGGTTACCTTTTGCTCCACTATTTACACACCTTCCCATTTTGTTTGCTTTGCTGGGCACCACGGCACCCAGAAGTTTTTATGGATCTGCCTACAGCAAAAGTCAAGTATTTTCTCCTGGGGTTGCATCTAATCCAGGCCTCAATGAAATGCAAATCTGTATGTGCTTAATGCCAAGATCTCTATTAAACATTCAGACCAGCCAGCCAGAATTAACACCAAGGAGATTCACAACAATCAGTCGTCTCCAGTGTCCTACAGAAGCTCTGCTCAGAGGGACAGTTAGCACCGGAGTTCTCCAAACAGCTGACTTTTCAAATACTACTGACATCTAATCAATAGAGCCATTTCCAACCACACTTTGACAACCTGCAAGCCACCGAGCCAAGCAGCTTAAAGCAGCTTTCTTACAGACCTAATTTTGCACCGTTTCAGGATTTGGCTGTTTCTAAACTTCACTTATAAATAACGCTTACGCCAAGTTCTAATTCTCCTTAATAACACACTTAGGGGTCTTTAGCCAATGTAACCACATCCAAAAGTTCAACTGCACTGTTATATGTTATGATTATAATCAGATACCACAAAAAATGGATTTCCTATTTTCCTACCTGGGCTAGAGCAAAAAAAGACTCAGTTCCTTCCACCTGCCATAACCCCCTGGGAAGGACAGAGCGAGGAACAAGCGGCAGTTCTGTGCTGCAAGGGAGCGGGAATTAACACGTCTAGAAGGGATGCTGCTCTTCTTGATCACATTTTTGGTGGCAAAAGAAGCTGTTACGGTTGCATTTTGTCTTCTCTACTACGATTTTACTGCCATAAAAATCTGATGAGGAATGTTCTGAGACATACTGGCCAAAATAAACAGCTTATAATCAGGGACAAGCAAGAGAACAATCCAACTCATTTGCAGACAATCTGTGTTTTCAAATAGCCACAGAAAAGAGTGCTGACCAGAAGGCTTCAACACAACATAACATTTATTAACTCACTGCTGAAGACCTAGGATAGAAACAGTGCCAAAATATAAACTGGATTAAGTCATCATAGAACAATTAAATTTAAGTCTCATAATTAAGCTATGTCCACCTTATCCCCCCCAAAACCACTGAACCGGTTATAAACATCGGTTTGTAAATCACTCTAGAGCTGGGATTTACAGGAGTGGCTGGTAAGACCGCGTGCAGCCACCCTGTGCAAGTGCAATCTTGGATTTTTTTTGTTGTGCTATGTAATAGCTGCAAAACAAAGCCACGAGCATCACAAATTTCCCGCAATACAAAATTAAATCAAAATAAAATTTCACCTAAATCCAAGGCAACTGTCTGAAGCAGGTAGGTCTGAGCCACACAAGAATTGCGAGCACTTGTTCCCGTTTGCCAAATTCACGCTGCTGGTACTTTTTCTGAAGCAGCATACGCAGTTCCCTGCCTTCCCCGTGGATACAGACAACCTCTTAGACTGCCATTTTTCTGTGCTCCACTTGCCTACAAAGGATTTGCAGAGCTCATATTGTTATGCTGCAGCCGTATGATGCTGTTTCACTAGGAAATGCTCATTTTAGTTCTACGCCTGCTTATCCTAATACACGCAGTTCTCACCACTTATAATTCTGAAGCACATTAATGTTTGTTTTACAAACAATACAAAGAACTGTACTTAAAGGAAACCCATCACACCACTCACGTTCAATAGCTGATCTCCTCTTCCTCACTTTTCATGTTAATAACACAGCAAAGAGAATTCATCCTATGACTCGTACGGCTGCGAACGCCCAGTGCTGCCATTCCTTCCACACACAGCAGCAGCTCTTTTAACTGAGCTGCTTTATGCCTAGATTTCCAACTGGCAGCGTGGGAATGTTCAATACAGCTATCCCCATGCCTCTCAAAGTTGTGTATTTTGGGGGAGAATCTTACATAGTACAGTAAATAAAACACTTCTGAATAATTTCACTTGTGATCTCTATGAAGCTCAACTCGCCCTTCCTTTGTGAAGGTCTTTGTGAAGACAACAGGCCTTTAAACGTCCAACCCAACTTACAAATAACTTACTCATATTGAACTCGCCTTTCCTACTCTTTCTTGGGGATGACAGGGAATACCTAAAAAGACTGCACAAGTTGAAGGCATTCGCAGGCTCGTTCGGCTGTCAGGAAACAACCTTTGTAGAGAAGCACCTACCTCTCTGTATCCTGTCACTACAAAAATATACATCAAGGAAGATATAAAGAACCATGTTTCTTTGAGCCCAGGTAGAACAAGAGAGAATCTCTTTTCTCACCACTCCAAGTCCTTTTCAGCCAACTTTTAACCTAAAATGTGCTGTTCCTCAAGAACTTCAAGTGCAAATCTTCACGGACGTGAGGGGCTAGCGCAAAGCAGAAGGAAGAGGTTTGCTCTCCACATCCGTGACAGAACCAAGACACGAGGGGCTCAACGTGAAGAACAGAAGATTCCAAGTTGGACACCAAGACAGCTTCCAGGAACGCAGGTAAAGGCCTGCAACAGGCTGTCGGGGAGGTAACAGCATCTCCAGCTCCGGATCCCAAATAAAATTAAGAAAAACCAAAACTTCCTGAAATAATCCCAATATGCAATTAACCCAGTGTGTTGCATGAAGCCTAAGGAAGCACCCAGTACCTGCATGCCTCAAAGACCCTGCGAGCTTCTTCATTTACATAAAACCTGCAGCGGGCAGCAAACTGCATGAGCCACGTTTTAAGGGTGGAAAGCAGAGTTCAGTGAAATGAAGTGACTTACCAAAGCTTCTATGAGAACGAGGGGCTTAGTCAGAAATAAAGAGCTGCCCAGCCCTCATTCACTTCATTGGACAAAAAAACTTCCATCGGTTTAAGAAGAAGAAAAAAAAAAAAGAAAAAAGTGAAAATCATTTTTTGGATGACAAATTGTACAAAAACAGACTCCTAGAAATAAAGCTCTGAAGTCGAGGTTTATGCTGGAAATCTGCTTAGCAGGGGAAAGCAGGAATCAAAGAGCTTTAAATCTTATTTTCTTTGCCTGTTAACATAAACTTTTTTTTTTTTGAATTACAAAATCTTATCAAAAACAAGCGAGATCTCCTAGGAGATGCATACAGAGATCCCAAACGGGTGCGCACCGCAACCGATCAATAACTGCATATTTATGATTTGCAATATTTGTGCTTCACAGAAACATCTAGAAAAAAAATTCTCCGTGAAGCTTCTAGGACAAAGCTTCTCTTAGCTGGCAAAAGCGGTGACGCTCACAACAGTGCTATTTGTCTGGAATCATATTACCCCACGCCAGACAAGGAACACTGCCTTAATACTATAGTGATGGGCAGCCTATAAATAGCCGGGATAAATAACCTGATCTATTAATTAAAGCGTGCACATATGTCTACCCGGGAAGGCTAAAACTACAGAGGAAGTCTTTGCACAGATTGTAAAAATATATTATTCAGCACCTCATAATTATTCAGAAGATGCAAAGACAAAATGCTAAAGAGACTGTAGTTACAAGCTTCTTTTGACACCAACTTACATTATGCGCATAGTATTTCATCTGCTCGTATCAGCCGAACTAAGAAAATGTCTCCTCTCTTCTATAATGTAACAGCTTTGTTTTTCAAAGCTTTGATCTGGAATATTTCTGTATGTAAGAAGCCTTTGCTCAATAAAATGATTAAGCCCAATGATAAATACTCTGCATTTAGCTTTTCAGCACATAGTTGGCAGATGCTCGGTTGAAAATACGGATGCCAAAAAAATGAGAAAAAAATTACAAAGTGTTCTAGACACGCTGCAAGGAAGAGAGCCCTGAAGACTGCAAGGTATTTTCTCTCCCTTTTAGCTGGAAAATGGGAGAAGACCTTCAGGGGAAGAGCCAACATATATGAGCTCTACACAAATAACCGGCACGACTGCAAGATATAAACCCTTTATTTTTTTGTCAGCTGATGTGGTCCACGCTCATTGTTGCGATATAGGAGGGGGAAGGCACCGGCCATTCAAGTCTTGCAGTAGAAGGCTGGCCACCTGATTACATTTTCTGATCAAACTGATTACCATTACCAGGGGAAGCCCAACAATGAAGAATTTTTATTCCCAGACAGCCAAACAGATCACCCCATCACGAGAAATCCTCTTCTCCTGTGCCTCACTGCCAAAAAAGCTTCCTGAGTCCCTCGTCATTTCAACCAAAATCTGGAATCAGGTCTAAGATCCTCCTGCATTTATCTATCAACGAACCACTTCAGTATAGTTAGAAAGGTATCAGATCGAATCCCTAGGGGCTGCTGTTGTATTCTCAAGACAAAATGACTGAACAGGTAGAAAATACAAAGCACTGTATTCTGGCTGAAAACACCACTGGCATCTTCAAGCTTCCGAAACCCACAAACAAAATAAATACTTAATCTAGTTTCTCCACCTAAGTGAGGTGGCAAACAAAGGACTCAGCTTCCATTCCGTGGGCTTTGACTCGTAAATTCACCGACTTACAGCAACGTAAGTGGAGAGAATCAGGGCCCAAATGTTTTCTATTATCTAAAGCACCTGTGGATAGCAGGTTTTACACGACAGCTGCAGAATAAGGCAGCTGTGTCTCATTGAAGTGATCTCTAAAAGATGTGTGGTTATATATTTACAGTTTCATTCACAGCTTGATATTATTTGACACAAAGCAAACAAGTTATGACATACATATGCTGTATATACACACACTTCTTTTAAAAAGGACTTCAAATTAATGACTCGTTCACAGTGTTCTTCAAAACTCGCATGATGGGATGCGCTATTCTTGCTACATAAGCTTCACTTTCTGAGGCTTTTAATTAAAAAAAAAAAGTATAAATAAATCAGTACTTGTCAGGGCACCGCTGGTGGCCCAATTTCTGCCTACTGGGTGAAATCATCTGCAACACACTCAGTCTTAAGGGCACACTGGCAGGTCAGGAATAAACACGCGCTCCGTTACACCCGGAACTTGGTAAAGCCAAAGGAGGAGTTTTGGTGAAAGGCAGAACCCCGGGAGGGACAGAGGCTACCACCCTGTTTCCCAACGTCCCCCTCCAGCACAACAGCCCCTACAGAAGGGCCAGCACAGCCACCAGCTTCACTGGTGGGAAAGCAGAAGGAAGGCTTTGCTCGGATCAAATGCAGATTTGGGGAGCAGGGAACCCCAGCTCCTGCCTGGGGCAGACCTCGGCGGGGCCTTTCTCCAGGTGGGAACAAATTCAGCAAACTCACGACTCCAATACGCCTGGAGTCCGACCACTGCAGAGCAACTCGCACATGAAGTCACGCTAACAACAGCCACACTGACCCTACCGCGTGCTGCCGGTCCTGCAGGAACCCTAAAGCTCTCGTCACAACTATTTTCAAAAAAGGGATATAAATTCACGTGAATTGACAACAGAAACGCAACCGAATACGCAGTGACAATCCAGCCAGTAGCACGGGAACATTCCCAAACTACTACTTTTTAAAAGAAAAAAATGTTTCAACTGACTCCAGCAGGGAACCCGCGCTGACAGCTGATTTGTGATGAAGGACCGAGGGAAGTTGAGGAAACAACGGGGAGATCCCTCACCACCTTCAGAGGGGTCTCGCATCGCCCAGAAGCGTCCGACTCCGCGCCAACTTCCATTTCGGCACCACGCTGACTCTTGTAGGCACCCCCCAAAGCCCCCAGCTCACCCCTGAGACACCCCTGCCCCCAGCAAACGCAGCGCTCCCAGCCCACAGGAGGGGAGGGTGCACACAAGCTGTGCCCCAGAACGTCGCATTCCAGCACCCAACGCGTGAACTTTGCTCACTCTTCTCGCCCAAAGGTTTGTCGGTTTTTACGCCCGTCTAGGTTTGCTAATGGAGATTTAATTGTGGCATGGTTTTAATGCTATCAATCCTCTCCCCTGCCTCCCTAAGGAGTTTCCTAAGGGAAAACACTGACATGAAAAATACATATTAAGAATTAATTGACACTTAAATTTTCTTCGCCGCTTGCTATAAAACCACCTCTACCCTGACGGTCCAGAGAAGAAAAGCTAAAATATGAAATTGAGGATCTGTCTTTCAGAGACCCACAAATAAGCCTGAGATGATTCAATGCACTGCCAGACAAGAATTAACACACAAATCACTTCTCTTGGCCAAGTTCTCCTTCTGAATGCTCACTTCTCTCCATTTTGTCTAACCTCACTGAACATGCAGTCCTGGAGTTCCTTTCTTGTTGCTTGTTTTTCAGACTCACTTTTAATAACGCGCACTCGGTGGCAAGGAACGTAACGTAACTTCTTAAGAACCAGGACACCTGACGAAGTTACATTAAATGCAAATGAATCCTATGATAAAGGTTCCTGCTGTCAAGACATGCTGCAATCCCTTCCCTGAAAAAAAGATAATGCTCTTCCGAGGCTTAGAACAAATAACTGGCACGGCTTTAAACTGATACAATCTAAGTGATGAAAACATTGGATGATGTTTTCATTCCTGTTTATAGGGCAATTCATCATCAGCAACCCCTCCGACAGGAGGTACAGGTGAGAGCTGAGCAGAGTTCCACAGCCGCATCCTGCAGAGCAAGGTGAATTTACTCCTCGTTGACTGATGTGGTTGACTTGGCTTTGCTGGGTACTGAAAGGATTTCAAGAGGCATATTAAGTTTTCTAGGAATGCTATCAGTTAAAGTCCTCCATTTTATTTAAGGCTTTGATGTGTGCGATGCCTACTAATTAAAACCTATTACTACACACTCGATTTTAACAATCGTTATCTACCTTAAAGTTTGACCTGCAGAGCGATGAACACAGACTGCCTTAACGACCATCTCCCAGCTGCAGGCCTGGCCTCCGAGGGTCCAAGAGCAGGACTGCAGCTTTCTGCAAACTCTTTTGGGAGGACACACATGGAGTGCTCTGCCGGCCGTGCTGTGGAAGGTCCACTTGAGCAGAGACAGTTGCAGGGTCTCTGACAGTATCTAAGCAGCTGGGGGATCCCGGCACACAAACAAGGTAACTGTATCCACCCCCAAACAGCAGGATGCCTGCAAGCAACATGTGCAGAACCCAGTGCCCAGACAGAGCTGGAAGTGGCAACAGGGAGGGAGCTCCCTGGGTGGGCAGCCCCGCAGAACTACGGCCTTCCCTACCCTGGTACAACCAGAGGGAAATAACTACGTGCATGCAGCAAGCCAGGCTTCACGTTCAAGGATGAAACTTGACATCTGCAGCAACCTCAGGCTATCAGCCGGTACACAGCGAGACCCAGGGTAGGGGAGGCGCAGAATTTGTGTATCCTCACAGAGCGTTTCCTAAAAGAAGCAACAGATTCCCCCATCCTCTACCCTCTCTTCCGCTCGCTCGTGCCCCATTTGGTATGCCTCGGTGACAGCTGCAACTGCTGCCAAGTTAATAAAAATAAAGCTGTGTGTGTTGTCATCTGCGGCGTGTTTTCTGCAAGGCTGTTGGGCAGCGGGATCCGAGCCTCCCCCTCGTCTCCGCACCACCTCGCGGAGCAGGGGAGGCGCTGGGGGTGTGTGGGGGGAGCCGGACACCTGGGCTCCCCGGGCACCCAGGAGCGGGCCCACGGCGAGGGCTGCGCAAAGCAGCGAGCGCCTGGCTCCTTCCCCCCCCCCCCGGCTCCTCTCGGTACCTGTGCCCAGGGGAGCTCCGCACCCGGTCCTGCTGCGAACCCGCTCGGTGCCACTGCCGGGGCCGGGGGCTCGCCGCTCACCACAGCCCCGGTGTCCCCTCGCTGACGGGGCCGGGGCCGGCCAGGAGCCGCGGGGAGCAGCCCCCCGAGCCCCGGCACAGCACGGCTCCCCGCACCGGGATGCGCTCGGGACCAGCCCGTTCCGCTGGGGATGGGGGACGCAGGCCCTGGGCAGCGGGAACACCGCTCCTGTCACTGGCCCGGTGTCCGCAGCTCGGGGGGGGCGAGGGGACACGGAGCGGGGGGGGGGGGCCCGGCGGGGCGGGCAGGGCCCCCCGGGGCCGGTGATGCCCCTCGGCAGCGCCGCCGGCCCCGTGCTCGGTTTATTGTGGCTGCCGAGCCACAAAAGGGAGGAAAAATAATCCCCGTGCCCAACATGGCGCCCACCCAGCGCCCGCCGGGCCGGGGGGGACCGGGATGGGGACGAGGCCGGGCCCCCCCCCCCCCCCCTCCCCCAGGGGGGCCGGGCACCGGCGTGTTGGGGGGGTGCTGGGGGGGGCGGGCCGGGGGAGGGGGCGGCGGGCGGAGGGAGCCGCCGCCGGTGCCGCTTCACCGCCCCCCCCCCCGTGAGGGGGTGTGCGCGGATCCCTCCGCCTGCCCCCGGCCGAGCGGTGGCGGCGCCGCGCTCCGGGACCCGCGGCGGCTCCTCCCCGGCCCCCCCCCCTCCTCCACCTCCCCCCCCCCCCCTCCCCGTCCTCCTCCTCCTCCTCCTCCTCCTCCCGCCGCCGCCGCGCTCCCGTCGCGAGGCCGCTTTGTGTAGGGCGCGGGCTGGCCCGGCCGCCGCCCCCCGCTCCCCTCCCCTCTCCCCCAGCCCCGGGCGGTTCCAGCCGGTTCCAGCGCCCCCCCCCCCCCCACCGCCCCCCGCCGCCGCTCCCCCCCCCCCCCCCCACATAACGGGGCCGCCGCCGCTCCGCCCCGCTCCGCTCCTCACCTTCCGCGCCCGCTCCGCGCTCAGCCGCCGCCGCCGCCGCCTGGCTCCTACAGCGGCCCGCGGCCCCCCCGCGCTGCGCCGCCGGCCCGGCCCCGGGAGCGGCAGCGGAGGGCAGGTGGCATGGGCGGCGGGCCCGGGGCGCGATGCTGAGGGGGAGGAGGAGGAGGAGGAGGAGCGGGAGCGGGCGGCGCTGCCGCTGGCCCCGGCCTCTCGCCGTGCGCGCGCAGGGGGCGGCTCCGCGCCTGGCGTCCCCCCCCCCCCCGCCCCTCTCCCGCTCCCCTCCCCCCCCCCCGGGGCTCGTCACGGAGCCCGCGCGGCGGGCGGGCACCCGGCGGGCGGATGGACACAGCGCTCCGCGCGCACACACACACAAAAAGGGGACCTGGCCGGCGGAGGGATACGGTGACGTCATTTCCTCCTGGGCCGCGAGGCGCCGCGCCGATTGGCGCCCCGCGCGGTGACGTCACCGCCGCCACCGCCTCCTCGCCGGGCCCGGCCGAGGTCGGCGGCGGGGCCGGGGCCGGGGCCGCGCCGGGCTCCGTGGGGGCGGCCCCGGGGCCTCCCCCCCCCCCTCAGCGCGGCCTCCCGGGGCCTCGCCCGCGGCCCCACCGGGCCCTCGGGACGGTCACGGGCAGCGCCCGCGGGGCGGCGGCAGCCGGGCCCTGAGGCCGCGGGGGGGGGGTCCCGGCCTGGTCCCGGCGCTGCTGAGCCCCCCCCCCCCCCCCCCCCCGGGGTTTGGGGCTCCCGGACCGAAGCCGCCACCCACGGGTGCCGCGGGGCCCGGCAGCAGGGCCGTGACGCGGCCCCGGGGCCCCCAAACCGCACGGGGGGGGGGGGGGGAGCGGTGCGGGAGGGGGCTCGGGGGGGCTCCTGGAGACTCAGAGCGGGAGCAGAGCAGCCGCCGCCTCCTCCCTTTGCCGCAGCCTCGGGCACGAATCGCACCCCCGGGGGCGGGCTGCGGGTTAACCGGCCCCCAGCGGCCCCCGGTGCCCCGGGGTCGGGACGGGGCAGGGGGAACCGGCACCGAGCGGCCTCGGGAGCTGTCCGGGGAGCCGGGCCCGGGGGGTGCGGACAGGCCGAACGCCATCCGAGCAGCCGTGGGACGCTGCGGGTTTGCTGAAGTGCATCGCTGGCTCCGTGCCATCAAAGTTTCCCGTGCTGTCAGGCCGACAGATCTCATCAGTGCCTACGTTTCTCCCTAGCATAAATTCAAATGGTTTATATCTTTAATAATAGGGGTATTATTGTGAATAATGTAGTAACGATGGGCCACGTGGCTTCGAGCTGCACGCAGTACACACCAAACTGAAGACAGTACAGCGAAAACTGATAAAACGTGTTTTTACTGACAGTTAACGTATTTGACACTTGTATAAGTACACACTTTATAGCTGCTAACATATCTTCAGCCCACTTTGAAATGTTATTTTATTTATTCTTGAAAACACTCGCACAATTCGATAAGTAGCATGCTTCCCAAATGGACCCCCTTGCTGTGATGCCCATGTGATGCTGAAATGTGATTTATTATTCTGTGGTTCATTAAACAAGCACATTAATTTTCTTCTGATGGTCTTCATGAGTTACCAGTCATTCTTCCTAGTTTGCACAATGCACCAGACTACTCCACCTCATACTGGAGGGAAGTGTTTTCACTTAGTCGGTCTGTCACCTATAAATCATGTAGATGTGCAATACAAAGGGCTGCGCTTTCTGCTGTGGTTATGCCGCTGATACTAATAAAGAACAACATTATCACTAGCTCCGCGCTTGTATTCCTGATTGTGCTTCACAGCTGCTGCCTTAGAGGCACTTTTATTTAATTATTTAAGGTAATACCATCAAGTTTCACTTGATTTTTTTTTTCAAAAATATAGTCTGGAAACAGAAGCTATGAGTAAAAATGATTTTTTTTCCTTAAATGGCAAGGAAAACGGGCACTCACACTGGCACTGCAAGTGATGGGAAAAGTTAAAAGTTTACAAATGGAATTGGGATGTCTGTAGCAGGAAGGGTTTCCAATAGATTTCTGTATTACTGACTGATGACTAATGATTGTATCTACTCCTTGTCCTGGTTTCAGTTAGGACAGAGTTGATTTTCTTCCTAGCAGCTGGTAGGGTGCTATGTTGTGGCTTAGGACGAGCAGAGTGCTGATAACATGCTGGTGTTTTAATTGCTGCAGAGCAGTGCTTACACCAAGCCAAGGATGTTTCTGCTTCACCCTGCCCTGCCAGCAGGCAGGCTGGGGGTGCAGCAGGAGCTGGGAGGGGACAGAGCCAGGACAGGTGACCCCAACTGCCCAAAGGGGTGTTCCAGCCCATCTGGGGTCATGCTGAGCAGTAGATAGGGGTGGGTAGCCGAGGTGGGGGGGCGGACTGCTCGGGGTTAGGCTGGGCATCGGTCAGCGGGTGGTGAGCAATTGCACTGTGCATCACTTGTTTGTACACATTATTAGTAGTAGTACTATTAGCATCATTATTGTTATTATTATTGCTGTTGTTGTTATTATTATTGTTATTATTATTTACCTGTCCTAATAAACTGTCTGAACCTAAATGTTTCTCTTAAAAAGGCACCAAATACTCAACTCTATCAAACAGGTTCACTGAAGTGTGTTACGGTCCAGCTCTCCAGCTACGACAGGTCTCTGTTCTTGAGAGAGCCTGGCTGAGCAATAACGGTACAAATAAGTGACGTTCCTTTTGTTAGAAGCTGCTAAGACACAGCAATTTTTTACTGGCAACTGATATTACTAGTCCTGAAAGAACGGCAGTATTTTCCACAAAAAGGAAAGCTAATTACTCAGGCAAATAACCTACCAGTGCAGAAGGAACCTACTCAAGAGAGGGCTTAATAAAAATAGAGTTAGAGGCCTGTAGCCTACAGGACTCTGGGAGTTGGCCCAGGATCAAGATACTTCTCTGCAGGAAGCTGTTGTGGCTATAAAAATGTCTGTCCTTTTAATCATTGGGTTTGTTTGTCTTCTCAAGTCCCAGCTGAGATTTCCCTTTGCAGCCTCTCTAAACATCTGGTTGTTGTCATTTCATTATTACCAACCTTGAAGTAAAAGATCAGACTCTCCAAGATTATGCAATTTCTTTAAACATTATGAAATTATTTAACAGTAATAAATATGTGGAGTTTCGTACTAGTCTCAGCTTTTCATTTCCAAGCTTTCATTCAGTTCATATTCAAGCCATGAGCTCTCTGAAAGCGTGAGGCTTAGAACGTTGCTTCCTAGAAATAGTGATTCCTTCAAACAGTATCACTGTGGGGCTTAACAGAAATCTTGATTGTAAGCTTTGTGATAAAATCAAAAGTTGTCAGAAGCATCATTTATTACTACATGTGTAGATATTTATTTTGACTCTGGTTGCCAGTGGAATTGCCATATAGATGCAGTGTTTTATATAACAAAGAACGATGATGGGGTTTGCAAATGTGAACGAAGTCTGAAGAAGGCTGTCAGCATTTGTGCTGCAGACGATGGCTTTGCCAGTTTGTCTTCAGTGACTGCACAGAGGCCTGCGTCCACGCTGTTTTAAGCCAAATTTACACTAATGTTTTTCAGCCTTCCTCTGAATTCAGGTAGAGGTGGGAACACGTATTCAAATAAATAAACATTTATTAGACATTTCTACCTTCCAGGCTAATTATAACAACTTAACCTTGGCGTTGTCTCCAGGCATATCAAGGACAAAAGGGTCATTAGGGGCAGTCAACACGGCTTCAGCAAGGGGAAGTCGTGCTTGACCAACCTGTCAGCCTTCTATGAGGATATAGCGGGGTGGATAGATGATGGAAAGGCAGCATTTAGTAAAGAATGTATGACTTTGCAAACACAATACTCTCTTAATATCATAATTCTGTACGGGGTCTTACTCTGCCTTCATCTCTGTAGGTTTTGCCAGCTGACCATTGAACGATCTGGCTGTTGTTTGCCATGTGTGTTTTTCTTCTTTCTCATCCTCTTTAGAAGTGAATGAAACTGTCTCTGGTGGGTTGCTCTGCTTTGCTGAGCTTTTGATTTTTTTTTTTTTTTTTTTATGTTGTATCTGTCTGTATTTCTTTCCTTTTGTTCTTTTCTCTAATACACTACACAATCAAGAGGAGAAAGAAATAACATTGCTCATCGAAATGCAATAGTCCTCACTCGAGCAGCATTCTCTATGATGGTTTTGCCTGAGCTTTGCAAGATTTTGCCTGTTTTGTAAAGATTCACTTAAATTGACACAGTGTTTTCATAAACATTAAGTGGATGAAACCCTGGTATTCAGCTGTCAACCAAGCCAAACGCACCACAGGGAACTCTTCGTTGCTGTACTGTGACAATGACGTTTAATGTTTTTGCTCTCATATTCCTGTTTTAGAGAGGGGGGTCAAAACATGTTGTTTGTATTAGAAGTTACATGACTAGAGTGAAGCTATGAGTGCAACGGCTCCACTCCTGAAGAGCTTTTGTACTTTGTATGATTGTGGGACACACTGCACAAACAAAACACATAACTTCTGGTTGCCTAATTCTGTACACACATTACTGAGTTCAAAAAGTCATCAGTAATAAGGTAGGCAAAGGGGTTGAGCAATCTGAATCTTGTCCAGGGCAGTGAAGAAAAGAATCACGCGAGGGAACAGCACACAGCTGCGCCGGGGGGGGTCAGACTAAACCTTAGGAAGAACTGCTTAACGGTGAGGGTGGACGAACACCGGGGCAGGCTTCCTAGCAAGGCGGTTGATGCCCCTTGCTCGTCAGTGTTCAAGGGGCATTTGGACAATGTCCTCAATAATCTTTAACTTCTGGTTAGCCCTGAAGTGGTCGGGCAGTTGGACTGGATGTGTGGTGATGTGCTGCAACCATCTCTCGAGACACGGCGTGCAGATGTGTTGATCGAGTGTTGTGCCTTGGTAAAAGTGTGTCTGCGAACCTCAGGTCTGACACTTCAATGAGTTTCATTTGTGGATTGAAGTAGGATGGAAAAATGATGCGTGTGTTTGCCAGAAGCGCTGCAGAGGCTGTGGGTATGGAAGTAGTAAGGGCTGTACAGAAGCTGCAGAGGAGCTGCGTCGTAATGGGCTGGGAAGGAAGAGTCGAAAGTGTTTGTGGCTACCCTTGTGGGTCTGTTTATAATACAGTCTTACTTCACTTAATGGGTTTTATCTCATGAGCTGTTTGTAGCATTTTCACCACGCTGTTCCTGACTGCTCCCTCTGGCATGCAGTTCTTCTAATCTCAAGTGCCTCTTCTGCAACTTCCCTGCTTCAGGCTGCCTCTGAGTGCTGTTCCAAAGTCTCCATACATGTTCAGAGTCTTCTTGGCCTTTCTCTACTTTTGTGGTTGTCGTAGACACACCCCGAGGTGTGCTGCAGATCCCACTTCATTCTCAGTGGCCTGAGAAAACTACTGACCTTTAAAAGAACAGGAAAACGATAGACTGCTTCTCAGCAGGGGCAGTCAGCAGAACCCCAGGTAGGCTAACGAGTGAAACCGAGATTTTCACATGCTCAGGGCAGCTGTCAGTCCTGAAAGAAGCTGCTCTGAGCAGTGGTGCTGTGAAGTTTTCAGCAGGCCAGGTCCCTCTTTGTGTTTGCGTTGTTTCAGGGACCGAAGGGCCGTGAAGTGTTAAAAACACAGCTGCTGCGAGCCAAGCTGGACGCGGTTCAGAGCTGCGCTCTGGTCTCACATGCGTCTGCTCCTGGAGAACTTGAAACGCTGCCCACAGCCAGGAGCTTTGGAGCACAACTGCTTCCCCCTTTGCTGTTAGAAAGCGTACAGGCTTTCTCTGTGCAAGGGCAGCTACTGGGGCACAAAGCACGCAGATAAATACATCTGGAATATAAAGAGGAGCAAGTGGAAAGGCAACCAGAGCCAGCTGCAGCTCCAGGTACAACTCTGCTACGTCGGGCAGTGGGCTCCAAAAGCTTCCTCCTCTGCTTCCCAGGAGGTAGGTGCTGGGTTTCTGTTCCTCACCTCTGTGTTCTGCCGCACTGGGTCCTCCCCTGGGCAGCTTCTCTCTCGTCCTGCCCACCCCGTCAGGCTTGCATTTATTGCCTTCTAGGTGCAGCTTCTGCTTCACAAAAATCCCGTCCAGGCGGCTGCACTTCCTGCTGTGCACACCGAGCACTTGGGATCGCCTGGTCCAGCATGGGTAAGAGACCCCCGGGATCTGCAGGGGGGTCTGCTGCTTTTTTCTGCAGTTTGCACCGCGTGAAGTTTGTGAGCGTGTTTGTTAGTGGGGTGGACTGGTAAGGAGAGGCACAGCACAGGCGTGCCTTTCCTCTAATAAAGGGTTTACTTCTTTAAGCTACTGAAAGCTCCCGTGGTTGTAAATAAACAGCTGTAATGCTATCAGTGGCTGCTCTTTACGCTGTCATTAAATGTGTGTCCTAGTACCTCAGCGTTTAGAAACTGAAATAAGTATCTGGATTTACTGCTGTAGTTGAATGTGGATGTGAGTGCCCCTTTCAGGAAGATGGTAAACTGAGGACCCGAATTTCCCTTTCTCGTTATATAATTTTTACTTTTATTTCTGGATGCCAGGAAATGAAGAGGACTGAAGTAGAAAAGTTACTTTGTATGTGAATATATTATTGTATAATTTACAAAGCGGACACTGTTACCTTGTGATTTCACAAAAAAAAAGAAAAAAAAAGTTGTAGAACTTAGAAAAACACCCATAACTGCACAGACAAAAACAATGCTTCTGACTCAGCAAAAGAGACTGGTTTGGGTTATCGGTTATCTCCCTGCGGTGAATGCTTATCTTTTTGTGCTTTTGTAAGTACTAATAGCACAAAGTAAACTGTGTTCGTTTTACTTCAGTTCCTAAAAACTGCAAGTTTCAATTTGCAACCCATGATAATGACGGTTTTGTCTAAATGGCAGTGGCAGCCTGTAAGAAGTAACCAGGCAGCGTATAAAGTGTAAGTTAAATGCTGTACCGTGAAGCTTAAAGCAGCCTGGTGGTGATTAATTGGTTACAAGGTTTGGAAAAGTATGCACTTGGCAGTGTATAAGATGAAGTCTTAGACTGCTCTTCAAAAATTTAACAGATCATTAAAGTCTCCTTGCGTAATTTGTTACTTGGAAAAAGATTCGGATTCTAGAAAGAATGTGCTTCTTTTGTAAGTTCTGTAAGGCCTGTTTCTTGGCATGCACATACTATAGCTGATAAACTCATTTCTTTTTTTGCCACTTGGGTGTTTATTTCAGCAGCGTAACCTGGCACAGTCATACCATGCACCAGATTTGCCTACCTTTGTTTTTTAATGTCAGCATTTAATCAATGCACACACTGAGGCTGAGTGAAGTTTCTATTTCCTCAGGCTCTGTGAAAAGCGCAGTTTGGCCTAGATTTATTCTACCTAACTTTAAGCTCTCCACAGAGGTGCCTAATCTATTGCCATGTTTCTCCTAAACTCCCTCTTACACATAGGCACCTTTACAGTTTGTCTTAAGTGGGCTGAAGAACTCTGTTGCCATAAAATAATACGAATAAAAAGGCAAAGTCTTTGATGCTCCCTTCCTTCATTTCAAGCTGTTAAACCCGAACTGTGAAAGAAAGTACTTCTTCCTTGTGTAAATAGTTGCCCAGCTTACTATGAAACTGTGCTTTATCAGGTAGGATATTTTTTACAACACTATTACCTCTTGTTGTATATCTAAAAACGTCATTACACAAGACTACAAGTAACTCCAGGTTAATCTGGGTATAGCGCACCTGTGGCTTCCTCAGAGGCTTTGCATGTCACCTAGGAACGTTAACACACGTTACATAAGTATAAACAGATTGGCCTTTTAGTTGTTTGAAGTGTAGCAAAATATCCCCAATCCTTGTGGTTAATTAGCACAGAGTTTTCCAGAGTGGCTTGTGGATTTGTGGTGGTGGTCCACGAAGGATCCCAGTTTTGTTGGGTTTACTGGTCCACTTGGTCTCCAGTGAGAGGAACAGGACAGGTAGAAAGACATGAAAAAATACAGAGCAAATGGAAACTAGATTGGATTCCTCAGTTCTCTTTGCTCTCCAGAAGTGAGAATTGCTGTAAACAATGGTAAAAAAAATAAATAAAAATTGCATTTTTATCAGCTCTTAGTGCATATACACAAAAAACTGCATAGGAATGAGGAGAAGCTGGACTCATAGTACCTCCATTTGTGAGGAAAAAAAGGAAAATTGTACAATGAAGCAATTAAAGTTAAATGCGTGTGTTCTTCCTATTAAATTAGCGTGAGCAATTGGTGGTAGAGAAATGTTGTTTTATTAGGAAGACAAGGAAGGTGGGCTTTGTGAATGAGGAGCTATCCATAAGAGAATTTGTCTGCAAAGGTGTAAGATACAGGAAAAAAAAAAAAGTGTTTTTGTCGTAGCTGGAGCATGCAAACCACATGTATGTGATAACGATGTCCCACTTCCTGGTGTTCAAAACACTTAGCCAGCTGCCAGATTGATGGGGGCTCCGGAATGTAATGATTTATATTAGTTTGTTTGCTGTGTAAATATCCGCAGTTACTATACATAGCATGTTGCTACAAGATGGTACAAATCAGTCTCATGACAAAAACCTTATTTTGTACTCACAAATGAGCTTGGCATCATATAACAGAAAGACTTTGAGCTTGGCATCATATAACAGAAAGACTTGCATCATCCTCAGATATCTTGAGGCAGTTAGATACAATGGTTTAGAATAAAAGAGTGTTTGAACAAGATCAGAGGGAAAGCAGAAACAAACAAATGTAAGAGGAAATGTTCCTCATCTTGCTGTATGTTTTCTCTGGAAAACAATTTTGCACAAATCTTTTTTCTCAAAGTAATCTGCAGAACGCTGCATTTGCAATGCTAATTACACTGTGGTCTAATGCATACTGAGTGCCTGCTAATTTAGGTGATTGAGAAAATTGGAATAAAGTTTAAATTATGGCTTTTTGTAAAACTTAGACATAAGTGGAACAAAGCAAACTTTCTATTTTGTGTTTTCAGATAAAAATGTTTCACAAAGAATGTGAAATTAAACCTAAAGTACTAAATAGCTCTTTTTGAGAAGATCTTGTTTTTAAAATTATGAGCCTCCAAATGCAATGAGTGGATTGCTTGAAGCATTTTGCCTCTCTTAGGCCTGCAGCATTCAGGACAAAACAAAAACAAAAACAAAAACACCTTTGTATTTAAATGTGGCGGTGTCAGAGAATGGCAAACAATTAGCTGGTTATTTTTATAAGGTGGGGTCTCATGAGAGCAGAGGGGGAATAACCTGAGAATACTTCAGGGTAATATTTTCTTAATTCTAGCCAACCGTTTATTGATACAGTCCTCAGCATACATGTTCTAGTGACTGTGCTTGAGTAGAAATTGCTGTGTATGAAGCTGTTTGAATATTATTTTAGATGTTGATATGGATCCAAGCTTGTACAAAGGGAAATAAGCAAGTTAGAAATAAGCTGAAACAGTTATGAAATGTTACATGTAAGCAGCGAGCAGTGCTTCATCAAGATCAAGCTCTTAATTCTGAATGAGCCTAAAACAGGAGTCGTGTCTTTTTGACAGTGAACGCATCACTTTCCAGACAGAGATCCTGTGACAACTGCTGCAGTCCCATTCTCCATTGAAGTTTTGAGGGTTTATCATTGGTTTTGACTGTCAGAAAACAGGAGCACTGCTTCTCAGTCTTACACGCTCAGCTTCTATAAAATTTTGTCTTCCCTCCTGACACAGAGCCCAGCTTTCCACCAGACTCGGTCTTTTCGTCTGCTTTTGTGGGGTTCTTCTAAAGTTATGGTTTTCTCACTAAGCTTTTTTCCTTCTGCTGATTCATGCCGTAGATGAGGAGCTAGAAATGGTAAATATGGAATTGCCAGTTCAAGGAACAGAGGTGGGGAGCTGAGTTTCAAATAGAGAAAATGTGTAATGGTTCATAACTCCCCTTTCTCTTCTCCTTTCTGGTTGCCTGCAGTATCACCTCTTACCCAGGTCATAAATCCTTAAAAGTCACCACTTCTTCAGCATTTATATGCAGAGGAAGACTGGAGGCTTTCCAATAATAATAAAATGGGTTGTTCAAACTGGGCAATCTGGCTACTTACTCATCTGGCAGTGATTCAGCAGCTCTCTCTAAAACATTTAACACAATTTTCTTTAAATCCATAGACCATTGTCATATATGAATGTGGTTTAAAATAGTGAGGTTGAACTCTTTGAAATGAAGGCCAAAATTTGCCATCATTTTTGAGTGTGGAGTGTCATATTCAGTATATTTTCAGAAACTGAAGTAACTTCACCACTAACTGGAGTCAGTGAGACTTACAGGTGTTTGGTAATGTAAAAATCAATCTAAGATTCATCAATCTTTGAATTCAAAGCCAATATTATTTTATAGGTAAATTTTAAAATAATTTAGAGACTTAAACTTCTTTGTTTTCCTCTAATCAGCAAAATGTGGAGCATGTGGTCCAGGATATGCAACTCCTCTGGATGCCATGAAAGGCAAGTAGTGGGATCTTTTCTTAAATCCAAGCCATCAGTAAAGGAATTGATTTCAAATTCAGTGAAGATTAGTTAGATGCCTTCCAGAGTGGCTAATTAGCAAGGCCAAGTAGACTTCAAATACCAGAAGAGATTTGATTTCATTTTGGACCCAGCTGCACAAAGCATGCAAGCTCTGTTACCATGAGTTCAATGAATCATAGTGCTAAAACAAAGCAGATCAGGGTTTAGATAAGTGTGCAGATATAGGATATAGGATGCTGATATGCTGCAAAATAGAGCTTATCCATAAGAATATGAGGTGCAAGTTACCATAATTTAGCTTACAAAAATGATTCTTCTGTGTTTTTGGGTGGAGAGCTTTATAGACTGCACTCAGACTCTCTCATAAAAGCAAGTGATTTTTCTATGACAGAAGACAAGGAAAACTGGAGAAGGGACTGTGTGACATAGTTCAATGGGAAGCTTCTCATCCACTCGTAGCTGTACTAAAGTCATGTTCTGATCTTCCCAGCTCTGCTGGGTTAAATCCTGAACCTTACCAAAGCCCTTGAAGCATTTTGCTGTAGCCTCCATACAATGGAAATGTTACCTCCATACAATGGAAATACTGAGGTCTGGCTTCCTAGTTACCACTGAGGGAGAATCACAGTTCGTAGACTTGGAGATTTAAAAAAAAAAAAAAAAAAAAAAAAGAGTATTTCAATATTAACCTCATTTTTTATAAAGTGGTTTGTTCCAACACATTAAACAAGACTTCTACCTTGAAAGGTCCCCGGGAGGAGATCTTGTACCTGCCCTGCATCTACCGAAACACTGGGATAGAGAAGCCTGACTACCTGGCCACTGTGGATGTTGACCCCAAATCTCCCCACTACTGTCAGGTACCCATGTGTAGAACGGCTCTAGTGCTCCGTTTTCTAGGGTGATGAATAGTTGGGTTTGCATTCACTGCTTCTAGTCTTACTTCTTATATGATTTGTGAACTTTCCTTCTCGGCTCTGTAACTGACTTCATGTTTTGTTTCTCTTTTTTCATAACTTTCAAATAGGTATTTGTGTTGAGAATCAATTAAATCCTCTGCTGTTTTTCTTACTAGGTTAGTCAAAATAACATTTACCTTGCTAGTCTCATGACATGTTCAGAGCAATGCTTTTGTGCTAAGTGTTGTAATAGTCCTCTTTGTAGCACTGTTGCTGATTTATACTGAGCATAAGCATTAAGCTCTAGAAGGTCTTATTTCCCTGGGGTGTGCCAATAGCGTGGACAGAGTTTATAGTATAGGATCCCTGATATCATGGGAAATTGTACACATTAGAAATCTAATCCATCTGCTTTGTGAATGGAAAGCTGTAGGTAGCCATCTACCAGCACTACCAGATCCCAATTATTGTTAAGACTGATTAGTTTGTTGCTGCAAACAGTATGCTCTAAACTGTATTTAAACATTCAGTGCTCATATGACTGAAATTACCAAAGATGTTTGGACTCTGATCTCCATATCTTGAAGGAGCAGTGAATCTAGTTTTACAATGTAGATTTTCATAATTTGTTCTTTTTTCTTTTTTTTTTTTTTATAACTACTGCTTAGGTTTTTATTGTAGAGGAGTGGAGGAAACAAATAGCCTGAACATTTGACAGACTTAGCTATTATCTTCAACTTTTCTCAGTTATACAGGGGAAAGGTAAAAAACAGAAGCAAGAGTGCAAATTAACAAGTCAGTTTGCAACAGTCAGCCCCAGCTGTAATCAGGTAAATCTTGTAAAGTGTAAGACTTGCAGCACATAAACAATTGATGGTTTGTTTTTTATTTTGTCTTTTTTTTTTTTTCCATATTATTATTCCACGTCTCCTTAATTAGCTGGAACCTTTAAAAGATTGGGATGAATTTAATAGCATACAGCATTTAACAAATGCTATGCAATTGTGATGTCCAACTTTCTTCTCCTGCTTTACTGTTTCAGCTCTGCATATCTCGCACTGAATCTGCTTCCTGAATAACAAATAGCAGTTTTCTTCTGCTCTTTATTAATTTATGCTTTGACATAAAGACCCATTTCTTTGCCTAGGGGAAAAACTATCCTAGACTGAATCTTAAGTATGTCTCTGACTTTGTAGGTCATCCACCGCCTGCCCATGCCCAATCTTAAAGATGAGCTCCATCATTCAGGGTGGAACGCCTGTAGCAGCTGCTATGGGGATGCTTCAAAGAGAAGAAATCGTCTCATTCTACCAAGTCTGATCTCGTCTCGCATTTATGTGGTGGATGTGGGAACGGACCCGAAGGCTCCTAGAATCCATAAGGTATATTTTGGTTATTTCTTTTATATATATATATTTATTATTATTATTTTTTGACCAAGAGATGGTAATTTTATGGATCCCAACTTAAAATTAGAATAGTGGAGTCAGAACAGATTTAGATGCTTTTGCCAAATATTAGGAACTTGTGGGGGTTCTGAAACTCCTACAGTTTATTGATAAATTGCACACAAAAATCTTGCAAGTACATGTATATGCAATGTCAAACACTCAGAAGTTAGGAAGTTTCAGAATTCAGCCTGCCTCTGCAATACAAATTTCAGTCAATGTGTTTGCACGCTGTAATATCGTTTCTGACTAGCAGATCACAAGGCAAATTCATATCTGACACAGTCAACACATTCAACTGAGCATATGTTTTTCAGAGATCCTGATGAGTTCAAATTTGATGGGATTTCTACTAAGCAAAACCAGATCTTCTCCATAAAGGACACCTCCTCCTTGATTTATAATCCTTGTTCCTAAACTTACAATATGTAGATTTTTAAAAAGAAAAATCTAGTAAATTATTTAGTATGGAGAAAATAACATTTTTTGTTATCTCTTGTTATTTGAAACAAATCGTTTTTTTATTTTTATTTTTATTTTTATTTTTAAAGCTTCCACTTCAATAGAACTCATTTGGCTTAGGTTTGGTTTGGATACAGGCTTTTTACTTTGTACACACCTGTTCAGATTCCCTTCTCTGACAGTGGAAAAATACACATTGCTGGAGTCAGATTTGTCTAACCTAGTTTAGACAACTGTATTAGGATAAGGGAATTATGTCCTGAAAGTGTCTATATCTCTATTGATTATAAAATAAGCATAGAGGACTAGCTTTGATGTAAATATGTACACTGTCAGAATCGATACTTGTGTCCTGGCTTCAGCTGGGATAGCATTAATTTGGGTGAATCCTACACCAATGGGTAAAACTTCAGTACAGAGTGCCAGAGACAAATTTAGTGTACTTATCAAACATGGCTTTTGAAGACAGGTCATAATGTGTAATGAAGGAAAATGTTAAGTGATCCTACAAATGCTCTCATTCATAATCTTACAATTTTGAGATCTTTAGAACATTGCCAGAGTTTAAGTGTTAAGACAGTGGAATAAAACATCCCAAGGGTCTTTTCCTATACAGTGGATTTTGTTTCAAACTGTGTCTGGCAAGTCTCAAAGATTTTCTTTCCTCTGAACTCCAAACGAGAGCTGACATCTGAAAATCGCACAGTGGTGTTTCTGCCACTAATACTAATTAAAACAAATTCAGATGCACGTGTCTCAGTGGTGCATGAATTAGACTGTTGCTGTTTATGTTTTTGAAAAGAACAAACATATCTATAATGTCATGGATGGTAGTGTATTATTGGCTAGAGTAGAAAGCAAGAGGTGTCAAGTACTCAAAAAGCAAAGCAGCAAAAGAAACTGCTGCCCTGAGGCACACACCATTCCCACTCTGAAACTTCTGCTCTTACTGGTAAAATTGGTATTCCATAATCTTAGCGAAGGTCTGGTTATATGTATACTCATTTTAGGTTGTGGAACCAGTGGAGCTGTTCTGGAAGGGTAATGTGGCTAATCCTCACACCTCTCACTGTCTGGGCAATGGTGACATCTTAATCAGCTGTTTGGGAGATCCTTCTGGCAATGGAAAAGGTATTAATCCCCTTTGTTATTTTATGGAATGGAATCACAATATTTTTGTTAAGCATAAGATCACATTTACAGAGTGCTTAGCAAATAGATATTTAAGTATTAATATATTATTTATCTTTTTTAACACTTTGTGTCTTCTTCCATTTTGTATCAGGTGGCTTTCTTTTGCTTGATGGAGAGACCTTTGAAGTGAAAGGAAACTGGGAGAAAGGGGAGAAGGTCCCCCCCTTTGGTTATGACTTCTGGTATCAGCCACGGCATAATGTCCTGATGAGCACTGAGTGGGGAGCCCCAAAAGTCTTGGCAAATGGGTTTAACCCCGCTGATGTAGAGAAAGGTGAGGGATCGTGTGTTTAAACTCTCAAAAGTAAAAGTGGTTTTTCATTAAAGTTAAAATAATCTCTTATGTGCTTCTTTTTGTCTGACCTGATCCCTTAGGGCATTATGGCCGTCATATTAATGTGTGGGACTGGAACTCTCATACTTACATTCAGAAAATTGACTTGGGGAAGGACTCCATTCCTCTGGAAATCCGATTCCTCCACAATCCGGATGCTGCAGAAGGGTTTGTTGGATGTGCTCTGAATAGTACAGTACATCGGTTTTACAAGACGGAGGTAAGCAATCGAAGAAGCCATGGCAAACCTAGCTGCTTCAGAAATCCACCAATCACTTAGGAAATAGTGGAATTTGATTAAAAAGAGAGAGAGCTCCTAATTCCAGTCCAAATCTAGCCAAGCAATACCATCATGTCAGAGAGAAAACCATCTAATGATGGTGAGGATAAAAGCAGTACCATGGGTTTCATGAAGTTACCATTCAGGTCCTTCATGGCTGAGCAGTTGCAGCTGGCAGACTTTCTGAGTATCTCTGCAGCTGATGTGTGACTTGTCACCAGTGACAGCCTGTGCTGCCTACTGCTCAGCCACTATGTGGGAGCACAGGGAAGACCTGAAGTTAGAGCTAGGACGGTGTCATGAACAGGGGAGCAGAACTATTGTCATTTTGGAGGGCAAGCTGGAGGAGATGGGATGACAGTCTATAGGACGTTAGCAGTCTGCTGCTGTTAGAGCAGTCGGAGATGTTGTTTCATTACTAACACAGCTCATCCTCAGTGGTGGTGGTGTACTTACCGTCCTCACCCCTTGGTAACACTTCACTGCAGCGTGTGTATCACCTCCGTACAGGACCTGTTAAATAAAAAGTACTGTTTGCTTTTCCTCCCTCTGTCATGCAAGCTTCTTGGCTAACATCAAGGCACTAATAATGCTGTGTTTTCTCCTGTGCCTTTTGCAGAAAGGAAACTGGGCAGCAGAGAAGGTGATTGAAGTACCCAGCAAGAAGGTGCAAGGATGGCTTCTCCCTGACATGCCTGGTTAGTATGAGCATGTTTGGAGAGGAAATGGGGTGTTCTCCCCTTCTGCAGTGTAGCTTTTTGGGAAATCTTTAAGTGTTCAAACACTTTCCTTGTAAAATACTAAGTTTCTGCTTGGATTCTTTGTATAACACGATGTAACCAATTTAGCTTTGTTTATGAGCCACCAAGTGGGAGATCTTGTCAGGCCTCTGCTCTCACATTGCTCAATGATTGAGGTTAGATTCTATAGAAAAATACTTTGTGTTTGGGTCCTGTATATGAACTCACAGTAGTTCCACAACAGAATTACAGAATAGTCCTGGAAATGCTGGTAGGGTCTAAACCTCCATTTGAGTAAGCACAGAGTTTCCAAGGATGGTTGTGTTTGTTCAGCCCATTTCTTAACATATTTTTCTGAGGCTAATATGACTGGAATTTCAAAAGATCATAGGCTTGTGGTTTAGATTGTTGCTCGTCTAGTCCATTTTGTGACTGCTACTGCATCTTTTCTTGAAGGTCTTATTACTGATGTCCTCATCTCACTGGATGACAGGTTCCTGTATTTCAGCAACTGGCTGCACGGAGACATCCGTCAGTATGATATCTCCAACACTCGCAAACCCAAGCTGGTGGGTCAGGTAAGCCAGCCTCAGAAAATCTGTCACATACAAGGGCAGTACAACCTTATTTCCTCCTTTTCAGAAAGGAGGAAATGGCAATTTACCCTTGCTTGAGAATGATCACTATATTGCTTTCATGTTCCTTTGATATCCAGCACCTGTTCTCACACCCTCCCTTGGTTACAGGTATTTCTGGGAGGCAGTATCATAAAAGGTGGACCTGTAACTGTAGTGGAAGACAAGGAGCTGCAGTGTCAGCCAGAGCCATTTGTGATCAAAGTAGGTTTTCTTTTTCTTAACATGCATGTTGTAATTTGTCAGCGCGCTGCTAATTATAATCTGTTTTGAAATATCCCTACACTGCAGTCAAAGGTGCAACATATAAAGCAGTATCTGAGCAAGTTTATATCCTGGCTTACAGCCTGGGTTGCAGGTATCACATTTCAGCATGGGCTGGAGCTAGTAAATCCTGGTAAGTGTTCTGGGTCCCCGATGGAATTGTACAAGTTGTTTGACTGTACCAAAGGCTGTGTAATTACATCTTCCCTGCTGTTGTTAGCTAGCTAATTTAAAGCTAATTCAATGTGTATACATCACACTGCCATCATTCCTTCTGATAATCATTCAACAACTGAAAAACTAAACCAGGTCATGTAGTATTCCTCAGCATCCCTTGTGTGTGTGTGTGTATATATAAGTTTTCAGATAAAGAGTTTTATAAAACTGGTCAATGTGATATAAAAATGAAAAAATATTAACTGTCTCTGGCCATGATTAGTGTGCATTAATATTATCACTGCCAAGGCAGCCGTGTATGCAAAGTGTTATTGGATGTGCAAGATCTGAACGTACTCATGACTGGATCTGTTGTCTACTGAAGATGGTTTGAGGAAGCTCCACATACTCCTTTTATTCATAGTGCAGTTTGTAACCTAGCTGCTGTATAGGCATGTTCTTATTTGCCACTGTGTTATGCCACCCATCTCTTGCTTGATTTTTTTATGCTTTCATCTAAGCACAGCATCGTGATCCATTCAGCCCTTACTTTCTTACATTGCTAGTGCTGTGAAGTAAGCAAGACCCATCTGAGTTGGCTTTGAGGCTACCTCTGTTACAATTTTAGGGGAAGAGAGTGCAAGGTGGACCTCAGATGATTCAGCTTAGTTTGGATGGGAAGAGATTGTATGTCACCAGCTCTCTCTACAGTGGATGGGACAAGCAGTTCTACCCAGATCTTGTCAAGTAAGTACACCTCAGTGAAAGGGATGACTGTACAGGCCCGTGTTCAAGATTTTACTACTATTACTTAAATAATAGTGTGCCAATACCAGCTGGTCTACACAGGCAAGGAGACGGAATACAGTAACTTTTTATGCACAGATCTCCAATCTGGGTATTTCACTCACAAGCCAGAATCCATCCCCCTCCTTAACAGGCACAAAACTCTGGGTCTGTACACACTGGTAAATAACAATAGGAAGAAACCAGTAAACATAGCCTAGCCTTCTGTATTACTTCCAAACTGCCTTTAAGCACATCAGCATGACTATATTTTTTTGTTAATCAAGAGTGGAAAAGATGATCTTCCAGGTGTCCACAGGAGGGCATAGTGCAGCTTGCCTTTTCCTTGTTAATTAACAACAATTCACTCATTCACTGCTATGAATGAACTATTTCACTCATTAATTGCTAATATGAGGTTGCAGATTTCACTGAGGCAGTGTAACTCACTTTTTAGGCCTGCTAAGGCCTAGTTTGAATCTGGAATTTAATTTCTTTCTATATTAAACAAAGACAAATCCTGCCCAGCAAATATGAGTTCTTTTCCCAATGTCTGTTTTCTTGTCCCTTTTTTCAGGGAAGGCTCTGTTATGCTGCAGGTTGATGTGGATACTGAAAGAGGTGGATTGAAAGTGAACAAAAACTTCCTAGTGGATTTTGGGAAGGAGCCTGATGGGCCTGTTCTAGCTCATGAGATTCGTTATCCTGGAGGAGACAATACCTCCGACATCTGGATTTAACTGTTGTATGGAGCTGTTTTCTTTTTTCTTTTTTTTCGTTCTTTCATTCTTTTTTTTTTTTTCACCATGTTTGTTTCGTTTGATTGTTTCTCCCTCTCTCTCCTCCCTACCCCCACTTCTGATTTTATATAGGTGAATCAGTTCAGCCAGGACTTTGTCCGCTGTCTAAATTTAGAATTCCATTAGGGTGAGCCACAGAAGCTCCATTTTCTTCTCATTCTCTGAGGCAGCCAAGTGAATCTTTCTGAAACATGATATACATCTCATTTATTTCTCTAATCTTTGCCTTAAGTCCTGTATAATCACTATTGACTGCAGGTTTTGAGGCCAAGCACATTGATCTTTTAAGGATTGTTTGCCAGGTGGTGGTGGTGAAGCTGTTAAGAAGTGTACATTTCATGGGCTTGTCCCAGAGCACAAGTGTCCTTTCCCTGCAAAGCTTAATTTACTCATAAATTGATCGGTGTTATACAGCAGACACAGCATAAAAATAATGCGTATCTAATCTGAAGCCATGTGTTTCCAGAGCTGGGTTATATTTTAACATCTGTGTATGTATGTGATATTATAAAACATCAGCAATAAAATTGTTCTTCAAGTCAGATGGAGCTTCACTTTTTTTTCTTCTCTTTAGAATTTCATCTTTTTCTGTTTCAGAGAACATAAAATGTAACATCATCTCAGAAAGTAGCAATGACATTTGTTTAGAAATTCTTAGGTGAGGAATTTATTTTTGCTAAAGTCACTTTTGTTCCCATTATTACAAGCAGAGCTTCTCTTCCATTTTGTACAACTGGAGAAAGAGATACTCAAATGTTCATTTAATACTGTTGCAGAAGATTTACCCACTGGCTAAAACCCATCCTTACTCACATGCACATAAAACTCTGGGTCTGCATACAGTATTTGATGTTGTTTGTTGAAATCATCATCTCTTGGGAAGCAGGTAGGAATGTGAAGAAACCAGCTAGTGTGACCTAGGCTCGTGGAGCTGATGGTACTTCCAAACTGCTGAGTATCCTCAGAATGACTTCGTTTGCTGGAAGTTAAAGTAAGTAATCTTCTAGATGGCCACAGGAGGGCATGGTGCAGCTTTCATATTCCTTGCTAACAATATTTTCTGTTTTTCTCTCATTTATTGTTAATTTAAGGTTACAGATTCATTTACGTTTTTGCAGCCAAGTCACATATAAGACAAATAAATACCTATATATAAAAGGTCTTCTCCCAGCGTGTTCAGTGTGCAATACAAGTCCACAACACGTTGCATAACCCCGTCATGCCCATGATCACAATGACAGCATGTTCGTCCCTATCAGGGTGGGAAGTGATGGGCAGGAGGAGGGACGGAGCTGCCACCACGGTCTGGGCTGCACTGGGAAGCCCCCAGTTGCTTTTCCATGTCACAGCTTCCTACCCGTGCCTGCCACAGGGAGCTCTTCTTGGGCTGGGAGCAGGCTGTAGCGATGTTGTTCCCCACCAACCATTGCTTGCGTTCCTGTTGGTGTTGCTGAGCCTGCTCTTATCCTTCTTCCTATCAGCTTTAATTAGAAAACTCTACGCCCCACAGCTTGGTTTTGTGAGGGATGCCAAAGACGTCACCGAGGAAAGCCAACTAGGATGACCAGCACACTGTTAATGAGCAGCAGACTAATGAAGTTTTTAATTAGCAGGTGTACGGGTACAAGAAGGTGCATTGAGACATGCACATGGTGACTGCAAAAGCACTCTGTCAGGGGCAGCAGCCAAGCCCCTGACGTTGCCTCTGATGGAGCAGCCGCTGCAGCTGCACCCTGCCATCAGGCCTGAGTGTCCTTCAGTGGGCAGCATCCCCTGGTGCCCATTTTCTGGAGCACATCTTCAGGCCGTGCCAGCCTGAAAATCAAATTCTGTGGAAAAAATGAGCATGAGCCTGTGTGCCAGTCATTTTGCCTTTGCTGCCACCTGACCCAAAAGCGTTTGGCAAGCCCAATCACACGGAAGGTGATTCCAGTGCGTTTCACTGCCGTGCATGTATTTCCCCCCACTCCTACGTGTTACTCTCAGGTCATCGAGGCAGAAGGGCAGTCCTGGGCTTGGATCTTGATGGCATTTCTTGACCCCTCCTGGTGTTGGCAGAGGACGTAACTTCTTTCACAGGAGCCGCTCTTGCCTTGAGTAGGACTCCACTTCTCTGGCAGCTAATCAAACAAGGTTTTGTGCCACTGCTATGCATGTTTTCTGCTCTCCTCCGTGATGGTCTTTTACCAACTTCTTCTTGTCTTACAGAGAAACTTGGTGTAGCTGGGCAGCAACAGTGGCAGCACGAACTGTCCATTGATGGTTTGTGTGGAAGGTCCAGCTGTGGCAGGTAACAACCCCTCTCCAGCCTGCCTTTGCCCTTGGCAGTGAAACCGATGAGGCGCATTTGTGCTGAACAGATCACACGAGTTCTTGTAAGAATCCTTTGGCAATGGTGTCAGCCTGATGCTCCTCTCTCGCAGAAAAGACCAAGAGTTTGGCTGCTCCCGTGTCCCCCGTCACCTGTTTAGAGAGCTGTGCTGAAGCCAGAGCCATTAATTAGAGCCTGGGCGAGATGTCCTCTCTTCTGATAGGGATCTCCCGAGGGCTTCTTTAGTGGCTCTGTCAGATGTTTCTGCATTCCTACGTGGAGCAATTACTTACCCGATGTAATTTGCCCGCTGATTGAGGACTTCTTCCGCGAGATATGGTACTCGTTCACGTTCCACGGCGCTTGGTGGATTGTAGGGCTTTGTGCCACCCAACAGGGCCCTGTCCCAAGAACCCATGGAGCTGTGCAGTGGGGTGTCCAAGCAGGTGGACATGGAGACACCTCCAGCATCAGTTTTCCATGGCATCGTTCTGCTTCAGGGAGGTGCAGAGAGGATGTGGCCACTGCTGCAGTGCCGTGTTGTGATGCCGACCTGCCCCAAAACCTTGAGGTCCCTATTTTACACAGGTTGACTGACTCTCCTGTGTGCAGGTGCAAGCCTGAGAGGCAGCTGGCATGCCTTGGTCCTCAGATGTGCTGGGTCAAGACTGGCACAGAGTGTACGTCCTGAGGCATCCGTCCCTGGCCATAGTTATCTTCTGAGTGCTTGGGAGCTGGCGGCAACTCCTCAGGGCTCCTGTGAGCTCAGTACTGGTGGAGCCCCTGCCTCTCGGAATCCCTGGATCCCCGTTCTTCCGAGCTCAGGAAGTCTTCTTCACGGGTGGAGGAACCTGTGGGCCTGGCTTTCTGAGCTGGTGGCAGGGAGCCCGTGTCTTCCTCTGAGCCCTCAAACAGAGACGTGCCTTGTGTCAGGGTCCAGATTTTGGAGGTGCCTTTGGTGGCCTCCATGAGTTCAAGCCTCGTAATTTCCAGGAGGCTGCTGGTGGGGCCAATTATCTAGCTGGGCTTCTCATCCCTCGTCTGGAATTTGCAATCGCTGCACATTTCTATTGCAAGAAGCTGGGCACTGGGGATGGCTTTAATTAGCCTGTGTCTTGGCTGGGCCATGGAGGCCTCCAGAGCCCAAAGAAGTCCCAGTGGAGATGAGCAGGGCCCCAGGATCAGATAGGGGTGGCTTGTGCTTCAGGAAAGGACCTGCATGGACTAGCAGATTTTTCCTCTAGATTGGTGGTTAGCAAGGCGGAAACAAGCCACAGCGCTGGTCTGGCACCTCCCAAACGCTTGGGAACATTCGCTCCTCCCTTGGCAGCTTGCTTTCTGCCCCCCACCCCTTAGTCGTGTATATAAGGGCCCTCCGAGCAGCCCTGGCACTACACGACCCACTCCAGCAAGGCAGACAGCAAGCTGCTCCTCCAGCCCCAGCACCTCTGCTCTTGAGGACAGTGAACCAGAAGGCCTTCAGCATGGGTAAGAAACGCTCTGCAGCCTCCCCACAGCAGCTCCATGCCCTCTCGCTCCGTCCTGGCCCTGGCTCCAGCCTCTGCCTGGGGCTGCAGACATCCCACCTTGAAGCCGAGTCCCACTTGTGGACTGGCAGCTTTGTTGCTCTGCGGCGCTGCTGGAAGGTGGGACTGAAGCCTGGGACACAAGGGTTTCTTTCATCTTGCTACTGGTCTGCTTCCAGGGGCTTAGCTTTGCTCATCCCAGCCCCCCTGCCTTGGACAGGGACACCTCCCACCACACCAGCTTGCTCAAGGCTTCATCCAACCTGGCCTTGAGCGCTTCAGGGATGGGGCATCCACAGCTGCTCTGGGCAACCTGTGCCAGTGCCTCACAGCCCTCATAGTGAAGAATTTCTGCCTTATATCTAGTCTAAATCTACGCAAGTAGATGCTGGTCAGAGGTCCCCACTGATGACGAGGGTGGGCGAAGGTCCACTGGGTGGGATGGAGCCTTTTGAACTGGCACCATTTAAGGACGTGGACGTTTCTCCTTTCATTCTTCTCTCCTTCTCAATTCAGACAGATGCAAACTTCAGTGCTACGACTACCCCGTCTGCCCGGACGTTGTGAAAGGCAAGTCCTCTCGGGAATGTTTGGAAAGGGGGGCATTTGTGAAAGGGGGGGTGTTAGCTTCAGACTGGATGATGACAAAGCCTGAGTCTTTTAGAGACCACCGTTAATTAATTGCATGTGCTGAGTCCCTTCCCTTGGTGGGAGAAAACTGGAGCTGTGCAGTGATCTGCTTGTGTTGTGTTCTCAGCTCTGGGCCAGGAGTGAGCCAGGGCTGGGCAGTTGTCATTGACCAAGGAGGAAGGTTGTAGCTGCAGAAAGCATAGCTTAGTCTTATCTGAGTCTGCTGAAACTTTTTTTTTTTTTTTCTTTTATGGACATTTTATGTCTCTTTGTAACACAAGTTTTCTTTATTTGAAGCTCCTAGGGAAGAGGTTGCTTATGTGACCTGTACTTACCGAGAAACTTGCATCGACCAACCTGACTTCTTGGCCACTGTTGATCTCAACCCCAGATCTCCGTATTACGGCCAGGTACCTGTGCCTAGACTATTTCTACTGAGCTGATGACTAGCTGCTGTCTTTGTGCTTCCTAATTCATGATGTTTACTCTTTTCTGCTATGGAAATTCAGAGTGCTTTCCAGCCACTCTGTCATGCTTGTTGTTTTTTTTTTATGCCTTGCACCTTCTTGTCTTTCCACATTTTCATTTCTGTCTCTTGGTTGATTCTTTTATCCTGCTTCCTATTTGTTTTTCATGTCCTCTTCATGACTGTCTGGGCAACCAATAATTTTGCCATGACAGGCCTATTTCTTGCTTCTCCACTGGTGATACACACCAGCCTGGGATGTTGTCTGCTATGAATGTTAACTCCCTGCTGCTTTTCTGCTGTCCCCTGTGTACCTGGCTCCAGTTGAATCATCAGCATTTCTTTGTCTCAGGGGACAAGCCAGTAGGGATTCACTTCCCAACTCATTTCCATAGCATCTTGGTGCTACTAGTGAACTTTTGAGCACATGCTCTGAATCACCCTGCCACTGGCTGCTCAGCAGGGAATATGTTCACTAGTGACCCAGATGGTTTAGGGTATCCTGCACTTTCGCAGATTTCAGCTTTTTTCTACTGAACTGCAATTTCAGAATGCTCTGAACCAACCTGTCTGCTGTCATCCTAAACGCGAAATCCTTCAGAAACAAGTAAATACTAGGCAGATTGTCTACATCAGGGGTGTATATATATTACCTGATTACTCCGTTAGTGCAAGAGATTAGTAGCAAATGCACTTTAAAGAAAATACAGACTGCTTAAAGTCCAGTGTTCGGAGAAGCTTCCAGAGTGAATCACCTGACATGTCAAGATGATAATCATCATTTCTTCATATGTAATTTTCTGAATTTTAGTGGCATGGGGTGAGGAATTCTTGAATGAATCTTTGATATCTCCACATTTCCCAGCTGCACACAGTCACCTGTCAAAGGGCAGTGGCTAGAGTAAGGAGCAATGTTCTCCTTTCTGCGTCTCTAGAGGCATTCCCAGCTCGAGTCACATGGAGGCTACAAGATAGAAGTATCTGCCTGTATTAATGTCCCCTTTTGTCCCTGCCTTCCTGACTGAACCCTAACTTTGCCTTTGACTGCCTAGGTGATCCACCGCCTGCCCATGCCCAACCTCAAAGACGAGCTGCATTCCTCAGGCTGGGGCGCTGGCTGCGTCTGCTTTGACAATATCACAACAAAAAGGAACAAGCTGATTCTCCCCTGTTTGATTTCTTCCCGTATTTACGTGGTGGATGTGGGTTCACAGTGCCGGGCTCCCAAGCTCTGTAAGGTATGCCTGAGCTGATTCAAAGGCAACTTTCTGGGAAGGACTTGGGAACTGGTGCTTCTGGAATAATGCACAGGGAAGAAGGTTCTCCTCCTCTTCTTTTCTTCCCCCTGATTTTAGAGACCTGGGTCATGCTTCCCTCTCGGCTTTCTCCTTCACAGGCTGAGGGGAGGCTCCGATCCCCATTTTCTTGCCTTCCCTGTGCCTGTTGCATTCAGGGAGTGTCTAGTAACTGGAAGCCATGTAGCACCGCATGCCTGGCCTCCATCCCAAAGAGTAAGGTGGGCAAACAAGCTCTTACAAGCTGCTGCATTCATGTTGTCCTTGTAAAGGAGCGCTCAGTGGCTTCTTCACTTCTTTCCAAGGATGAGCAAGGCCTAGCAGGTGTGATTTCTTCGAAAGAAAAGTCCTGCAAGCATCAGAAACCTCAGATGGCAAAGACTCTGCTCTGCCATGTAGTGTGAAATGAGCAGATCAGTCAAACTTACTCATGTATACACTTCTTTCAGATGATTGAGCCAGTGGATGTCTTCTGGAAGTGCAACAAGGGATACCTCGGTGTACCTCATAGCCTGCCTAATGGTGATATACTGATTGCCAACATGGGAGATCCAGCTGGCAATGGAAAAGGTACTTTTCCCTACAATAAGACCATGAACAACATGACTGGTTGGAAAGATGAGTATTTGATCTGTTGTGCATGCCCTCTTGCATCACAGGAGGATTTATTGTGCTGGATGGAGAGACCTTTGAGCTGAAAGGTAACTGGGAAAACGAGTGCGAGGCCCCCCCAACTGGCTATGACTTCTGGTACCAGCCCCGCCACAACGTTCTCATCAGCTCTGCCGGACTGGTTCCAAAACGTGCGGGGCGTGGATTTAATCCTGATGATTTGAAGAAAGGTGAGAATGGGGATGCAAGCACTGAGCCAGAACTGACCAGGCTCATGGGAGGATGTTGATGCGGTTGCTGAACGGTCCAGAACAGGGGAGAGGGGGCAGGCGGAGTTGTCCCAAAATGGCCCATTTTACGGGCACTGCCCCAGGACGCTCATCGTCTCTCCTCAAGACAGGCTGGTTCCTGTTCTCTCCCTCTGTTCCCAAACTCACTGCATTTTGCTGCTGCTAATCCTGGGTAGCCGCTGCCGTGGCTGTCCCTGCCAGGGAGCGTCTTTAGGTGTGAACGATCTCCGTAGCTCCCCTGCCCTCTCCTGACTCTCGCCTTTCCTCTTCCTCAGGGGTCTTTGGGCGCCGCCTGAACGTGTGGAACTTGTCCTGCCGCACCCTGACCCAGTGCTTTGACCTGGGGGAGGACTCGTTGCCCTTGAGCGTTAAGTTCCTCCACAACCCCGATGCTGCTGAGGGCTATGTCAGCTGTGCCCTGAGTGGCATCATCTACCGCTTCTACAAGGCTTGTTGTGAGGCAAGTATTCTGCCCGCAGCCACCAGAAACCCAGGCGTGAAGTAGGCACTGCACCCAGACTCTCTGAATTTAAGAAGCGATTGGACTGTGCGCTTAGGCACATGCTCTAAAAGTTTGGAGAGGGCTGTGCGGTGCCAGGAGTTGGACTCAGTGATCCTTAGGGGTCCCTTCCAGCTCGAGATATCCTATGATTCTATGATTTGCCTGGCTGTGCAAGCGGGCGAGCACAGGGGAGGGCTCTGGCCTGAGCAGCCAGGAATGCCCATGGCACGGTGTTTGTGCTCCTTTGCAGAGAGACACCTGGTCAGTAGAGGAGGCGATTCAGATACCAGCCAAGGAGGTGTCGGGATGGATTCTCTGCAAGATGCCAGGTTGGTGAGCCCTGAGGTGGAGTTGCCCTTTTCCTCTCGGAGCGTTGCTTTGTGCAGCCTGGCAAAGCCCAGCGGCTGTGCCCTGTAAACCCAATGCACGCCGAGCCAGAGGGGCTGAGTTTTCTGCTGACGCCACCTCCTCCAGAGTTCTTTTTTCTGTGCCCTAGCCTTCACAGCCGACATGGTCATCTCCTTGGATGACAAATACCTGTATCTCAGCAACTGGCTGCACGGAGACATCCGCCAGTACGACATCTCCAAAACCTGCAAGCCCAGGCTGGTGGGACAGGTAAGGACGGGCAGAGGGGCTTGCAGTGTTGGCTTCCTTATCAGTACCTGGTGGTGGTTACAAGACAAGCCACACATCTCCCACTGCCTTGCTTCCAGGTGTTTGTGGGAGGCAGCATCCTCAGAGGCGGGCCCGTGACTGTGTGTAGAGATGAAGAGCTGAAGTGCCAGCCGGAGCCCTTGGTGATCAAGGTGAGCTGTGTTAGGAGGGGAGGCAGCCATTGTGCTCTGCTTCTCTGCTCTGCTGCCTCTGCTTTTGCTTGTCTGCTGAGAGAAAGAGGCCCTGACATCCCTGCTCTCTGTTGTGCCTCCAGTGCAAGAGGGTGTACGGTGGCCCTTGTAAGATGCAGCTCAGCTTGGATGGCAAGAGGCTGTACGTCACCAACTCCTTCTACAGCACGTGGGACAAGCAGTTCTACCCGAACGTGGTCAGGTAAGAAATCTGGGGGAGGAAAGGGGCCTCTTTTGCAAGGCCTCATTGCTAGAAGTGGGGAAGGTGTCTCACCCAGGGGACTGCGAGGAATCCCTTGCGGTTGCTGCGCTTGCTCTTGTTGAATTGCACACGCAATTGTCTCCCGTGCACCTCTGAACCTGCTCCCTGTGTGGAGCTGCAGTGGCAGGGCTTGGCTTGGGAGCGCGTACGTTGATCGGCCTTGCAGGTGGAGTGAGTCCATCTGTGGGTCTCTCAGAGCCAGGCCACGGCTCTGCTCCACCAGAGGCGTTTTCGTTCAGTAACGATGACCTCCAACACAAAGGCAAGCTCCAGCCTGTCTGTCACATCATGCCTGGCGGTTTACTCGCCTCCGGTGAGAATTCAGCACGGAGCCATGGGTGCTGGTGTTAGCCACTGCTAGGAGTGGGCCTCTGCTGTCTTCTCTGTGGAGAAGACAAGATGTCAGGGAGAATGCCTCCACCTCATGAAGGGCAGGAAGGGCCCCGCGTGCTTGTCTGTAATGCCTGCTCTCTCGCCCCCCTGCAGGGAAGGCTCTGTCATGCTGCAGATTGATGTGGACACTGAGAAAGGAGGCCTGACGGTGAACAAGAACTTCCTGGTGGATTTCGGAAAGGAACCCAATGGGCCTTGCCTTGCCCATTCTATCCGCTTCCCTTGTGGAGATTCCACCTCCGACATCTTGGCCTAGACGCCATCGCCTAGACTCCCTTCTTCTCTCTAGTCTTCGGTGCAGCTGTTAAAACAGAGTGTAGGGTAATTGGGTCTGGGGGTCCCCATTCATTGCTGGAATCTAGGTTTCTGCTAATGTGAGCTACAGCTCAGCTGTCCTGTTGGAGGCTTTGGTTCGGGCACACCAGTGGTGAGCACAGACACATGGCATGGCATTCACCTTGTGGCACCGTGTGTCTGCCTTTGGTTTCAGTGCAAAGAAACCCCTGGGCACGCTTCACAGAGCAGGGTTAAGGGTGCTTACTACTTATCGTGTAGAGATTTGCAGTATGCACAGCACCATTTCACAGATGTCTGCATACCCACCGTGCTGTTTGTCATTGCTGAGGACCTGTTGGGCACCTTTCTTGCTGGCCCTAGCCTGATAGCAATTGCTGTGGCGTAGCAGGGCCTGGTGGGAAGTTGTTGAACTCTGTTACGATTCAGAGCTCATTCACACTTGGAAATGAAGGGCAAAGAAGGCAAACCATCCATTTTGTCCGAATTGCTGTTCTTCATCCAGGTCATTCCTGGACAGTCTTTCCCTGGTGCAAAAGCACTTGAGGCTTGCTTGTGGCATGCTTGGGTCAGTATTGTATTACAGCCAAAGGAGCGAGTAGTGCTTTAATCTGAAAAGAGGTGCCTGATTCCTGACACTGGTTTGCTCTTGTGTTCTGCTTTAAACACAAATAAAATTGTTCTTTGCATCAACCTAGATCTTCACGTGTCTTATTTCATTGAACCTTTCTATAATGTTTTCAGCAGTTGTTAATGATAAGGTTGATGTTTGGGAAATCACCTCTACATAGTCATCGATAGTGCAAGAGTGCCTGTTTGTCTCCATGAGATGCAAAGGTTGCAAAAATGTCAATATATTGTGGATCATTACAAATTTTAGCTTTTTACTTATCTACATTGGAAGAGTAACTTCATTTCCTTCCTTCACCCCTTCCATCAGCAAACTTATTGCTGGGTTCTTCTGTGCACCCTTATTGGTCCTAGAGAAAATCCAGCCTTTCTGGAGATTGCTTCCATAGCTTACTGAATGAGGTGTCCAAGAAGTCTGGAAGGAATTGCCCTTTGTGGAAGGGATAGGGGGTTTCCTCTCCCCACGGAGCAGAGAGGATGAGGCTAGATGAGGGCCCAAGTTGCAGTGGTGAACCTTGGGTGGGAAGCATCCCTGGGGTACTGCTCTTCAGCCCCACAATCGCTTGTGAGTGCATGACCCTTTGCTGAGGTCCTGCAGAGCTTCCCTATCAGAGGAGCCTTTCAGGTGACGTTCCTGCTGGTGGGGTGGCTCTGGAATGAGCTCTCCCCTTCCTTCAGACCCCTGCCAAGCCCGGGTCTCTCCAGAGGCGCCGCCTCCTCTCCATCAGCTGCAGGGAGGGTCTGGGCAGCAGGCACCCTGTGCCAGGCTGCAGGCCAGGTGAGGTGAATCTGCTCTGGAGACCTGCCCTTGGGACGGGCCAGGCCCCATCCCCATTCGCAGAATCACAGAATTGGAGAGGGGTTGGAAGGGACCTCAAGAGATCATCAGGTCCAACCCTCCTGCCAAAGCACATTCCCTAGAACTGGTTGCCCAGGTAGGCATCCAAACAGGTCTCAAATATCTCCAGAGAAGGAGACTCCACACAACCCCTGGGCAGCCTGTTCCGTGTTCTGTCAACCTCACTCTAAAAAAAAGTTTTGCCTCACATTTAAGCAGAACCTCCTATGTTCCAGCTTGTACCCATTGCTCCTTGTCCTGTCATTGGGTGTCACCGAGAAGAGCCTGGCCCCGTCCTCCTGGCACTCCCTCTTTACATATTTATAAGCATTAATAAGGTCACCCCTCGGTCTCGTCTTCCCCAAGCTAAAGAGACCCTGCTTCCTCAGCCTTTCCTCTTAAGGAAGATGCTTCGCTCCCTTAATCGGAAGCTGGATGCTTTGTTTGTTCCCTCTAGTGGTGGTTCGGAAGATATGCTTTGCCCTGCTGCCTGTGCCTGTCAAGTCATCCTCGTGTTTCGGTAGCTCCAAAATGCTTTTTTTTTTTTTTTCCCTTGGGCACAAGCTTCAAGGATGGATGGAGTTGCATGTGTAGCTGAGGATACTTTCGGACTGCACAATTCATTCATGCACAAGGTTAAGATAAAGCTTGTAGATACAGGACTGAAAACTAGTGTCCCGAAAAATCCTGTTGACCATGCAGCCATTGTGAATGCTCCATTCTGCCCTTGGTCTTCTTTTCAGACGAACCTTTCTTTAAGGGATGTTGCCAGGGACATAAGGATGCTAGTGTAACTTTATGACTTCTATTATGATTAAATGTTTCTTAAAGAATTTTGCAGAGGAACCATGGATATTGCAGAGGATGGAAAAGTGGATTGATTAGGTCATTTTACTATAGATAAAAATAATCTCTAATAGAAGACACTAACCTGTTTTCTGCCTTCATGTTTGCTACCACGATACATAGACACTCACCAGAAACTCATATGAAGAAGTATAAAATGGTTCCTTGGAGTGAAACCTGAAATGTTTAAGTAAATTGCTCAGTATATGAGTTGAGTTGCATATATTCGCCGAGTTGCTAATGCCTGTCTTCAGGTAGAGACACGGAAGACACGGGGCTCGCAGTGCATCCACTGCTGTCGTGTAGCTTGGATGCCAGGAAAAAAGGCAGGTGCTGCTTGTCCGTGCTCCCCAGCTGCATGGTGCTGCCACTCCTCTGGTGCCAGGTGGAGCGATTGTGGGGCTGTGGAAGAAGTCAGTTCAACAACCTGATCCGGCAGAAACCTGAGCCACCAGAAACGTGACTCACTGTCCATTGGTGTGGACAATTTCCCTGTGGCTGCACGTGGCAGGGCTGTTCGATGGCAGCCTGAAGTGGCTGCTCATTAGCTGGTGCCTGAAATCACAACCTAAGGATGTGGGTTTCAGATGGGTTTATCCGGTCATAGCTGTGGGACATAGTGGGGAGGAGTGAGCCCACTCTTCCCATGCTTCTGGTCAGATATTTCTGCCCCCTCTCCTGTGACTCTTGCTCCAAAAGCAAACAGCTGATTTGTAGGGGAAAGGGTGGCTGGGGTAATAATGGAAAAAAGAGCCCGGTGCCTTGAGGGAGGAGAAATGCAGTCGTGCTATGCTGCAGTGCTGTCCCTCTGCAGGAGGTGAGCTCGGCTGACTTTGCTCTGGGCTGGGCTGAGCCTCCAGCTTCTCTGTAGCTGAGAGTGGGGGAAGCATCCACTGAGCCAGGTTCATGAAGCCCGATGGCTTGGCTGCACAGGGCACCCAGCAGCTTTGGCAGAGCAGAGCATGCCCCATAAGAGCCAAGCTGTTGTGTTGTGCACTCTGCTCACAACCCACTCCCACAGTACACGAGGAATCAGATTTGATCTCCTTCATGAGGCTGTAAATCCAGTTTATCTTCTGAAACAACTAGTCTGGTCAGCCTGCTCTTGCAAAGGGTGTTCTGTGAACCCCTGTGTCTGTGGTGCGATCCATCTCGCCCAGCCTTACAGCAGGACATTCTGGAGGAGGACACGTGCGTAGTTGCCTTCATTGCCTTTATGCCCATGGAGAGGGAAAATGGCATACTGGCAGGGTGTTTCAAGTCACTCAGAGTTGGCCATTTCAAACAGGTCAGATGAATGAGAGCCAGAAAAATCATCTCCTGATTTCTTTTGCCTCACGGACTTTGTGCCTGACATGCTTCAAAGCATGATGAACTTTTCATAGAATCATAGATTCAGACTCGTAGAATCATTATGTTGGAAAAGACTTTCAAGATCGTCAAGTCCAACCATCAACCTGGCCTAGATCCAGTGTCAATGCAGTCTTGAGAGCACTAGCAGACTCTTATCTCTGTCTTCAAAAGGAACATTTTCAGCTATCTTAATTTTTTAGGTAAATGTTTTTAAGGCATTCATTGGCATGGGCTGTGTAATCCAGTTCCTGAAAGAATGTTGGACTTCAGCTTTGATCTCTCCACCTGTCCCAGCCAGAGATGTGCTACCAAAAAGCAGCATCAAGGCCAGTACTACCCTCACGGCATCCCTAGAGGCAGTCCCAGCAGCAGCAAGGCCTAAGTGACTGCTTGCATTAAGGTCCCTTTTTTTCTCTGCTTCTCTGAGTGAAATATTTTTGCCTTTGGCTATGTGATCCACTGCCTGTCCAACCTGAAAGATGAGCGTCATCACTTCAGGATGGAATGGAAGCATCACATGTTTTGATGATGTGTCATCAGGGAAAAAGAACAAACTGATACTTCTGAGTTTAATCTTTTTTCCTGATTTTATGTCACGGATATGAGAACAAACTTACGGGCTCCCAAGCTGTGCACACTATGCCTGAGGTGGCATGCTTCTGGGAAGTAGATGGGATCTGGAGCTTTTGGAAGAAGATACAAGGAAAAGGATTTTTGGATTACCCCTCAATGCTTGTGTAGGCAAATATGGAACTGGGACCCATCCCTAGTCACTTAAAATGCAAGTCATTAAAAACGAGATCTTAACCTAGATACAGAAAGAATTGCAAAATGTGAGAGACACTTATATTAGAACACAGTTCCTTTGTCCATAATACCAGCTTTCTTTTTCTTTTTCAGAGGAGATGGTTGGATTTTAGAAGGAACTCAATGAGCCTTGCACGCTCATGATAGGAGCTTCTCTCCTGAAGACAGCACATCTGATGTCAGGTTGTAGCAATTCAAGGAAAAGCACATATTTATTTCTGCGTTCTCAGGTTAGAGAAGGACATCAAGTGTCTTTTTTCAGCAGAGACTTTATCCAACAACTTGAACCACTGTAGCTTAAAATATATTGTTTCTCCATTGGCTTATATCTGCAAATAACAGGCAAGTGCCAGTGAGGTGACCTCCTGTTGTCACCTTCCTTTCCATCAGCAGTGCAGTTTCACATTTGCTATACATTTTTCCTCATGCACAGGAAGGTTTCAGGTGAGCATATATCAGTCTGCTTCAAAAATCATCTTCTTTTTCCTCTCTATTTCATGTTCACTGCTGCTGGTAGAGTTGGAACATGGGGACCACTCATTCCACACATTGGCTGCGATTTCTGTGTACCTTGCTGCTGGTGAAATGTCAGGCCCCACTGAAGTTCAGGTAGAAAAGACAAAAACGAATTGGGCCTCACTCTGTGAGTATAAATTGGCCAGCCAAGATCTGCTTCATAACATCAGCAAGACAGACTGGCAGCTGCTTATAATCAGACTCCCTGTGGGTTAGGATCATTAGTCAGTAAACACTGATGTGTGGAGCTGTGAGAGCTCCAAGCTGACACACTCTAAGCCACATCTTGAAGAAGTTAACAGTGAACTTTGTTAAGCTTCCTGTGCCACATAAACAGGTTGCAAATTAACCACCAACACCTGTGTTGCCCCTGCTGTTTGAAGGGAAAATCATGGCTGTTTTAACACAAGCAGTGGCTGGTGTGCTTCCCTTCCTGAAGGGGGAAAGGGACTGCAACAGAGACCTGCAGCATGGTGAGGTCTTAGATAACATAGCTCTGCTGGCATTTTTTGCTGGGGCACTGGTGATAATGAGAGTCCTTCCAAACTCTGCTGCTCCTTTCGTGCACAGCGCCTACCTGAACTATCTGAATCTGGTAGAAGGCTGTAAGAAGAGTAAGGGGGCAGGCCAAAAGGACAGGAAAAGGGGATTTCAGAATGCAGGATCGTGAGCAACGCTGAGATACACCAGGGCACCTCCAGGGTTATATTCGAGGATCAGGTGGGAAGGGACAGGGTCTCCACCCTGGAGAGCTGGGGAAAGGTCACAGGACGGTCCCATCGTTGGGGGAGTTGTTGCTTGGGTGCTAAGAGAAGCCTCAGTGTCCTCAGTGAAGCAGGGTCTTCTCCAGCGCGTTCGGTGTGCAGTGCCAGTCCATGCCAGAATGCTTCACTCTGACATGCCCATGATCACAATGACAGCATGTTCGTCCCTATCAGGGTTGGAAGTGATGGGCAGGAGGAGGGACAGAGCTGCCACCACGGTCTGGGCTGCACCAGGAAACCCCCAGTTGCTTTTCCATGTCACAGCTTCCTACCTGTGCCTGCCACAGGGAGCTCTTCTTGGGCTGGGAGCAGGCTGTAGCGATGTTGTTCCCCACCAACCATTGCTTGCGTTCCTGTTGGTGTTGCTGAGCCTGCTCTTATCCTTCTTCCTATCAGCTTTAATTAGAAAACTCTACGCCCCACAGCTTGGTTTTGTGAGGGATGCCAAAGACGTCACCGAGGAAAGCCAACTAGGATGACCAGCACACTGTTAATGAGCAGCAGACTAATGAAGTTTTTAATTAGCAGGTGTACGGGTACAAGAAGGTGCATTGAGACATGCACATGGTGACTGCAAAAGCACTCTGTCAGGGGCAGCAGCCAAGCCCCTGACGTTGCCTCTGATGGAGCAGCCGCTGCAGCTGCACCCTGCCATCAGGCCTGAGTGTCCTTCAGTGGGCAGCATCCCCTGGTGCCCATTTTCTGGAGCACATCTTCAGGCCGTGACAGCCTGAAAGGCAAATGCTGTGGAAAAAATGAGCGTGAGCCTGTGTGCCAGTCATTTTGCCTTTGCTGCCACCTGACCCGAAAGCGTTTGGCAAGCCCAATCACACAGAAGGTGATTCCAGTGCGTTTCACTGCCGTGCATGTATTTCCCCCCACTCCTACGTGTTACTCTCAGGTCATCGAGGCAGAAGGGCAGTCCTGGGCTTGGATCTTGATGGCATTTCTTGACCCCTCCTGGTGTTGGCAGAGGACGTAACTTCTTTCACAGGAGCCGCTCTTGCCTTGAGTAGGACTCCACTTCTCTGGCAGCTAATCAAACAAGGTTTTGTGCCACTGCTTTGCGTGCTTTCTGCTCTCCTCCATGATGGTCTTTTACCAACTTCTTCTCGTCTTACAGAGAAACTTGGCGTAGCTGGGCAGCAACAGTGGCAGCACGAACTGTCCATTGATGGTTTGTGTGGAAGGGTCCAGCTGTGGCAGGTAACAACCCCTCTCCAGCCTGCCTTTGCCCTTGGCAGTGAAACCGATGAGGCGCATTTGTGCTGAACAGATCACGAGTTCTTGTAAGAATCCTTTGGCAATGGTGTCAGCTTGATGCTCCTCTCTCGCAGAAAAGACCAAGAGTTTGGCTGCTCCCGTGTCCCCCGTCACCTGTTTAGAGAGCTGTGCTGAAGCCAGAGCCATTAATTAGAGCCTGGGCGAGATGTCCTCTCTTCTGATAGGGATCTCCCGAGGGCTTCTTTAGTGGCTCTGTCAGATGTTTCTGCATTCCTACGTGGAGCAATTACTTACCCGATGTAATTTGCCCGCTGATTGAGGACTTCTTCCGCGAGATATGGTACTCATTCACGTTCCACGGCGCTTGGTGGATTGTAGGGCTTTGTGCCACCCAGTCAGGGCCCTGTCCCAAGAACCCATGGAGCTGTGCAGTGGGGTGTCCAAGCAGGTGGACATGGAGACACCTCCAGCATCAGTTTTCCATGGCATCGTTCTGCTTCAGGGAGGTGCGGAGAGGATGTGGCCACTGCTGCAGTGCCGTGTTGTGATGCCGACCTGCCCTGAATCCTCGAGGTCCCTATTTTTCACACATCGACTGACTCTCCCGTGTGCAGGTGCAAGCCTGAGAGGCAGCTGGCATGCCTTGGTCCTCAGATGTGCTGGGTCAAGACTGGCACAGAGTGTACGTCCTGAGGCATCCGTCCCTGGCCATAGTTATCTTCTGAGTGCTTGGGAGCTGGCGGCAACTCCTCAGGGCTCCTGTGAGCTCAGTACTGGTGGAGCCCCTGCCTCTCGGAATCCCTGGATCCCCGTTCTTCCGAGCTCAGGAAGTCTTCTTCACGGGTGGAGGAACCTGTGGGCCTGGCTTTCTGAGCTGGTGGCAGGGAGCCCGTGTCTTCCTCTGAGCCCTCAAACAGAGACGTGCCTTGTGTCAGGGTCCAGATTTTGGAGGTGCCTTTGGTGGCCTCCATGAGTTCAAGCCTCGTAATTTCCAGGAGGCTGCTGGTGGGGCCAATTATCTAGCTGGGCTTCTCATCCCTCGTCTGGAATTTGCAATCGCTGCACATTTCTATTGCAAGAAGCTGGGCACTGGGGATGGCTTTAATTAGCCTGTGTCTTGGCTGGGCCATGGAGGCCTCCAGAGCCCGAAGAAGTCCCAGTGGAGATGAGCAGGGCCCCAGGATCAGATAGGGGTGGCTTGTGCTTCAGGAAAGGACCTGCATGGACTAGCAGATTTTTCCTCTAGATTGGTGGTTAGCAAGGCGGAAACAAGCCACAGCGCTGGTCTGGCACCTCCCAAACGCTTGGGAACATTCGCTCCTCCCTTGGCAGCTTGCTTTCTGCCCCCCACCCCTTAGTCGTGTATATAAGGGCCCTCCGAGCAGCCCTGGCACTACACGACCCACTCCAGCAAGGCAGACAGCAAGCTGCTCCTCCAGCCCCAGCACCTCTGCTCTTGAGGACAGTGAACCAGAAGGCCTTCAGCATGGGTAAGAAACGCTCTGCAGCCTCCCCACAGCAGCTCCATGCCCTCTCGCTCCGTCCTGGCCCTGGCTCCAGCCTCTGCCTGGGGCTGCAGACATCCCACCTTGAAGCCGAGTCCCACTTGTGGACTGGGAGCTTTGTTGCTCTGCAGCGCTGATGGAAGGTGGGACTGAAGCCTGGGGCACAAGGGTTTCTTTCATCTTGCTACTGGTCTGCTTCCAGGGGCTTAGCTTTGCTCATCCCAGCCCCCCTGCCTTGGGCAGGGACACCTCCCACCACACCAGCTTGCTCAAGGCTTCATCCAACCTGGCCTTGAGCGCTTCAGGGATGGGGCATCCTCAGCTGCTCTGGGCAACCTGTGCCAGTGCCTCACAGCCCTCATAGTGAAGAATTTCTGCCTTATATCTAGTCTAAATCTACGCAAGCAGATGCTGGTCAGAGGTCCCCACTGATGACGAGGGTGGGCGAAGGTCCACTGGGTGGGATGGAGCCTTTTGAACTGGCACCATTTAAGGATGTGGACGTTTCTCCTTTCATTCTTCTCTCCTTCATAATTCAGACAGATGCAAACTTCAGTGCTACGACTACCCCGTCTGCCCGGACGTTGTGAAAGGCAAGTCCTCTCGGGAATGTTTGGAAAGGGGGGTGTTAGCTTCAGACTGGATGATGACAAAGCCTGAGTCTTTTAGAGACCACCGTTAATTAATTGCATGTGCTGAGTCCCTTCCCTTGGTGGGAGAAAACTGGAGCTGTGCAGTGATCTGCTTGTGTTGTGTTCTCAGCTCTGGGCCAGGAGTGAGCCAGGGCTGGGCAGTTGTCATTGACCAAGGAGGAAGGTTGTAGCTGCAGAAAGCGTAGCTTAGTCTTACCTGAGAGTCTGCTGAAGTTTTTTATTTACCTTTACTCTTATTTCGTGGCACATTTTAACACAAGTTTTCCATATACCTAGCTCCTAGAGAGGAGCTTGCATATGTGACCTGTACTTACCGAGAAACATGCACCAACCAACCTGACTTCTTGGCCACTGTTGATCTCAACCCCAGATCTCCGTATTACTGCCAGGTACTTGTGCCTACACTGCTTTATTTGCAGTGATGACCAGATGTTTACTCCATGCTTCACAACATGTACTCTATTCTGCTGTCCCGTGTGCCTGACTCTGGCTGAATCTTCTGGATCTCTGTGTCCCAACTCATTTCCAGAGCATCTTTGTGCTGCTATTCAACTTCTGGTTTGAATCTCCTGCCTATGACTGTTCAACAGGGAAAATAGTCCCTAGTGACCCAGGAGGATGAGAGTATCCAGCGCTTTCAGCATGTTTCTATTGCACTGCAATTTCAGAGATGCTATAAGGCACTGAATCAAGCAGTCTGATGTCATGCTGAATGGGAAATCAGCAATTATCTGTCTCTGAAAGATACTAGGCAGATTCTCTACATCCACTCTTCTTCTTTGAAATGACCTTTCCACAGATCTTCTTTGGTGCAGGGGACAGTATTATCACCTCTAAGTTGTTGGATGCATTAATGTCCCCTTTTGTCCCTGCCTTCCTGACTGAACCCTAACTTTGCCTTTGACTGCCTAGGTGATCCACCGCCTGCCCATGCCCAACCTCAAAGACGAGCTGCATTCCTCAGGCTGGAGCGCTGGCTGCGTCTGCTTTGACAATATCACAACAAAAAGGAACAAGCTGATTCTCCCCTGTTTGATTTCTTCCCGTATTTACGTGGTGGATGTGGGTTCACAGTGCCGGGCTCCCAAGCTCTGTAAGGTATGCCTGAGCTGATTCAAAGGCAGCTTTCTGGGAAGGACTTGGGAACTGGTGCTTCTGGAATAATGCACAGGGAAGAAGGTTCTCCTCCTCTTCTTTTCTTCCCCCTGATTTTAGAGACCTGGGTCATGCTTCCCCCTCGGCTTTCTCCTTCTCAGGCTGAGGGGAGTCTCCGATCCCCATTTTCTTGCCTTCCCTGTGCCTGTTGCATTCAGGGAGTGTCTAGTAACTGTAAGCCACGTAGCACCCCATGCCTGGCCCCCATCCCAAAGAGTAAGGTGGGCAAACAAGCTCTTACAAGCTGCTGCATTCATGTTGTCCTTGTAAAGGAGAGCTCAGTGGCTTCTTCGCTTCTTTCCAAGGATGAGCAAGGCCTAGCAGGTGTGATTTCTTCGAAACAAAACTCCTGTGAACACCAGAAACCTCAGATGGCAAAGACTCTGCTATATAGTGTGAAATGAGGCTTACATCTGTGTGTCCTCTTTTTCCAGATGATTGAGCCAGTGGATGTCTTCTGGAAGTGCAACAAGGGTCACCTTAGTATAGTTCATAGCCTGCCTAATGGTGATATACTGATTGCCAACATGGGAGATCCAGCTGGCAATGGAAAAGGTACTTCTTCCTACAATAAGACCATGAACAACATGACTGGTTGGAAAGATGAGTATTTGATCTGTTGTGCATGCCCTCTTGCATCACAGGAGGATTTATTGTGCTGGATGGAGAGACCTTTGAGCTGAAAGGTAACTGGGAAAACGAGTGCGAGGCCCCCCCAACTGGCTATGACTTCTGGTTCCAGCCCCGCCACAACGTTCTCATCAGCTCTGCCGGACTGGTTCCAAAACGTGCGGGACGTGGATTTAATCCTGATGATTTGAAGAAAGGTGAGAATGGGGATGCAAGCACTGAGCCAGAACTGACCAGGCTCATGGGAGGATGTTGATGCGGTTGCTGAACGGTCCAGAACCGGGGGAGGGGGCAGGCGGAGTTGTCCCAAAATGGCCCATTTTACGGGCACTGCCCCAGGACGCTCATCGTCTCTCCTCAAGACAGGCTGGTTCCTGTTCTCTCCCTCTGCTCCCAAAGTCACTGCATTTTGCTGCTGCTGATCCTGGGTAGCCGCTGCTGTGGCTGTCCCTGCCAGGGAGCGTCTTTAGGTGTGAGCGATCTCCGTAGCTCCCCTGCCCTCTCCTGACTCTCGTCTTTCCTCTTCCTCAGGGGTCTTTGGGCGCCGCCTGAACGTGTGGAACTTGTCCTGCCGCACCCTGACCCAGTGCTTTGACCTGGGGGAGGACTCGTTGCCCTTGAGCGTTAAGTTCCTCCACAACCCCGATGCTGCTGAGGGCTATGTCAGCTGTGCCCTGAGTGGCATCATCTACCGCTTCTACAAGGCTTGTTGTGAGGCAAGTATTCTGCCCGCAGCCACCAGAAACCCAGGCGTGAAGTAGGCACTGCACCCAGACTCTCTGAATTTAAGAAGCGATTGGACTGTGCGCTTAGGCACATGCTCTAAAAGTCTGGGGAGAGCTGTGCGGTGCCAGGAGTTGGACTCAGTGATCCTTAGGGGTCCCTTCCAGCTCGAGATATCCTATGATTCTATGATTTGCCTGGCTGTGCAAGCGGGCGAGCGCAGGGGAGGGCTCTGTCCTGAGCAGGGTGTTTGTGCTCCTTTGCAGAGAGACACCTGGTCAGTAGAGGAGGCGATTCAGATACCAGCCAAGGAGGTGTCGGGATGGATTCTCTGCAAGATGCCAGGTTGGTGAGCTCTGAGGTGGAGTTGCCCTTTTCCTCTCGGAGCGTTGCGTTGTGCAGCCTGGCAAAGCCCAGCGGCTGTGCCCTGTAAACCCAATGCATGCCATGCCAGAGGGGCTGAGTTTTCTGCTGACGCCGCCTCCTCCAGAGTTCTTTTTTCTGTGCCCTAGCCTTCACAGCCGACATGGTCATCTCCTTGGATGACAAATACCTGTATCTCAGCAACTGGCTGCACGGAGACATCCGCCAGTACGACATCTCCAAAACCTGCAAGCCCAGGCTGGTGGGACAGGTAAGGACGGGCAGAGGGGCTTGCAGTGTTGGCTTCCTTATCAGTACCTGGTGGTGGTTACAAGACAAGCCACACATCTCCCACTGCCTTGCTTCCAGGTGTTTGTGGGAGGCAGCATCCTCAGAGGCGGGCCCGTGACTGTGTGTAGAGATGAAGAGCTGAAGTGCCAGCCGGAGCCCTTGGTGATCAAGGTGAGCTGTGTTAGGAGGGGAGGCAGCCATTGTGCTCTGCTTCTCTGCTCTGCTGCCTCTGCTTTTGCTTGTCTGCTGAGAGAAAGAGGCCCTGACATCCCTGCTCTCTGTTGTGCCTCCAGTGCAAGAGGGTGTACGGTGGCCCTTGTAAGATGCAGCTCAGCTTGGATGGCAAGAGGCTGTACGTCACCAACTCCTTCTACAGCACGTGGGACAAGCAGTTCTACCCGAACGTGGTCAGGTAAGAAATCTGGGGGAGGAAAGGGGCCTCTTTTGCAAGGCCTCATTGCTAGAAGTGGGGAAGGTGCCTCACCGGGGGACTGCGAGGAATCCCTTGCGGTTGCTGTGCTTGCTCTTGTTGAATTGCACACGCAATTGTCTCGATGCACCTCTGAACCTGCTCCCTGTGTGGAGCTGCAGTGGCAGGGCTTGGCTTGGGAGCGCGTACGTTGATCGGCCTTGCAGGTGGAGTGAGTCCATCTGTGGGTCTCTCAGAGCCAGGCCACGGCTCTGCTCCACCAGAGGCAGTTTGGTTTAGTAACGATGACCTCCAACACAAAGGCAAGCTCCAGCCTGTCTGTCACATCATGCCTGGCGGTTTACTCGCCTCCGGTGAGAATTCAGCACAGAGCCATGGGTGCTGGTGTTAGCCACTGCTAGGAGTGGGCCTCTGCTGTCTTCTCTGTGGAGAAGACAAGATGTCAGGGAGAATGCCTCCACCTCATGAAGGGCAGGAAGGGCCCTGTGTGCTTGTCTGTAATGCCTGCTCTCTCGCCCCCCTGCAGGGAAGGCTCTGTCATGCTGCAGATTGATGTGGACACTGAGAAAGGAGGCCTGACGGTGAACAAGAACTTCCTGGTGGATTTCGGAAAGGAACCCAATGGGCCTTGCCTTGCCCGTTCTATCCGCTTCCCTTGTGGAGATTCCACCTCCGACATCTTGGCCTAGACGCCATCGCCTAGCCTCCCTTCTCGCTGATGTGAGTTGCTGTTCTTCATCCAGGTGATTCCTGGACAGTTTTTCTTTGGTGCAAGAGCACTTGAGGTTTGCTTGTGGCATGCTTGGGTCAGTATTGTATTACAGCCAAAGGAGCGAGTAGTGCTTTAATCTGAAAAGAGGTGCCTGTTTCCTGACACTGGTTTGCTCGTGTTCTGCTTTAAACACAAATAAAATTGTTCTTTGCATCACCTAGATCTTCACGTGTCTTACTTCATCGAACCTTTCTATAATGTTTTCAACAGTGGTTAATGATAAGGTTGACATCTGGGAAATCACTTCTACAGGATCACTGGACCACCTTTTGGTGCCAGTTCTCAGGAGCTGTGGGCCAGCAGCCTTCCATGAGAGAGGGCATTAGTGTTAGAGCTTGCTGATTTTCTGGTCTGCACCTGGGGTGAGCACTGGCAGGGACAGGGCAGCAACTTGCTGCTAAAGATGTGCCTGTAGAGGCTGAGAGCCTGCTGCACTGCCTGTGAGACCGAGCCTGCAGACACTCAGCTCTGCAGCCAGAAGCAGCAGCAGACACTGACTAAGTTAGATGTGTCATGGGGAAAACTGTTACTCTGCTCCTGCCCTCCTTCCAGCCTGCAAATTAACATCCCACAGTAAACATTCGTCCTGCAATTAAAAGAAACCCAGTCCTCATTTTTCATTTTTCCTAGTGATTAACATCTGCAACCTCGTAAAATTATTTCTGTGGTTGGAAATGCAAGCACTTGCCCATCTCTCATGAGGGGCGCCCCATGGGGAAACTCAGGACAGTGCTTCTAGCAGAGAATCAGAGGAGAGGAGCTGCCTGCTTTCTCTCTGTGGCTAAAAGCCCTTGTTTTGAATTTCACAAGAACATATGTACTACAGAGCGCAGCCACAGCCATGTCCTCTTCCCCGTGGGAAGGGAGGAGATTCTGGTAGCTCTGAAATAGCTTCCCTGCACGATCCCAGTGCTGAAAGACGCTGAAGGCTGCCCCAGTACCTCCCACACCCCGGGGCATGTGGATCCTCCCCTTGGTGTCCTTTTCACACCGTGCTGCTCCCCATCCCACTCCCTATATATTTGAACCCTGCAGAGCTGCGTCTCCTCACTCGACTGGCTCCTACCAGGCAGCATGCAGGCAGCATCACCTCCTTCTGCTTCTCACCAGCAGGTGAAACCCTCCAGCACGACCTCCAGCACCGGTAAGAGATCTCTTGCTTGGCTGCAGCTTGCTCTCAAGAGGAGCAGGCTTGGGGCTGTTTGGTGGCCGGCTGCCTACTGGCTGTGGGCTCAGCTCTGGAGCCTCCAAAACTTATCCTGAGCTGGGTCTTGAGGGTTTATTACTGTGACACCCGGACAGAATAAAGTAGAAAGACGTGTGGGGATGAGCGTGGTGTCTTCTCTGCCAGGAGAGTGTTTCTTTTTTCAAGCTACTATAAGTGCCAGAAAGTGTTTAGGCAGATTGATAATTAAATGCCTTCTAACTATTTTTATTTAATTTATTCCCATTATATTCACCTGCAACACACTGTGCTCGTTACAATCAGCCATACCATGACAGGGAGTCCTCAGAGCAAAGTTTGGGTTTAATGGGGCTTTTCCTCCAGGGCTAATATGAGGGGAAGGGGGAAGAAAGGTGGTTCCACAGTGCTTCAGGTAGGAGCAGGGACCTGCATGCTGGTGTCCTGTGCTCTCTGCAGAACGTGATGTCCTCAGGGACTGCAGGAGAAAACCTTAAAAAACAAACAAGAAACCGAGTCAGCAAAGCTGAGTAGTAGAGTTTAGCTGCAGGTTTCCTCCCTCTCCTCAGGCTTGCCATCATAAATGGGGAAAAGGGATCCTTTTGGAGGTGGTGGTTGTTTCCTAACAAGCTCTCGTCCCCCTGCACTAAGGGCGCTTTCCTTAACTGTTTTGAAGTCTGTTGGAGGGTGAGGCTGGATGGGTTCGAAGCACCCAGAGACCAGCAGCAGGACGGGGCTGGGGCTGGCTGATGTCTCCAGCCCTGAATGCTGTGGGAGCAGGGGCTTCGCGTGGGAAGCTCAGCACTCACACCCCCGGGCAAGGCACTGCAGAGGGGAGCAGAGTGGAGAGAAGCAGCTTTGAGCCCCGTAGCTTTCTGCACTAGATTTGTATGGCACCTCTCCTATGGAGGCAGGCTGAGGGAGCTGGGGGTGCTGAGCCTGGAGAAGAGAAGGCTCCGGGGAGACTCAGAGCAGCCTGCCAGTCCCTAAAGGGGGCTACAGGAAAGCTGGGGAGAGACTCTGTCAGGGAGTGCAGTGGGGGCATCGGGGTAGCGGCTCGAAGCAGAAGAGGGCAGGTTTGGCTCAGATACCAGGAAGAAATTCTTTACTCCGAGGGTGCTGAGGCACTGGAGCAAATTGCTGAGAGAAGCTGTGGGTGCCCCATCCCTGGGAGGGCCCAAGGCCAGCTGAATGGGGCTTTGGGCAGCCTGGTTTGGGGGAGGTGTCCCTGCCCGTGGCAGGAGGGGTGAATATTAGGTGATCTTTAAGGTCCCTTCCAACCCAAACCATTCTGATTCTGTGATCTAATTGCTGTTTGTTTCTGTTCTTCTCGATTCAGAAAGGTGTGGAGCGTGTGGCCCTGGCTTCGCCTCTCCTCTGGATGCGATGAAAGGCAAGTCCAAAATCCAGGGCTCTCAGGGAAGAGCCCTGTGCTGTCTGTGATTTAGGTAAAGATTAGAATAATGCCTTCAAAGAGGCGTTATCAATTAACTCCATCCGCCAAAGAGGCTCCCCAGCAAGCGTTGGGGAAGCAAAGAAGTGAAAGTTTTGCATCTGGCCTGTCCCAGGGCCAAACTCCAATTGCATAATGACAGCTTGGTCTCAGAACAAACCTTCTTAGGCTTCATAGTGGCTTGGGATGGGTCATAACTTGCATCAAAGTCACCCGTGGCTTCACTGTTCAAAACCAAATGGGATTTAATTTTCTCAGAGGCAACCACACCATATAGGCCCATGACACCACTGCTGGGAGCTCAATGCTCTTGGATTTCCAGGGAGTAGAGAAGGCTGGGGAAGAAGGGAGCACCCTTCCTCTTTCTTTTTTTCCAGGCACCCTCAGGAACACAGCACCACGCTCTGCTCCTGATGGCTTGCATTCTGACAGGACAGAGCCTCCTGTAGCGAAAACCAGCCTCACAGGCTTGCAGGCTGCTTGCTCAGGCACTTTGCCTTTTGTTCGCATTGCCAAAACACTAGTGCTCTCATGTGAAGGGACCGATGAAAGCATTGACTGCTGCTATCCTTCCCTTAATCCTCCTCTCCAGTGCTTAGCAAGCACATCTTTGAAACCTTAGACAGCTCTGGAGCTTGATCCTGGTCTGTGATTCCTGTCCCTGAAACATCTTTGAACAAAACAAACACCAGTGAAGAGCTGAGTCTTTAAAACATGCCTGGATGTTGGCAGGGCTGGATGGTGATTTGAGTTAATAGTAAATAGCATGGTCAGGCTCACAGGCAGGTGATGAAAAGCTCCTTGGGATGCCTGGGGAGGTGAATTAGGCTCTGCGCTCTGCCTGTGCCCTGAACCCTGGCTTTTGGTTCCCTGGCAGCTGCAGGGATGGGGTCCCTGGGTGCCTGGCAGCTGCCCTCGAACCCAAGGCCGACGCAGACACCGCTGTTACGAAAGCTCATAAAGGTGTCATGTTGAAAAGGCAGCTATTGTCTGCTTTGGATCAGTGACAGAGGTCCCAGGTCACCTCTCCCTGTCCCCACCTCCTCTTCCTCAGCATTTCTCAGACCTGTTCTTCCTCCTGCTTTGCTTTGGCAGCACTTTCTGACACGGCGCAGCGCCCGTACCACCCCTGCGGCTGCGAGGAGGCTGCAGGGTCGGGGTGCTGCTGCGGCTGGAGGCCTGGGGTCCGTGGGTGCAGCCATCCCAGCACCACGCTCGCCCCACTGTGCCTGGGAGCCAGCAGACCTTGGCGGCACCTTTGAGCCTCGTGGAGGCATGGGGGAATTGTGCCCTTGGCCTCAGCCCTGCAAGCATTTTGCCTTTGTGCTTCTCATGCATTTTCAAGGCTTCTCCTGTGATGGAAATGAGACACAGAGTGGTTTGTTTTGTGTGACTGGTGGGGTTGGCATGTCTGAGCAGGGATGGGAGATCCCACTGCCCCACAGGGCAGCCCGATCCAGCCAGAGACTCCTGCAGGGTGTTCATTCTGCCCAGTGCTTCCTGCTGACGCTCGTGCAACATTTCTGTCTTGAAAGGGCCCCGGGAGGAGATATTATACGTGCCCTGCATCTACAGGAACACCGGCAGGAACAAACCTGACTTTCTGGCCACTGTGGATGTCAATCCCAAATCTCCAAACTATTGCCAGGTACCGAGCACCTCATCTCTGTGCTAAGCTGGTGGCAGCACACCAGCCAAGGGAAACAGCTCAGTGCAAGCCCTCCCTCACATTCCCCAAAGCTGCGGGCCCGGTACCGAAGGCTGGTGCCTACCCAGCTCGTCCTCAGACTCTGAGCCTTCCTGAGCTTAGGAGATGTAAGGAAACCCCCCTTCGTGTACCATCCTTGGGCTCCCTTGTGCACCAGCACACCCCAGCTGCAGAGTTAGGCTTGCCTGAGGCTTCCTGACCCCATCCACGGCAGTCTGCAATGCTCTGAGCTCCCGGGTCCGATCCATTGGAGTCCTGCGTCCCGGTGTGAGCAGGAATGGCCCTTTGCAGGTGATCCACCGCCTGCCTATGCCCAACCTGGGGGACGAGCTGCACCACTCCGGCTGGAACACCTGCAGCAGCTGCTTCGGGGACACCACCAAGAAGAGGAACCGCCTGATCCTCCCCAGCCTGATCTCCTCCCGCATCTACGTGGTGGATGTAGGAACCGACCCGCGAGCTCCCAGGCTTTTTAAGGTACCCTGGAGGTGGTGCCACGTGCTGGCTCACCTGCTCAGTGTCTGTGGCAGGACAGTGGGGCAGCTCCCACCCGTCCGTGGTCGCACCAGCCCCCTGCACCCCTGTGCAGCAGGCACCATCTCACCCGCACAGGGGAGGTGACGGAGCCTGTGAACTCCCGCAGGTTGTCAACCCAGAGGACGTCTTCTGGAAGTGTAACCTGGGCTACCCCCACACCTCCCACTGCCTGGGCAGCGGTGAAATCATGATCAGCACCCTGGGAGACCCGGCCGGCAATGGGAAAGGTATGGGTCGTGCCAGTGCCCCGGGAGAGGGTGCCAGGGCAGGAGGAGCAGCGCTGGCATCCAGCGCTGTCCTGGAGCCTCCACCAGGCTGATCTGCAACGCCTTGATCTGCCTATTGCTGTTTGTCTTACAGCACTCCAAGGGGTACTCCGGGTGATTTCCCCACCGCCAGTGCATGTTTGTTTTTGCTTCAGGTGGCTTTATTCTGCTGGATGGAGAGACCTTTGAGATCAAGGGGAACTGGGAGAAGGGGGACAAGAGCCCCCCGATGGGTTATGACTTCTGGTACCAGCCGCGCCACAATGTCTTGATCAGCACTGAATGGGGAGTCCCGAAATGCCTGGGATATGGGTTTGACCCAAACGATCTGAAGAAAGGTGAGGAAACTTCTGTTTAGGCACTCCAGGAGCGAGATGCTGAGCAGGGCTGCAGTGAAGCCCCATTTCAACTCTGTCATGAGTGAGCGCTGACCATCTAACAGACCCAGATAAGATTGTCCAAACAGTTTGCTTGCAAAACTGATTTCACACCAGTTCCCAGAGGTCACACTGATTTTACAAAGCCTCAAAAGAGAGCCCCAAAAGTGACCACTGCTGCTGGTGCAGAGCCCACGGGGCCGCCTCTGCACTGAGGTGGGGCTGAGCCCCCTGGGGCTGTGGCACCTCAGCCAGAGTCCCTGTGCCTCACAGTGTCCCCTCTGCCCCCCCCTTGCTCCCTCGCAGGGCGCTACGGACGCCGCCTCAACGTGTGGGACTGGACCACTCACACCTACGTCCAGGCCATCGACGTGGGCGAGGACGCGGCGCCCCTGGAGATCCGCTTCCTCCACAACCCGGACGCCGCCGAGGGCTTCGTGGGGTGCACCATCAGCAGCGCCATCCACCGCTTCTACAGGACCGAGGTACCGCTGCCCCGGGAGGGCAAGGGGCGGCGGGCAGGGGTGCTGGGTACGTGGCAATCTCACCGGAGGACCTGTTCTGACTGGCAGCAGTTTATGCTGAGGTGATTTAATTCAGAGGAGGTTTATTTATACCTTTGTTGTGGATTTACAATAGCTCGAGCAATGTTCCTTCTCGGTGTCTGTTGTGTGTAAAAACAATCCGGGTGAGGAGAACCTCTGCCACCAGACCAGTTAATCCAGCTGGAAGGTCGGACAGGTTTTTGGCCCCCAAAACCCTTCCTCATGCCCCAGAGCCCGTCCTCGCGGTGGCTCCGCAGAGCCAGAGATGAGGTTTCCTGCAGCCCACCAAGCAGCCCCAGAGACGGGAGCTGGTGGACGTGCACACGGCATCCGCCCCCCGTTGGGCCTTATCCTGCCTCTGCCCTGCGCACCAAGCCCTCAGGCCGTGCTTTGTCCCACAGCGAGGAGACTGGGCGGCCGAGAAGGTGATCCAAGTCCCCAGCAAGAAGGTGGAGGGGTGGCTGCTCCCGGACATGCCAAGTGAGTGTGTCCCCGTCAGCCGCGGTGCAGCCGCCTGCCCGGGGCTGCCACAGGTGTACAACTCTGCTGTCCCCTTCCCAAGGCTTCATCACCGACATCCTCATCTCGCTGGACGACAGGTTCCTCTACTTCAGCAACTGGCTGCACGGAGACGTCCGCCAGTACGACATCTCCGACACCCGCAGGCCCAGGCTGGTGGGACAGGTGAGGCAGTGCCGGCGTGCCCCGCCACTTCTGCCCCAGCTCGGGGTGGGAGCAGCCCCGCTTCCCCAACTTCGCCACCCTGAGCTCCACTCTCCTGCAGGTCTTTGTGGGTGGCAGCATCACCAAGGGAGGGACCGTGACCGTGTGTGGGGACGAGGAGCTGCAGAGCCAGCCGGAGCCCTTTGTCATCCAGGTGAGCTCGGCTTCGCTCCGTCCCACCTCCACCCTCAGCCTCCAGGCATGCGGGGCGGTGGGGGCAAGCCCGGGGAGCAGGTCCCAGTGCTTCTGCTCCTCCGGCCCGGCCCGAAGCAGGTGGAGGCGTCCCCTGCTCACCTCGTCCTCCCCTCCACCTGCTGCAGGGCAGGAGGGTGTCTGGGGGGCCCCAGATGATCCAGCTCAGCCTGGACGGGAAGCGGCTGTACGTCACCACGTCCCTCTACAGCGCCTGGGACCGGCAGTTCTACCCGCAGCTCATCAGGTGGGGGAATCTGGGTGAATTTTGGCAGCCACGGGGATGGGGGAGGCAAGGATCCCCCCTGACCCCGCTCCCACCCCTCCACAGGGACGGCTCTGTCATGCTGCAGCTCGATGTGGACACAGAGAAGGGCGGCCTGACCGTCAACCAGAACTTCTTGGTGGATTTTGGGAAGGAGCCGGGCGGGCCCTGCCTGGCGCACGAGATCCGCTACCCCGGTGGGGACTGCACCTCCGACATCTGGGTGTAGCAGCCCCAGGGCTGGCACGCAGCCGCCCTTCACTTCCTTCCCCTCTCATGGATGCTCTCCCCAAATCTCGGCTTTGCCATTGGCCTGACCTCCCGCAGTGCCTTCGACACTTAGGGCACAATGGGATGGCAAACCTGGAGATCCCGCTGCTGTCCGTGTTCAAAAGCCCTCCTCCCTGCCAGTGCCACCGAAATCCCACATCCTGCACCCTGCATCTCACATCCTGCACCCTGCATCCTGCATCCCCTGTTCTGCATCCTGCATCTCACATCTCACACCCTGCATCCCACATCCCCTATCCTGCATTTCACATCCCACATCTGACATCCTGCACCCCCTATCTTGCATGCAGCTTCCCACACCCTGCATCCTGTATCCTGCATCCCAAATCCTGCATCCTGCCAGCAGCCCGTTCCTGGAGCACGACAGACACTTGCACACTGCGCTGCTGCCCCCAGAACGCCTCAGTGCCAAAAATCCTAGGGCACAGGAGAGGATGAAGTGCTCATCCCCTCAGTGCCCCATGGCTGGGCACTGCTGAAATAAAACAGACGTCTCTGCGCTGCAGCTCGCCTCATCGCTAATTGCTTTAAGTCACTGTTTTTGGGAGCGTGAGGGCGTCAGGGCTGCTCCCAGGTAACCTTTCCTGAACAGGGAGCAGGACCCCCTGGGCAGCTCCTTCCCCAGGGCCAGCGTGCACAGCTTGCACAGCCGCTGCTGTGTGTCCAGTGCTGCACACACTGCTCACACACTGCTCACACACTGCTCACACACTGCTCACACTGCATCGTGTGCACACTGCACCCAGTGCCCAGCACACGCGCAGCTCACACACGTTGCAAACTCACAAACATGGTGCACGCAGGCGCTTTGTGCACACGTGCATACATTGCATGTACATATGCTCTGTGCACACTGCACACCAGTGCATGCACACGCATTACCTGCACGCACACACAGTGCACGCGCACGGTGCATGCACGCGCCCCACCTGCACGCACACACCCACACTGCGCGCGGACTGCACGCGCCCCAACTCCTTTACCCTCGTGCTTCCTCCCCCGGCCCCGCCAATCAGGAGCCTGTTACTAGGCAGACTTCACCTCGCGCTGCCACTCAGGAGACCGGGCCCGCTTGTATCCGGGTAGGAAAGCCGGATCGCCCAATCGCATTTCAAGCGGGCGCAGTATCCGGGCAGACCTGCCGGGCCGCAGCCAATCGGAAAAAAGCGGCCGGCGGGCGCGGCGGGCGCGGCCCGGCGGGGCGCAGCGCAGCACTTTCGGTTCCTGTTGCGCGCGGGGCCGCGGCACGTGGCGGGGGCGGCCCCGGGAGCGGAGCGGGCCCGGAGCGCCCCGAGGTGGGTGGGGGGGGACGGGACGGGACGGGCCGGGCGCTGCCCCCCGGTGTCGCTGTGCCCGGGGACCTCCCCTCGCCGTGTCCCCGGACCCGGGGGTGCTGCCCGCCAGGGGGCTCCCGGTGCGCCGGGTCCCCGCGTGCCCGGCCCCGGTCCCCGCGTCCCTGTCCCCTGGGGTCCCCTGGGGTCCCCTGGGGTCCCCTGGCCCCGGGACCTGCCCCTTCCCGCTGTCCCCTGACCCCGGGTGCTGCCCTCCTCGCGTCCCCTCTCGCTCCCTGTCCCCGTGTCCCCGTCCCCAGGGGTCCCCCACCCTTGGGACCCTGCGGGGCGAGGGGGGCTCCTGGTGTCCCCCCGGGCATCCCTGACCCCTGCCAGGCCGGGGGGGCTGGGGACAGCCGCTGCCCCTGCAGCCCCCCCGGGGCCCTTGCCCGGACGGGGCCCGGCACCTTCAGAGCAGGACGGGGGGACCGAGGGTGCCCGGGGGGGGCGCGTGGTTCTGGAGGGGCTTCCTTCCCTCGCTGAGTTTCTGGTTGCCCCCCGGCAGGAGCCCGATGCCATGGCTGACGAGGAGCCGAGCGCCCCAGCTGCCAGGAGGGGAAGTTCCTCGCCCAGCAGCTCCCGGAGCGGCACCACGGAGCCCAGCACGCTGCTGCAGAAGCTGCGGAGCACCATCTCGTAAGGGCCCGGCTTGTTCGTACCCGGGCAGCTCGTCCCATTACTCCGACCCTTCCCACGGCGGTGCCATTTAATCAGGCTGATTAATTGGCAGCCCCAGGCACCGGAGGGACGAGGGGCGCGGTGCCAGGCAGCTCCCTGCCGTAGCGCTGTGGGTAGCACAGCCCCAGGCGCGCGCTGCTCGGTCCCGGCGCTGCTGGCGGTGTTTGTGCCTGGTTCGGGTGGAGAAACCAACGTGGGATTTCACAGTAGCACAGACTGCTCTGCTAGGAGCGCGCGGGCCGTGGGTTTATGCCCACTCTGCCCACAGGAGCTGGGTGGGAGCAGGAGGGTTGAGGAAGGGGCCGGGGCTCAGTGGTGGTGTCCAGCCCTGCCCTAACGCCTTCTGTCTCTGTCCCGTGCAGCAAATCCGTGCAGAACAAAGTGGACTCCATCCTGGTGAGTGCCTCTGCGGGATGTGGCACTGAGGGTGGGCGAAGGCTGTGCCCCCCCTTCTCTGGTGGGCTCCCACCCCTCTTCTGGCTGGGCTGGACCCTGGGTTCTGCCGGATCCCCCATCCCCTTGGGTCGGGATCTGCCTGCAGGGAGCTGCACGGGTTGACCCCTTCCAGTCCCCGGTGTTCTGCCCTGCTCCATGCGGCTTCACTCATCCCGCTGCCTCGTGGGCAGGCTGCATCCGCCCTCACCAGATGCTTGGGTTTAAACCCCCCATGAGTTACTGCCAGGAAGGGTAACGAGAGCACTGCCTGCATCAGCTGGTCCCTGTTCTGGATCCTCAACCTCTCTTTGTCTCTGGTCCATTTTCCCCTCCCTCCGGACCCTTTGACCGTAGCAAGATGTCCAGAAGTTTTCAGACAACGACAAACTCTACCTCTACCTCCAGCTGCCGTCCGGGCCCAGCCTGGGGGAGAAAAGGTGGGTGCTGGAGCGAGCTGGGGCTGTGTTTGGGGCTTGGCTGGGAGAGCAGGGGCCGGCGGGCTGGCGGTGGGAGGTGGCTGCAGCTCTGCCTTCTCCTGGCCTGCTTCTGCTGCTTTTGTGCTAATTCGGCGCTCGTCTCGTGTTCCCCGGGGAGCAGCAGTAGCCTGGACCTGAGCTCGCTGAGCACAGCCGAGTACATGCACGCGTGCAACTGGATCCGGAACCACCTGGAGGAGCACACGGACACCTGCCTGCCCAAGCAGGACGTCTACGATGCCTACAAGTGAGCGCGGGGACGGGCCTGGCACAAGGAGCGGCTGGCCCTGTGGCCGCAGAGCCCCACAGGGGGGTTCGGAGGGCAGCGGGTACCCGGGTGTGTTTGGGATCAGCCCTGCCCAGCACTGAGCAGGGGAGGAGTGGACGTGTGGGGAGGGCAGCGAGGGCTCGGGGACGTTCCCCTGCAGCTCTGTCTCTGCCTGTCCCTTAGGCAATACTGCGACAACCTCTGCTGCCGCCCTCTGAGCACCGCCAATTTTGGGAAGATCATCCGGGAGATCTTCCCAAACATCAAAGCCAGAAGGCTGGGAGGCCGAGGACAATCAAAATATCCTTCCATGTGTCCCGCTGGCCGGGGAGGCCCTGGGAACCGGTCCCCGTGGCAGCAGCAGTCGAACTGGTGGCAAGAGCTGCTTGGTCTCCAGTCACTCCCATTTACGAGTGCGTGCACAAGATGGTGTTCTGTAGCTTCTGAGAGGGGCTGGTTCCTGTTTTTTCAGCTCCTGAAGTTTCAGCTTGGTTACCCGAGGGCAGCTTGGAGCTGCCGCGTCCCTTCCATGCACCCCGCTGGACTGGGAGCAGCGCGGGTTGGCGCGGGGCCGGACGCTGCCCCGAGTCAGAGACGAGCCCAGACCCTTTCGGCAGTGCCAGGCGGCGATGGCGTGAGCCCTGCAGCCGCATCCCTCCGAGCCGTAACCCGTGGCCTCTCGCGGCTGTGTTGTGTGGCTGACAGCCCTTAACCTTGCCAAACGTACTGCTACAGCGGGATCCGGAGGAAGACGGTGGTCAGCCTGCCGCCCCTGCCCAGCCTGGATCTCAAAGTTACGGAGACTGTAAGTCCTCAGGCGCCTCGGCTCGAGCTTTGCCAGCCCCGTTCAGGCAGGGGAGCGAACCCCGCTCGTTAGATCTAACGAAGGCAAGGGGCAGAGGGGTGCCCTCTGTGTTCCCATGGGCTGTGGGGCGAGCGAGGCCGGGAGGAGGTTCTGCTCTGTCCCCTGAGCCTCCCGAAGGGCGGACGAGGTACGTGCCTGCCCGTGCAGGCTGGTGACCTGCTGGGGTGTCCGGATCAGGCCCTGTGTGCACCTGGGGAGTCCTGGCCTGGGCCGGGGAGGCTCACGGCTTGTCCTGCCGGCAGCAGTCGGAGCTGACGGACCTGGTGCAGTCCTACAACAGCGAGGTGATGGAGGCGGCCTGCGCCCTGACCTGCGACTGGGCCGAGAAGATCCTCAAGCGCTCGTTCAACAACATCGTGGAGGTGGCGCAGTTCCTCATCCAGCAGCACATCATCAGCTCGCGCTCAGCCCGGGCCGACCTGGTCATGGCCATGGTGGTCTCAGGTGGGTCTGCGGGGGGGCAGGGAGCCCCTGGCACCCCCCAGAGCCCCCTCGGGACCCCCGAGGGGCGCGGTGGCCCAGGGAATGGGTTTCCCCCACGGTTGTGGGGGAGCACAGAGGTGGCTGGGTGCTGTCCCCCTCATCCCCTGCTGTGTGTCTGCAGAGAGCACGGAGAAGCTGCACCGTGACGGTCGGTCCCCGCTGGCGGCCAAGAAGAACGGCCTGGAAGCTTCAGAGAGCGGTGACAGGAGCCAGGGGCAGGTGAGGGCCTGAGGGTGCCCGTTGGGAGCCAGGGGTGCTCATCTTGCCAGGGGTGCTCAGTCTCAGGAAGCAGCGGGGACGCCTTGGGAGCAGCCCAGCCCTGCACGAGGCTGCTGCCACATCCCTGGCTCACGCCTCTTTCCTGCTTGCAGAGCAAGAAGGAGAGCAGCCCCAAGGCCTCTGTCCCACCACGGCCCGAGAAGAAGAAGCTTCCAGAGCCCCCCCGGCCAGCGAGCAGCCCCCAGGTGAACGCCCTGGTCGCCCGCCTGCCCCTGCTCCTGCCCCGCATCCAGCCCGGGGACAGACTGGTGGCTCCCGGGCCCACGGCCGTGCGCTCCTCTCCACCGGTGCTGGCCCCCAAGCTCACGGCCGCCCCCCTGGCGGGCACGGTCAAGGTGGCCCTGCCGCTGCCGGTGGGCTCGGTGGGCTCAGCAGCCCCGGCGCTGCCCCTGGGGCTGGCCCCGGGGGCGAATGGGGCTGCGGGGCTGCTGAGCCAGCAGGCGGCCGTGCCCGTGCTCAACATGCTGCTGCCCGGCGTGGGGGGCCCCGGTGCCGAGACCCCCCCGGCGCCCCGCAGCGCGGGGACCGACGGCCCCGGCCCGCAGGACTCGCAGCGCCCCAAGGTCGCCAAGCGGCCCCCGGAGCCCCCGGGGGCTGCGGCCGGGGCCACGCCGCAGAAGCGGAGACGGGGGCGGCCCCGCAAGAGGCCGGAGGAGGGGGGCGCGGGGGGGGCCCCGGCGGAGCAGGAGCAGGCGCGGGGGGGCCCGGGGGCGGCGGAGGAGGCGGCGAAGCCTCACGGCGGGGCAGCTGCGGGGCTCGGAGGTGCCGCCGCCACCGGGGACCGGCTCGGGGCCGTCCCGGTCACCGGGGAGGAGGAGGAGGAGGAAGAGGAGGAGGAAGCCGCCCCCCCCCGGGCTGACACCGGGGCTGCCGAGGGGGCGGCCCCCGCGGTGCGCTGCGGCCACGGGCTCCCGGGGGGCTCCCCAGGGGGGGGTTCCCCGGGGGGGGCCGGGCTCTGCGCGCCCCCCAACACCTAGACCCGGGGCCGGGCCCCGCCCCCTGCCATTAAAAGCCGTGCACAACCCCCGCCCGTCCGTGTGTCTGTCTGTGTGTCCGACCGGGACCGGGCTGCGGGGGGGGACCGGGAGGCACCGGGGAGGGGGGGAGGGGGGAGCCACCGGGACCGTGCCTCGGGTCCCCCAAGGGGGCGTGGCCAAAGGGGGGCGGGGCTCCATTAGGCCACGCCCTGCTCGGTGTCAGGCCCCGCCCCTCCCATGGTTGGGCCCCGCCCCCTCCGCTCTCGGGGCGCCGCCGGGCCGCCAGGGGGCGCGCTCGGCCCCGCCCCGCCGCGCTCGGCCCCGCCCCCTCGGCCCGGGCAGCCCGGGGCCGCCGGGGCCTGCGCCTGCCGCCGCTCCGCGGGGCCCCTCCCGCACCGCCACGGCTCCGGCCCCGCGCAGGTGAGCCCGGCGCTGCCGCCCCCCCCCCCCGCCACCGCCCCCCTCCTCCGGGCCGGACCGGGCCGGGCCCGGCGTCGCTTTTCCGGCCCGAGTCGGAAGCGGCCGCGCCGCGGAGGCCGGGGGGGAGCCGGGGCCGCGCGGCGCTCCCGAGCCGCCGCCTCCCGGTCCCGGTCCCGCAGCCCCGCGCCCTCCCCGGCACAGCCGGCACCGAGCGCCCCGGCCCAGGATGCGGCTCCCGGACAGCGCCGCGCACCGGCACCGGAGCCCCGGGACGCGGCGGCGCGGGGCGGCCCCGCAGCAGGTAGGGGCGCTCCGGGCCCTGCCCAGCCCCGGGGGCGCTCCCCCGCCGGGGCCGCCTCCCGCGGGGAACCCCCGGCTCCCCCCGCCCCCCCCCCAGATTCTCTCCGCCCCGCGGCGGAACTCGGCGGGGAGGAAGCGGGGCCCGGACCCGTGGGGGGTGGCGGGGACCGGGAGGCGGCGCCCGGTGCCCGTGGGGGGCCTCCCGGTGTGGGGCGTGCTGGGGACGGGGCGGTGGAGCTGAGCCCCGGGGGCCCCGCTCCTGAAGGGCCGGGGCAGTCCCGAGGCGAGGCGGGGGCAGGAGCTGGGTTCAGGGCAAAGCGCCGGGGCTCGGCCCGGCCCGGGGCTGTGCGAGCTGCGGAGGAGGAAGGAGCGGGGGAACAGCTCGCAGCGGGCTCGGGGCACGGCTCGGGGCACGGCTCGGGGCACCTCCCGGCCCCACCTGGGGCTGCGGGGAGCGGTGCTGAGCTGTCGGGAAGGCCGGGCGGGCAGGACGGGTGCTTAGGAAAGGTGCCACAAAGCCAGAAGCGGGAGCGCTTTGCCGTGGGGGGATGTTTGCAGCAGGGAGCTCGCGGCGTCTCCCCGTGCAGGAGCCCAGGAGCTGTTGAAGCCGTCCCGCAGCTCCTCTCTGCTGCGCCTCTCATTGTGCTGCGGACTTCAGCTCTGGGAGCGAGCCCTCGTTTGCTCTGTGCCAGCCCTGGCGTCGCAGCTGTCCCGGAGCCCCGCGAGGCCGAGCTGGAGCAGGGCACTGTCACGGCAGTCCCCTGATTTCAGGTGTTTTAGGGGTTCTGGGAGCCACAGGGCGCTGTCAGTGAGCTCAGGCTGCCCCTCTGCAGTTGCTTGGGCTGCTGCTGCTTCCACTGGAGCATCGCCGGCAGCTCTCTGTTTTTATTAAGAAAGCTGCTGGGCAGGTGTGTCAGGGCTCCGTGGTGTGCATCCTCCAGGAGCGAAGCTGCTTTTTGTTGGGGAAAAAGCCCCAAAGCGGCGCTGCCGTGCAGTGGGGCAGCTTTACAGGCGGTCTGTCCTCGGGGTGTCTGGAGCCTGGTATTTCACTGTTTCTGTAGCAGACCGGGGCACGCGCGCTGTGCATGGGCTGAATCTGGTTCAGCCGAGTGTGAAACACAGGCGGCGATCCGGCTGTGCCGGCGCTGAGGCTCTTGGAAGGGGATTTTGGGCTTGAAAGAGGAAGCAGCCTCCCCCAGCGAGAATTTCTCGCCCCCGCTAAAGGGCAGCTCGTAGCGTGCTGCCGATCTGCCCGGGGTGAGCCGAGTCACTGGCACCGCCTTTGTGCCTCAGTTTCCCCAGCCCCTGGGCCTGCTGGAGCTGCTGCGCCTGCAGGGAGCCGGAGGGGGGCCCTGAGCTGTGTTTTGCTTCCCTTAATGCAGTGAAGGGGACTGGGAGCCTTCGGCCCATGGCACGGCTCCGATGCGCTCCGTGCCTCCATCCTAACTCGTGGCCCTCCCCAAGGCAGAGCAAGATGTAGAAGGCCGTCAGTGCTGAGCAAAACAAAAAGTAACGCAGCGTAATAGGGACCAGATGTCTTAGCGAGGCTTCATCCTGCACTTCTGGGTGTTTGCCAGGGCTAATATTTCTTATTCCAGTCAGGCAGGAGGGAGACTTTTCTTTCCTGTAAAGCCACAGCTCTGTTCCAGGAGATCTCCCTTCGCTTTTGTCGCTCCTTGAAGGAGCTGCGCGCCCGAATCGCTCCAGCGACATGTCGCTGCCTCATCCAGTTTCTGTGCTAACGGGGGCTTCCCTTTATTTCGTGTTTAATCACTGGCTTCGGTGCAGTTCCGCCAGGGAGAAACTTGGCCCGTTATGGCTGTGGGTGGAGGATGAGCCACATGAATTCAGCTCAGCCTGTTTTCCAGCCTGCGTTGCTTCATTGTGTGTAGCCGATGGGATTTGTGGCCCCGTTGAGAGCGGCGCTTTGGAAGCGGGGAGCCACGCCGAGCTGCGGAGGGAGGTAAATAGCACGTTTGGCAAAGGGTGGTGCGACTCGCAGAGAAATGCAGGAGGCAGGGAGGGGAGTCCCTTGCTGGGGATTTGGGAGCGGGGCTTTGTCCTGGGCGGGCTCCAAACGGCCCCGCTGCCAGGATGTCGCTGGAGGAGCCGGGTGTGGAAGTGCCGGGGGGGCTGAAGAGCAAAACAAAACCGCGGCGCGCTGGCTCCGCAGCCGTGCCCGTGGTGCCGAGGTAACCCTGCAGGCCCGTGGGTGGATTTATCTTGCGTAGGTCCTTAATCCAAGTTTAACCCACTCAGCAGTTACAAATCTCTGCCGGGCTGTCCCTTCGTCAGCGCAAAGCACTGCGGGGCGGCGGCGGAGCGAGCGTCACGTTCCCGATCAACCTGGAAGAAGAATTTGGGACTTTGGGCTGGCCGTGGGAAAGTCAGCGCTGGCAGCGACTGCGTTTTGAAGCACAGGTGCCTCAAAAGCATTGAGAGGAATTGTGTGAGCCTGGTTTAGATGCCAACTCGGACCCAGCCTGTTCCGTGGGGGTTTGACATCCAGAACTGCAGCTCACCAGTGCGGCAGAGACCCGGGGCTTCTGCCTGTCTGAGGCCGCCAGGCTACAGAAATAAGGAGAATGTAAATATTCTTTCTCCTGGGGGTTGGGACGAGGCCTCCTGTGCCCCTCGGGCCCCTCCGTGGTCGGTAGGAGGGAGGGCAGGGTTGCCTCTTGCCCGGTGTTTTTTGGTGAACCTTCACAGGATCACCCACAGAGCGGGTTTACATCCTGCCCGGGGGGTCGAACGAGAAGGAAGAAGAAAGGGGCAAAGCTGGCAAGGGGACCCCTGCCCGGGTCGTGCTGAAGGCTCTCCTCTTCGCTGGTGCAGTGCTCATTTAAAAATTGCATCGTGTGGGCTCTCGTGGGGCAGTGCTGGACTCACCGAGAAGGAAAAACAACTTCCTTGTGCTCGCAGGGTCTTTAGGATCTAATGACCACAAATATTTGAAGCATGTGGGATTTGGACCAAAGGGAATGGCAAGCACAGAGGAAAATGTTGTGCAGTGCTGCTGTGCGGGCCGAGTGAAAGATGTTATTCATATTAATTCAAAGTGCTGAACTTTGGTCAGGCTCTTTCACTGCCTCGTTAGGGCGTAAGTGCTTCTAAAACAAGAGGAGGAAGCTGGTCCCTGGAAGCCAGCGCGTGCACCTGGCTGTGCTGCTGGTGTTTCCACTCGCCACGGCGCCGGCACTGACCCAGATAGCGGCCTTGGCCGCTCGTCCCGGCGCGCTGCTGCCCTAATTAATTAGCCTGCCAGGGAGGTGGCGCGGCGTAAAGCGGCGTCCCCACTGCCGGTGGTCCCAGAAGGAATTGTGCTGGGAGTAACGAGGCGCCGCAGCCCCGGGAGCCGGCATTCGCTGTGGAGCGCTCGTCCTCGAGGGGTTGTGCTGCAGGCCGGGGCTGGAGCTGTAATCGCCTGCACAAATAAGCAGATAAAACAAGGGCATTAAACGAGCGGGGAAGAGCCTTGCTGCAAGGACCTGCTGGCACGGTTTCTGTGGCAAAATCGGGGCTGGGGGCTGCGGGGCGAGCAGAGGCAGAAAATTGCTCGGTGAACTTCTCTTCCAAAGACCGTCGTTTTTTCCACCGTGCTGGACATGAAAAGCAGGAGGGAATTGGCAATCTGCTTGCAGCGCTTAACATTTGTAAAAGGCATTGTGCCCTGCTGCTGATCACGAGCTGTCTTGTTGGATCGTGTGAGCAATAAAGGGAAGCAGTCAGAGCCGCGGTAATGATGTTGGAGTGAATGGGGTGCCTTATTTTATTTTTAGAGGGCGATTTCAGTTGGCACTGGCCTTCTTTATTCTTGCTGGCTATCCATAGAGGTGCGCGGCTGCTCTTCTTATCGAGATGGGAAACCAGGAAGCGTGTTCAGTCCTGCATTTATCTTACTTTTAAAGCGCAATTAAGCGCTAATCATTGGCAAGGATGCGTAATCTGGGCATTAGTGCCTGGACTTTGAAAACAGGGCCACGACGAAACCTTGGATCTTGCTCCGGAGCTGCGCGCGCTGGCCAGGACGGTCGGGGAATTTCACCCTCAGAGCACCCCGTCGGTGCTGTCAGCATCGGTCCCAGAGGGGAGGTGAAGGTGAAAGCTTCATGCAGGGTAAAGCCTTCACACGGGATAAACCCGGCCGGGGACCCTCTAATCCCCCAGGTGGCCACACAGCATCGCGGCGTTCCTTTCCTGGCGTACAGAAAGCAACCTGGTGATGTGGTTATGTTTTTTTCCCCCTCTCTTTTTGGCTTGCTCAGTTTTTTTATTGTCATGGTAACAGGGGAATTTGTTGTAGTGGCTGATGGATGTTTGCAGCTCTTTCAGGCCTGGGTGGCAGGGGTACCAGTACGACCATTAGAACCCCAGCAGCCACCTTGGCGTTCCCATTTTGGGTTGGCCACCTGGGTCCATCCTGCCTAGACGAAGCCTTTTTGGGAAGGTTTGCCCCAGATGTGCGTCCCAGACTGGATTGCTGCTTTCCCACCTTCAGCCTAGAAGCTCTATCCCACGCAGCCTGCGTCCCTGACTCCTTTTTGTCTTTTTTTTCAGCTCTGAAGCGTGCAGACCCACCGCTGCTATGGGAGACTCCGTCGGAGACCCGGCGCCCGGCTCCGCGCCGCAGGGGAACGGCGGGACGTCCCTCAGCGTCATCACCGAGGGCGTCGGGGAGCTGGCGGTCATCGACCCCGAGGTGGCAAAGAAGGCCTGCGAGGAGGTCCTGGAGAAAGTGAAGCTGATGCACAGCGTTTCCTCGGACAGCTTGACAAAAGCAGCTGATGGCAGCGAGGCGGAGCGCGCCCCGCGGACTGCTGTGGATTTGCCCAACGGAGACGTCGTGGAGGGCTGTGAAATCAGGTGCTTGGACGATCTGCCCAGCACAGCCTCTAAGATCCAGGAGGAGGATGAGACCACGGCCAACACGGTGAAAACCGCCCGCAAGCGGCAGAAGAACAACTCTGCCAAGCAGTCGTGGCTCCTCCGGCTCTTTGAGTCCAAACTCTTTGATATCTCCATGGCCATTTCATACTTGTACAATTCAAAGGAACCTGGTGTGCAGGCTTACATTGGGAATAGGTTGTTCTGCTTTAGGAACGAGGAGGTGGACTTCTACCTGCCACAGCTGCTCAATATGTACATTCACATGGACGAGGATGTGGGGGACGCGATCAAGCCCTACATCGTGCACCGCTGCCGGCAGAGCATCAACTTCTCCCTGCAGTGCGCCCTGCTGCTGGGCGCCTACTCCTCGGACATGCACATCTCCACCCAGCGACACTCCCGTGGGACCAAGCTGCGGAAACTCATCCTCTCGGACGAGTTGAAGCCAGCTCACAAGAAGAGGGAGCTGCCGTCCCTGAGCCCAGCGCCCGACATGGGGCTGTCTCCTTCCAAAAGGACTCACCAGAGGTCCAAGTCGGATGCCACGGTTACCATCAGCCTGAGCAGCAATCTGAAGCGCACAGCCAGCAATCCCAAAGTCGAGAGCGAGGAAGAGGTAATGGTGGGGCTCTCCGAAACGCGGCCTGGGAGGGGGTGCCCGCAGGGACGCGCTCGGGGGTTGGTTCTCATCTCGTGGCTCCTCTGCTGCAGGATTGCTGTCCGGGTAGCTGCAAAGGAGGCTTTGATGCCGCTGTCTTTTAGTGAGCTGGCCGTAAAATTCACACGGAGGAGAGCCGTCGGCCCGGCTCTGGTGTGCAGTGTGTGTTGGCACAGGCTGGCGTCGGGGCTGGGGGCTCAGAGGCTCCCCGCAGCCCCCCCATCCCGAGCCATTCCCCTCCCCGGCCCCACAGCTTGTCCCTGCCGCGCCGAGCGCTCCCCGCGGGGATCACCGGGGAGGGAGGTGCGGGCAGAGTTTCTCTGAAATTTCATTTCCATAGAAAGCCGGGTTCGAGGAGACGTTGCTTTCATCTGGAGGCTCGGAGGCACTTTGTGAGCGTGGGAGTGCCGCTCCTCTGGTTTCGCTCGAGGAAGCTGAGGCTCTGAAGGGGGAATTCTCGTGGTGCGAGGGGAAGGGGGGATGTGAGATGCAGATAAAGCAAAGAGCTGGGTTAGCAGGGCTGAGCTGCTTCCTACGCCGCTGAATTCCCACCCCACTTGGGCAACTGAAGCTGGTGTCTGTTTTGCAATCTAAAGCCATCCGATCCCTGCTGGAAATCTGATTTCCTCCCTGTCCCAACCTGTTTGGATCAGGCCTGTTTGCAGGAAGGGTGCTGGGCAGCGGAGGGCTGGGAGCTGCTGCTGCTGCCCAGGGCTCGGGGCGTGCGGGGATGCTCCTGGGGGGCTGCAGCTGCTGCTCCCACCCCGGGCCCCCCAGGGATAAACAGGCCACGGCGCTCTCCTACGGCCGTTGCTCCACCGTGAGCTCAGCTTTTGATTTCTGCTGCTTTATCACCGCTCCGAGGCAGTGGGAGGCCGGAGGGGCTGTGTGGGGTAGGGGGGACCCTGCCGGTTTGCAGGGCTGGGGGCTGGTGCAGTTCAGAGCCGAAGCAAGCCAGGATTTAACTCGGGTGTGCGTGTGTCACCAAACCTGAACCGCTCCCGTGGGCCTCGCAGCGCTCGCTGTTCGGTGTCATGAAGTTATCCACGCAGCTTTGCTTCGGCTTTGGTGCTGAGCTGCGGTACTGGTGCGTGCGGGAGCCTCCGTACCAAGGTGCTGAGCGCAAACCCGTGCTTGAGCAGAGCTTCTCCCAAAGAGAATGCGGGTTACTCGCTTTGTGCATCTGCTGACAGGGAGTTTTGGAGCAGGAGGGTGAGCGGCACCCTCGGATGTGGGGCTGGAGGGCATCAAGCTGGAAGAACAGTCAGGATTTTTTGCAGGGCTCAGCATGAGCATCGACCCAACGGGGTGGGAGGTGCCAGGCTGAGACCTGGGCATGGGGTGGGAGAGGAGGACGGGGGAGCTGAGCCGGTGCTCGGAGCACAGCAGCGCCTCTCCCCTGGCCCTGCCTGGCCGGGACGGTTCAGCCGGCTCGGAGCAGGCTCCTGGTGCCTTTCCCGGCCACCCAGACCCCGCTCCAGGCGTTTGCTTCCCTGGGTCATCCCCGCCTCGTGCTGAGACCTTGCCAGCTGACTTCCCCGCTGCTCCGTCTAGACACGGGGATCTCGTGACGGTTTTCGTAATGGGGGAAGATTTCTTGGCTTTTCTGCCTCGCCCAAGATTCCCTCTGCTCCACGCTGTCCTGTAAATCGGTGAAGGGGCCGCGTGCTTTCCTGCCTGCACGAAATTTTGGGATGGCACGTTGGGAAATGGCTGTGACGGAGGTTGCAGAGCTGCAAAGCGTCAGTCAGCCAGGCTGGAAATGCTTTGGCTGGCTGCAAGCTAAAACCACCCTGCCCTGCTCCACGCCCCGCTGCTGCTCCTGGGCCAAAACCCGGGCGGCCGCAGGGCACGTGGCGTTAGGGGATGGGGACGGGGACCTGCACGGTTGGAAACAACTGGCTGCTGGAAGGCAGGACGTGCGGAGGTCTCATGCTCACGCTGGCTGCAGCTGCTCGAATAATGGAAACCGAAGCTTTACATAAATTATAGATGAAAGGAGCGCCGAGAATAGTTTCTCTTGGCAATGTTTGAAACGTATTTTGATCCAGAGGCCACGCAAGCTGTTTAAACGTTGCGCAGCGATGGGGATACTCGAGGCGCCGTGAGAGCTTTCCTGGCCTCTGAATGTCCCAACCCGGCTTCCTGGGGCTGGTGTTTAAGCGCTCGGTGTTACTGCCCGTGCTGGAGACCCGCAGTGCCCTGCGTGCCGGGCTGCTCTGAGCTACAGGTGGTTTTCCCTCGGTCCAAGAGTCCATCGGATGCACGGATGGGGTCGCGCTAGGACCAGCCCTGAGCTCCTTCCCCAGCCCCTCTTAAACTCGAGGTTTTGCAGCAGTAAAAGCTCGTCTCTGCTCGTCTGGGGGTTCTCCTGCCTCTGGGTGCTGCCGTGTCCCTGCTGTCAGTGCCCGAGACATTGAGACAGGGGTCGAGATCCCACTGGGAGGAGGAAAAATCAACTCCTGGCACCGAGAGTGGCTGGGGGGTGCCTCAAGGGGACCCCAGAGTGCACAGCCTGAGCCTGGCTGGTTTTGTTCCGTTGGTGGTGGCTTTTTGTTGTTGTTGCTGTTTGCTTTGTTTTGGTTCTGTTTTGTTTTTGTAATGAAACCTCTTCCAGACACCTTTGCAGCAAGCCCTGCAAGGTGCAGAGTTCTCCCAGTGCTGGCGTGGGGGGATTTGTTGTGCAGACAGATCAGGCTTCCTCTGCAGCATGCAAATACGTTTGCAGCAGTTCCTCTGCAGGTAGGTGCTGAGCAGCAGCAGCGGCGGCGCTCACCCCCACGCCAGCCCCGTTCTCACCCAGCAGCAGGCACACGAGGGCCAGGGCTCGCTCCGCCAGCGAGGTCTCCGCGAGCCTGGGCTCGCATCACCGGGCAGGGACCACCGAGCACCGCGCTCCGCATCCACCCCCTCTCAGCGTTTCTCCTGGTGCTGCTTTTGGAAAATGCCTTTCAGGGCTGAAACCCCGCGGCTCCCCTCTGAGCTGGAGCCAGAGCTGGGTGCGAGACACTTCCCTCTGCATCCTGCCCCGAGTTCTCCTGCCGGGCCGGCTCAGCACCGCCAGCCCCATGCAGGCACCAAGCCTCGGCCCCTCATCTCCCCCTGCACGCCGTAGCTCGGCCCCTGGCTGCGGCCGGAGGAGTTGGTGCCGGGGTGCTGGGTCCTGGGGGGGTCCTGGGGTTGTGGATGCGCCCGGGTTCTGAGGTCCTGCGCCTGGATGCGACGCCTGGACGGACCCGAGGATGCTGCGGTGCCTGGAGGCAGGGCAGGCCGTGCGAACAGAAACGCTCGGCTCAGCCGGTTCCACTAGTCAAGCGAAAAAAACCTGTAATTAGAAAGCTGCTAATTGAATAATCGGGTAAGAATCTGGGTTGGCGGAGGGAGGGAGCGCTGTGACGGCAGCTCCTGCAGTGCCGCGCCGCGAGCAGAGCTTCCCCACGCCGCCAGCACTGCCCGCGGGCTGGGGGGCTGGGGGGAGCGCTGCTTTGCTGCTTTGCTGCTTTCCTTTCTCTTTTTCTTTTTTTTTTTTTTTTTTTTTTTTAGCAGCCACATCAGCAGCAGGATCTTGAGCAGTCAGGGCTCGTATGCAGAGCTGTTTACGTCTGCATTTCTGCACAGCTTCACATATCAGCCTGTGTGCTTGCAAGCAACTTCTGAATTGGAAAGCTGCTTTTTTTTTTTTTTTTTTTTTTTTTTTTAGTTTTTCGAGGTTGAAAGCTTTCCTCTCGCTCCTCCCATCGCAATCTACCCAGGTCTTTGGCCTCTTAACTCCTGGCTCTGGCTCCGGCAGGCAGGGTGTGGAGGAGTTTGGCCTTTCACCTCAGGTGAAAGTGCCTGTTCTGGTCGGGCTCGTTTCTGCCCCGCTGCCCTGCAGCCACACCGACAGGCTGCAGGATGGCTGCTGGGGACGTCCCGGCCCCACAGCCTGGTCAGGGCTCAGAGGCTCGGCCTCTCTCCTGTCCCTTGGGGTTTGGGGGGCTTCCTGCCGCCTCCCCCTGGCCGTGGGGCAGCCCTGGGCATCCTGGTTGGGGGTCTCGCAGCTGACAGCCCTGCCTTTCCCCGAAATGCAAGGTGTGGCTCTCAAGAGCTGCCTTGCTTTGTTTCTTTTTTGTTGTTTGTTTTTAAGACACAAAACACTGCCATCCGCAGGAACCAGAAGGTTTGGTGTTGGGTTTTAGGGGCCCTGTAAGCCCTTCTGGGGGGGATTTGGGGAAGTGAAAGCATCCCTGCAGGGCACGGAGTGCTGAGCTCACTTCGGAGGCTTTACAAGGAGTGCTGAAGTTATTTTTGTTGCTCTGCTGCTGTGTACGGGGTAGAAACTTGTGCTCAGAGCCCTGAAGTCTTGGAAGCACCAAGAACCTCGGCCTTTGCGCCTCAAAGCCCCAGTGCAAAGCCGCCAGGAGATGAGCAGGGATCACAAACGGGTGTGAGAGCTCCTGAGGGCCACGACCGACCAGAAATAATGCTCCGAATTTGGGTGGGCCAGCCCAAAATATGAAATGTTCAAGGAAAGCCTCCGGTGGCTGAGCCCCTGGGGCTGCCGTGGGCTTTCCTGCAGCCTTGTTCTGCAGGGGAAGGGAGCGGGTTTAGGCTGAGGTTGTGCCGGGGGCTTGGGCGCTGAGCTGCGCAGCTCCCGCATGGAGGCTTGTGGCCTCCATGGTTTTCACTCGGTTTGCAAGCAAACCCTTTATTTATTTTTTATTTTTTCCCTCGGTCAGCTTTGCCCAGTCTCAGCACTCTTAGGGGCTGTTTTATGTGGTCATGAGGAAGCTATTAATTGAAATGCTATTATTGCTTACGGTAAGATTAAGCCTGATGGAATTAGCATATCCCGGTAATTAACATGCTAAAAACAGACCTGTTTGTTTCTTTTGGGGAAGGGAACTTTACAAATCAATTGCACTCCGGTCTCAAGGGGGTGAAGCACCGTTACTATTTCTTTTTGTAAGAAAATAAAGGATTTATGGGTTTGCAGCAGGGCACTGCAGAGCTCACAGGTTTGGCCTTTGGGCTCCACTGAGCAATGCTTCTGAGCCAGCTCAGAAGAGCTGCAAGCCCGCTCCAGGTAGCAAAATGAAGGAGGAAAATGGGGAAAAGCTGTGGTTTCGGGACATGTAGCAAAAGTGCATATCAACAGCCCTGCTGCCTGTGGGGTCCCAGGGCCGCGGGGCGATGCTGGAGGTCGCGCTGCTCCGGGAGCATCCATCGCCTGCCGGGCTCGTGGCTGAGGCTCGGAGGAGCCTCTCCCTAGCCAGGAGTCGAGGTGGCGATGCTGCCACGGGGAGGAACAAAGTGAAAGGGGATGGTTATGAACCTGGAGCTAAACTCTCGCTTTTTCTCCCCCCCTCTCCCTCCTTCCTCTCTCTCCTTTGAAAAAAAAACAAACCACCACCGCCACCCAAAACCTGCCACCAAAATCCCTTCCATCCATTTCCCAGGAGCTCTCCTCGAGTACGGAAAGCCTTGATAAATCATTCTGTTCCGTAAGTGGCCCGTTTTGTTCCTGCGCCTGGGCTGCCTGGCTTCCGTGTTACAGCAGCATTTCCTCTGTCTCATGAAAATACTAAACCCCGGCGCCTGGCCGTGCACCACGAGCAGCGCTGACACCAAGCCGTCCCGTAACGTACGATTTTTTTTTTGCACTGCTTGAGCCTGGTTTGGGGAAAAGCAAGCCTTCTCTCTGCCAGCGCCTGTGCATGCGCTCCGGCTCTGCCCCGTGCGCGGGCAGCAGCGCTCGCCGGGGCGCCGCTCGCATGGGACCTTTCCCTGCTCGGCAGGGAAACGCCGGCTGAAACGGAGCTTTGGGCAAATTTCCTTGGACCGGTTTGGTTAAAACAAACCAGAAAGCCTCCAGGGGCTTGGGAGTTTGACCCGGTTGCTCATCGCTTAAAAAAGGCCGCGAGGGAGAGAGAAAAACCCTCGTGCTGGAAACGAGCCGTGGAGGCAGGGGAGCAGCCGGGCTGATGCTGCCCAGTTCTGCCTGAGCATTCGCTGACCTTTGCATCACGTCGTTAGCAGATGAAAGAGGAAATGCTGTTTCCTTGAATTTTACTTAAAAGTTCTCTGCCAGATGGGATTTAATTTGCTTCTTCCACCAATCATTTTTCCCTTCTTTCTCGTTGCACTCCGGTCTTTCAATCAAACCCCCGTGTTTCCCTAGCAGACCGCTCTTTTGAATCGAATCTCTTTTGGTTTTGAATCACCGGCACCTTTCTCATTTGTGTCGCTCTCCTCCCAGTGCGTGTGTTCTCCGTTTGGGATTTCTAGTGGGCTTCCACACCTCGAGCATGTAGTCCATGATCAAAAGCACAGCCCCAGGCAGCAAGGCGCAGTGCCTCGCGTCTCCACATCCCCCCGAAAGGCTTTGCGTGGTGAGCTCCAGCTGCGGGATGTGTGCCGGGCTCCCCTTCCTCCCAAGTCCTCCAGTGCCTCCAGAAAGAAGCACGAGCGCTGCAAGGGGCACGCTGCCAGCAAATGCAAGCAGAAAATCCGCAGCCATGGATGGACCCGAGGCTCTATCTCAAAGCCCCCTCTGCTGTAGGCTCCCCCCTTACGTTTTTCCATCTCTTCCAACTCCACTGTTGGGGCTGCGAAGGACAGGGAGAGGCCCCTCTCCCTTGTCTGGGAGCTCTTCCCTTCCAGGCTTTGCGAACCCTGGTCATTTATCAGGTGCTTGAGCACGGCTGACCATGGCTGCAGCACTCGGGGTTCTTTGCAAGCGTTTATAGCGAACGCATAAACCTGCTGCAGGCACCTGAGCGTCAGGTGAAGGCAGGGAGACGGCCTTCAAAAAAAAAACAAAAAAAAAAAAACAAAACTCAGCGAAATGTTCTGCTGAAGTAAAAGTAAATGGAAGAAAATCAATATTTACATTGGCTCGGAGTGACAGCCTGGTCCTTTGGGTAGTCGGATTAGGGAAAACCATCTCCCTTCTCCCTGTTCGCTCGGCTGCAAGAGCCTGGTGTTGTTACCACCCCGATGCAGCCCCAGCCTGGCGTTCTTCAGCTCCGTGGGGAAGCCAAGGTGCGTGTCTGCTGCAGGTCAGGGCTGCCCCGGGTTCAGCTGTTGCCATTTCCCACCACTGCCAGCTCTCCGCAGCAGCATGCGAAACGGCACGGAGCTCCCTGTGCTCAGCCCCTGGAGCACAAAAGGCTGGAGCAGAGTTTGGTGGGGACGCGTTTGGGGCTGGGTGGGCTCGGGAGGCCGTTTGCTGGCCACGTCTTCCTGGCTGAAGGAGCCGAGGTGTGGATGCGACTGTGGAGGTGCTGAACGTGGGCTGGATGCGGACGAGGTGCGCCCAGGGCCAGGACTGCTCGTCCCAGCACGACAGGGAGCAGATGGCAGAACCGCGCATTTCACGAGTGCCTGGGGATCCCGGAGCAGTGCGGATTCGCTCTGCGTGCTGTGGAAGCAGATTGATCGCTGCTGCTGATACCGAGATCGATGCTGCCCTGGACCAGGACGGACTTCGCTCTTGGGCTGCTGCTCCATGCGGGCACCTTGAATTGCTGCCTGTCCCACTGGGCACCATCCCAACCTCCTGCCACAGCGACTCTCAGTGAGTTACTCTGCTGGGATGAGCAATGCGTGGAAACCTGGCTGCGTTCAGGGGCCGCCGGTCACGTACAGGTCACGCTCGGAAACCTCCGTGCCTGGAGCGCAGCAATTCCTCCCGGGAGCAGCCTGTGGTGGGCGAGGAAGGAGCGGTGCTGGAAGGAGCTGAGCACCTCCAGAACACTGCTCTGCTCCGTGCAGAAACCGCGTGAAGCGCATCCGAGAAAAACGGCCCCAGAGGCCGAGGGTGCGTTGGGCCGCCAGGCGAGGGCACCTCTGCTGCACGTGTGAGCAAGGCAGGAGGGAGAGCGGAGCACTTTGGAGGAAGGGGCAGCGCTCAGCCCTGAGTCTGGAAGGATTTTTGACGTGGACTACAGCCAAACCAATTGGCACCTGCCCCTTCCCAAAAGGGAACGACTGGAGTGATCCTCCTCCCCCCTCTTCTACCATTTCTTTATTTTGCTGCGTAACCTTTCACGGCTCTCCGACGTTTTTCTTTGCTTCCTTTTCTCACGCTCCATGGCTTTTTGCATGTGCATTTCCAGCATGATTTGTGCAGTGAACACTTTGCAAGTTTAATTCTGCATCCTTAATGGCGAAATCAGCCACAATCATTCATTGTTCTGATTTGGAAGCTCAGCTGTGAACAGCGGAGCAGAGAGCCGGCCTTCACCTGCAGGGCACGGGGTGGCTCGAGGACCAGAGGGGCTGCTCAAGCTGCAGTTTGGGCTTTGCAAAATGGTTGGATTGAGAACCGATGGAGGCCTTGGGGTGAGGACAGACAGAAGCCAGCGCAGTCAGGCCGTGGCTGCGGTGCGCTCCCTCTGCCGGCTGCGGGCTCGCCAGAGCCGCGGGGCAGCGCTGGGGACCCTGAGCAGCTCCTGGGGCCGGGGGGGATCTCCGGGCCCCCGGCGGGAGGGGAAGCGCTTGGATCCTGCCCTGCCCCGCAGCCGGATGCTGAGCCCGTCCCTCCGGCCGCGGGAGCATCATCTGAGAGCAGGCAGGGTGGGACAGGAAGAGCCTTCGTTGCTCTCCAGAGTTCATCCCGGAGCTTTTAGATTGCAGAGCCTGATAAAGAAAAAAAATAATCCAGTGTCCTACTGACCTTTATAACACTCTCCCCCCTGCCCTCCTCCCCTACAACTTTTCAGCCTGTCAGACTTGCTCCCGAGAGAGAATTCATCAAGTCCCTGATAGCCATCGGGAAGCGCCTGGCCACCTTGCCGACCAAAGAGCAGAAGACCCAGCGGCTCATCTCGGAGCTGTCGCTGCTGAACCACAAGCTGCCGGCGCGTGCCTGGCTCCCGACGGCCGGCTTCGACCATCACGTAGTGCGGGTGCCCCACACGCAGGCAGTCGTGCTCAACTCCAAGGACAAGGTGAGCACGGTCCACGCGGGAGAAGAGTTCCTGGCGGGTTGTCCCCAGCACACCCCTTTTGTTTTGCGTGCACCCCACACGGCCAGAGAACGCCGTGCTGCATCCTTCAGCCTCCGGGCCCCTTCAGAGCCCACGCCCCAGTAACGGTGGGTTTTGCTTTCCCCAGGCTCCTTACTTAATCTACGTGGAAGTACTTGAATGTGACAATTTCGACACAGCGAATGTGCCTGCCCGGATCCCCGAGAACCGCATCCGGAGCACGCGCTCAGCCGAGAACCTCCCCGAGTGCGGCATCACGCACGAGCAGCGGACCAGCAGCTTCACCACCGTCCCCAACTATGACAACGACGACGAGGCTTGGTCCGTGGACGATATCGTGGAGCTGCAAGTAGAGGTGAGGCCGGGCGTGCCGGGCAGGGTTTGTCTCGCAGCACGGTGCCCTTTCCATCCTGCTGCTGGGATCCAGCACCGCAGGCCCTTGAAGGCGGCGATCAAGGCCAGCTCCTGCCGGGAAGGGGCAGCCCCTTGTGGTGCAGATGTGTAGAGATGCTGCTGCTTCATTGCACCTCTCGCGTTTTTCCCCTCCCAGCTGCCGGAGATTCACACCAACAGCTGTGACAACATTTCCCAGTTCTCCGTGGACAGCATCACCAGCCAGGAGAGCAGGGAGCCCGTGTTCATAGCTGCTGGAGATATCAGGTGAGGCTGGCGTGCTGAGAGCACCCATTTGTTTTGCTGGGGGGGGAGGTTAGGAGGCTGGTCTTAGTTCAAGTGGGAAAAAATGGGGGGTGCATAGTCTGCCTGGTAGACTCCCAGAGAAAACTCATCTGCACGGCTTGAGCAGGGTCTGTGCTAGGCAGTGGTGGCAGGGTGTGAGAGCCCTAAGTAGAGGCTTTGGGCTGGAATAATCCTCCCATGCTTGCTTGAAGAGCTGCTGGGAGACTCCTGCTGTACCTCCCTGAGACCCCGGCTGTAGCTCTTCCCTAACGGATCGCACTCTTTGCTCCCCTCATTCAGCCCCTGCGGCTGTGCTCGTGTCCTGGCTCCTTTCCCACTGGCGAGGGGGAGGACGTGGCCCTGGTTTGCATTTTGCTCCAAGCCAGGTTGAACTCGTGAGCTTTGGGAGGTGCTTTGAATCAGGCTCTGGGTGCCCGTGGGGATGGTACTTCCCATCGAACCGTGCACCCCGAGCACGGGGGTTTCGCTGCTTACCGGCTCTGTCCTGCAGGCGACGACTCTCGGAGCAGCTGGCGCACACCCCCACGGCCTTCAAGAGGGACCCCGAGGACCCGTCCGCGGTCGCCCTGAAGGAGCCCTGGCAGGAGAAAGTCAGGTAGGGCCAGGGGGCTGCGTGCACCGGGCTGCTCACGGCGTTGCAAGGATTTTGTGTGCCCTGCAAACAGCAGAATGTGGCTCTGAGATTTGCCCTGTAAATAACTCAGTGTGAGGCCCTTGGCTCAGGACACGGTGAATGGGGAGGCGGAGAGCAGGGAGCAGTGGCTGTGCTGCAGGAGGGAGAAAATCCATGGCAGATTTGCTGTTCTTGCACTAGGCTTTGAGGGGCTTGACCAGGCATTTATAGGCTTCTTCTATGGCATAGCGATTTGTCCCATCCCAAAATAAACTCATTTCTGTTCCTGGCCTCAGAGTTGTGCATCCAACCCCCAAATTTCTCCTTGAGCAAGAGGGAGAGCATTGTGCTCTACGGATCTGGGAGGGTTTATCGGTGTTGTTCTGACGGAGGGCAGTGGGATTCAAGGAGAGCACATTCCCTTCTGCACTCCTCCGAGATGTCTTGTGGTGCAGGCAAAGTTTGCCCCATAGTTTGGTCAAGGCTCAGGGTGCAGTTGTTGCAGTCCTGGGCCACAGAGCTCATTCTGCTGTGGTCCAAAGCGAGCTGCTGCTTTTCCAGAGGTTGTCCTTGCCCCCAGATCCCCGATGGGAAGCCCGTGGGCTGCCTCTCTCCCTTTCCTCACATTCTCACCCTTGGTCCTTCTCCACAGGAGGATCAGGGAAGGGTCCCCGTACGGCCACCTCCCCTCCTGGCGCCTCCTTTCCGTCATCGTTAAGTGCGGGGACGACCTGCGGCAGGAGCTGCTCGCCTTCCAGGTCCTCAAGCAGCTGCAGGTGAGATGGGACAGGGGCTGCCGGGGGCCATGGCCGCACGGGGCCTCCCTCACGCCCTGGGCACTGAGCTTTCCTTGCTCTCTCTGCAGTCCATCTGGGAGCAGGAGCGTGTTCCCCTCTGGATCAAGCCATACAAAATCCTCGTCATCTCCGCCGACAGCGGCATGATTGAGCCGGTTGTGAATGCTGTTTCCATCCACCAAATCAAGAAGCAATCCTTGCTGTCGCTGCTGGATTATTTCCTGCAGGAACATGGCAATTACAACACCGAATCCTTCCTGACGGCCCAGAGGAATTTTGTGCAGAGCTGTGCTGGTTACTGCCTGGTGTGCTACCTGCTGCAGGTCAAGGACAGGTGAGTCTCCACACCCCAGCACAGGACTGGTCGCAGTGTTGCTGACAGAGCTGTGTGTTCTGCCGGGATTCTTCCTGTCGTCCCTGCGTGCGGCAGGAAAATCCTGGGAGGAAGCAGGCGGGGGCCATGCGCACACTTGGGGTTTAATGGAGGCTTTCCCCTCTCCTGCTCAGGCACAACGGCAACATCTTGCTGGATGCAGATGGACACATCATCCACATCGATTTTGGGTTCATCCTTTCCAGTTCCCCCAGGAATCTTGGCTTTGAGACGTCTGCCTTCAAACTCACCACTGAATTTGTGGATGTGAGTGAGCGGGAACGTGGTGGCAAAGGGTGCTCGCAGTGCTGGGGAGGTGCAGTCAAACCTTGGCAGCGGGGACAAAGGGCTGGGTTGATACCAGTGGGTTCTTGGCCAGTTCTTCAGCCTCAGCTGAGTTGTTCTTGGGACCCAGCTCCAAGATTTAATCATCCCAAGATAACAGCTCAAGGTGCTTTCTTTGCAGCGTGGGTTCACTCATAGAAGTTAAAGTCCCTACAGATCTCCTTGTGCCCCTCCTGCTGGCAGTCCCTCGGCTCGAGGCATGCCGTTTTCCTGGCAGTTCTCCGTCCACTGCCCTCCACCCACCCTGCCTCTGCCTTCCAGGTGATGGGTGGGCCAGACGGGGACATGTTCAACTACTACAAGATGCTGATGCTGCAGGGTCTCATCGCTGCCCGGAAGCACATGGATAAAGTTGTGCAGATTGTGGAGATAATGCAGCAAGGTACGGCGATCTGGGGGCCCTGGAGCCGGGTCCAGGGGGGGCATGTGTGAGCCAAACTGCTTTGGGTGCGGGCTGCACAGAGCATCGCCCCAAAAAGTCTGGTGAACCCTGGTGCTTGGAGGAGAGTTGGCAGGGTTGGGAGAGGTTGGGGGGAGGTCTCATATCTCAGGAGGCTCTGGGCAGCCCTGCTGGGGCCTGTGGGCTCCACCAAGGGCTCCTGGACCTTGCTGGAACTGCAGGAAGGGGGCAGAAATGTGCCCGTGTTAAGGGCCAAGCATCAGTGTGCCTCGGGGAGCCTGACACACACCTAAGGGAAGGGGGATGCCATTGCTGCAGTGCAGGAACAAGCTCTAAATATCCCAGTGCTCTGCATCAGCGGGATACGGTAAACCCTGGCCACCGGCCGAGAGCGGTGAGGCAACGCCTGTGCCACAAACCTGCCTCAGAGCCAGCGACAAGGGAAGCAGCCCCGCTGGAGGCCGCAGAGCCCTTCTGGAGCCCAGTTCCCCCCTGCCAACCCTGCTCCTCCTGCCTTGCAGGTTCACAGCTCCCCTGCTTCCACGGCTCGAGCACCATCCGCAACCTGAAGGAGCGTTTCCACATGAACATGACGGAGGAGCAGCTGCAGCTGCTCGTCGAGCAGATGGTGGATGGCAGCATGCGCTCCATCACCACCAAGCTCTACGATGGCTTCCAGTACCTCACCAACGGCATCATGTGATGGCAGCGGGCCGCCCGCTCCCAGAACAGCTCCTCGCCCACCGTGGCGCCCAGCCTGGGCCTGAGCTTCACCCTCTCCGGGGAAGAGGTCTTGGGCCTCAATGGTAAAAGTATGCTGAGTCTCAGCATCTTCCTGGGGATGGTTGTTTTTTTGCCAGACTCTCAAAAAAAAAAAAACAAAAAAACAAACAAAGCAAAGAAACAAGACAAAACCAAGCAGTTAAAGCAAGACAAAAAAATCCTACCTGTGAAAAATCAAAGCATAAAGGATGATGCGGTAACCATTGATGTGATGCGCCCGCCGAGTCTGGTGATGGCCAGGCAAAAGCCAGCAAAGGGCCTCAGGACATTGGGTTAGCTCCAGACCTCATGCAGCCACCTCTTCCTCCCATCAGTATTACACCTGTTGGTGCCCTGTGAATGCTCCCACAATCTCGGAAATGTTTAGGAGCTGGGGGTGGAAGGGGGGGAACAGGGACCGACCCCACCCTTCAGCGTCTGATGTGACTTGAGCTGGTACCACTTGAATGCAGCGGAGCGGAATCCCGACGGCCCCTGCCCTGCATGTTCCCCTACTGCAGCCTCTGCGTTATTCAGCCCCTTTCTTTGTGTCTCACAACCCCGTCCCCCCCACCTTGTGGGGTGAGGGTCCTGTTGTACCACTGCACGTAGGTCACTGCTCCTGCCTCGTCCCGTGGCACCTGCCCCATCGCCCACCACCGGTACGTCAAGGTTGGGGTTCACTGAGGCTGGCGCTCACCTGGGGCGTCTGCATTGCCTCGTGCTCCTTTTGAGCACCTTTTCTTTCTTTCTTTCTTTCCTTTTTTTTTTGTTTTGTTTTGACTCTGTTCCAGCGATTTGGGACTGTGAAGCTTTTGCCCTCCCTGTTGCAGTAACATCTGCTGTGCCCATGCTGAGTGCCGGGACACAGCTGGCAAAGGCGGCTTCCTCCGGGGAGCCCTGCAGAGGGTTTCACCAGAAGCAATGGGACGGGGAAGGGGCAGGAGCAAAGTGCCCGGTGCTGCCCTGGCTCCCCCCAAACCGGGCCAGAGTTTGCCGGGCACAGCCTGGGGCGGGGGAACCTGCGGGAGGATGGAGCAGGCACCCCAGGAAGGCCCAAAGGAGAAGGGGATTCCTGCGCTGAGGCCGTAACCGCAGCAGGCTCCGGGAAGGGCACCCACAGCCTGGCTGCTCCCCTGGCCCCGGTGCTTTGGTCTGAGCTCAGCACCCCCCTGCCCCCCCCCCAGCCCATCCTGCTGGTCAGAAGGCGAAGCCCCACCAGCTGCCCCCCCCCATCCCCACCCCGTGTCCGTAGCTCCGGGTGCCGTTCCCTTGCCCAGTGCACCGGTGTGTAGCCTCCGACGTCCTGAGTCTGTTTGTTTAGCACTAATTATTTGTCATGTTGATTATTTAGCATTAAAAACCAGAAAATTCTATTTTAAAATGCTGGGATCCAAATGGCCAGGAGGTGCCCAGGGCTGGGGAAGGCCACTGGGCCCCTGAGCTTATGCAGGGGACCACCACCATTGACAGACCCCCCCCCCCCAGCTTGGGGGCTGCTGGGGTGTGTGTGGGGGGGCTCAGGGCAGCCCAAGGCCCCTCGGGGGAGGCAGGCGGGGGCGGGGGGGACCCCACTGCGGGGCAGGACCACTGCTGGCCGCAGCGGGCAGGAGAGCAGCAGGCAGCCACTGGAGCCCTTGTGGGGCCACGTAAGTAACACAGGCACAGCAGGGGTTAAACCACTAAAAGTTTAATTGCATTATTACTACAAGAATAAAGGATACCTGAGAGCCTCTTGCAGTGCCCGTAGTTTTAATGTAGCATAATCAGGTCACAACCCCTAAAAACAAGTGTACAGACGCCCCCCGCCCCCACGCTTTAACAGAAGTTGATCTAAAGGCACTGAAGTGCGTGAAAACCAAGAGATTACAAAGCAATTTGTTTTGTTTCCTTCCTCTAAAACTCGTAGAAACTTTAGGTTCTTCTCTATTATTAAACATCATTTACACGTTCACAGCCCCACGTGCTACAGCTGAGAGGGGTCGGGGAGACGACGATGGAGGAAACGACACCGTGGTCGACGGGGTCAGGGAGGCAAAGAGCCTCCCTGCCAGGAGGGGGGACTGGCCTGGGGGCTGTGGGAACTGCTAATTTATTTTCTCTTCTTTTATTTTTAAAAAGCCTCCTCCCCCCCTTCCGTGTGTGCCGTTCAGTTGAATCCACCTGCAGCAAGGGGGAGGATTAACCCCCTCCTTGCACCTGAAACAACAAAACAAAACAAAACAACAACAAAAAAAAAACCACCAGAAACCAACCCCAGCAAACCATCTTTCCCCACCCCAGAACATAAAAACTAAAAAAAAAAAAAAAAGCAACCCAAATCACAACAGTAGTTTTTTGTCACTTTTAGTGTATGATACAACTTTACACAGCGTGTTAGATGTTATTCACAAGGAAATAAGGAGCCCAAAGTTAAGTTACTGAAATAATTACTCACACAAACACCCTACCCCAAGCACAGGCGCTAAACAAACAGAACAAGTAGGAAGTCTCTTTTCTGGCTGTTTTTCTCCTTCCCCGAAGGTCACAGGGTGGGGGGGGGGGGGGGGGGGGGGAGTTGCAGCGGCAGCCCCGCACAGGTGAGCCCCCACCACGGCCGGGCTGCACCGCGGGGCCAGGCTCCCGCACACACTGGACGTGGTTCCCCACGGCCTCAGGGGAGCTCGGCCATGCCAGGAGCTGCGGGCGTTGTGTGGAAGAGGAGCAGCGAACACGGCTGAGCCCCCGCTGCGGGCCGGGCAGTAGCAAAGCCCTGGGTGCTGGGATGGCAGCACCGGGTGATGGCGTCGCCCCTTGGAAAAGCCAGGCAAAAGCTTTCCCCATCAGCGCGGTGGCAGCAGCTTCCCCTCCTCGGCCCCTTGGCTTGGCAAGCAGCCGCTGCCGGCCCAGATCCAGGATGGGGCCCAGGGAGAGCCCCGAAACCTCCCTGGGCTCCGAGGAACAGACTCGGTGCAGCGCTGCTGGGGTGGCCCACGCCACCAGGGCTCGCTCTGAGCTTGTCGAGAGGCTTCTGTTTGCTTGTTTCCCAGTGCTGACTCCTCCCCGTGAAAGGCCACAGGCTGGGGCCTTGTGCAGCCGTCCCTTGGTGCAAAACCAGCACGCTGACGCCAGCGCCGGCTCGAGTTAGTGCAAGCGATGGCAAAGAGCAGCGCCGGGACTGAGCCACGGAGGGGCCCGGGCAGCAGCAGCATCTCTGCGGAAACGGAGAGCGGCCACCAGTCTGGAATCGGCTTCTCCCAGCAAGATACAAAATAAGCAACATAGAAAAGGGAAAGGAAAAAAAAAAAAAGGTGGATCCTGCTGTGACGTCACTGTCAGCACAGACAGCTCTGCCTGGCGGTGGAGACATCTTCCCCTGGTCCCCAGGTCCTGCCCTGCTCCAGCCCTCCCAGAGGAGCAGCAAACCCCAACACGGCCGCTCCCAGCACAGCTGACCGCAGCTGGGGCTGGTTCTTGGGATGTGGGAGAGGTTCCTGGGAAAAAGGGAACAAGAAGAAAGCCACTGAGCTGCAGCACAAGGTCCAGGCGGTGTGAAAGCCGAGGTCAGAAGAGGCAGCGACTTGTGATTTGCCAACACTTGCCCAGGGTGGGGAGATGTCGTTCCCTGTCCTCGTCCCTGGGCGAGGGAGGCCACTGTCCCTCCGCACAGATGCGACCAGCTGTGGCCCCGTGTGACAACAGAGCAGCAAACAGACCGTTTGGTTTCCCCCGGGGCAGGGTGGCCGGCATGGACTCTGCCCCTCATCTGCTGTACAATAAGGCAGCCGAAATTCTGCCTTTGCCCTGCTCTCGCCCACAGAGCAGGGGTGGGCGAACACTCAGCCTCACAGGGCCGTGGCCGAGCAGATTCCGTGTGCAGGGCACACGGAATCGGGCCGGAGCGCACCAGCCAGCTCGCATCTCTTCACAGCTCCTTCACGCAGCCCTGCCTCAAAACGCTGCCCAGGAGGAGGGAGGAAGGTGGCACCCAGGTGGGCTTCCAGCAGCCTCCTCGCAAACTGCTCTGTGCTGATTATATACACGTCTCATACCCCTCCACCGGGGCCCTAGTTTTCAGGGCTTGCGTTCTGCCTCGCACGGATGAAGGCCATGCCGTGGGTGCGGAAGTGCGTCTTGAGGTTCAGCTGGCTGTCAAAGCAGCGGCCGCACACCTTGCAGGACAGCTTGCCATCGGCCATGTGCTGGGCACCTCCTTCAAGGGGGCTGCGGGGCCCCGGCTCCTCCATCTCGCCCGCTCCCTTCTTCTTCTTGTGGGTGATGAAGCGGTGGCGGTTGAGGGAGACCTGGGAGGTGAAGCAGAGCCCGCACTCCCGGCACTGGTGGGAGCTCTCGTCAGTCCGGTGCTGGGGAATGTGTTCCTGGAAGTCGGCCGAGCTGCTGGCGAGGTAGCCGCACTTGCGGCAGCGGAAGGGAGCCTTGCGGTCGCCCTTGGGGTTTTTGGAGGGAGGCGTGGTGCTGTCAGGCTCCTCGCTGCACGAGTCGCCCTCGTCCGAGGACAGCTTCCTCTTCCGGCTGGACACCTGGGACAAAGGTTGGGTTTTGTGGGTGCCTGGCCCGAGCAGCTCCCAGCAGAGCCCCAACCTGCTCAGTAATTCCCCAACGGGCTCCAGGTATCTGCTCAGGTAAAGGCTGCACGGGGGCAGCGACTCCACCGCTCTTGGCTGGCCCTAGGAGCTGCGCCCCCGCTGGTAACCCCGGCCAAGGGATCCCACAAACTGCCTCTGAGTCACTCTGACCCCTCACGCCAAGTGCCTTCACCCCACGCAGCCTGGGACTGCTCCCAAGCAAGCTCTGAGTTCTCCCAGCACACAGCAAGAGGCTGAGGCAGCCAAGCTCATTCCCTACCATGCTGGCAGAGACGGGAGCTAAACAAACCGTGCCACAATGCGGCAGCCACTGGGCCTCACGGCAGGAGGGAGCTGCCAGTCCCAGGCACTGCGGGACGTGTGGAGGCACGAGTGACCAGGATCAGGGCTCGCGGAGCTGCCGTCAGCCCTATCTGAGAACTCTGCAAGGCCCCTGTGAGCACCCCCAGCGACCTCGTACCTGCGTAGTGCCAGTCCCTATCCGGGCGATGACGACCTCCTGGCTCTTTGCCTGGTCAGTCACCTTGATCCCGTGTCGCACCTGGATGTGCTTCTCCAGGATGAGCCGGCTGCTGAAGGTCCGCTTGCCCTCTGTGCAGTACCTGCGGGGCCAGAGCAGGGAGGCACTGAGGCGATGCTGTGCAGCGAGGAGCCGAGCCCCAGCCCTGCTTCAGCATGACTGTGCATGTGTTGAGCCCTGGCTGCCCTAGGACAGCTGGATCCAGCATCCTGACCCCCCGAGTTTACTGCTCTAACTGAAAATATTCTCACCTGCTTTCTTCTACAGGGTATAAAACTCAGTAAAACTCAGTCCCTCCCTCAGTAACTTCTTTCCATCTGACTTCCAAGACCCTTGTTAAATCCCCATCATGCTTCAACCATCTGCAACTTTATCCTCCCCACAACAGCCTGACAGGGAAACCACTCGCCCCTTTGGAACCAGACCCCCCCGTTTCAGCCCAACCCAGAAGGTGCCGTGGGTACCTGCAGGGATAGACGCGCTTGATCCCTTCGTGATTCACGCGCACGTGTCTCCGGAGGCTGGGAGCAGAGCAGAAGGAACGCTCACACAGGTGGCACGGGAACTTCTTCACCGACTGTAAGAAAGAAAGAGGCAGGTGGGTCCCACACAGGGAGCTGAGACCAGAGTCAGGCTCTCCAGCTGTGCAGAGAAGCCAGATGTGGGGCCTCAGCACTGCCTCCGATCTCTCCTTGCCTATCCCACGGCTGCACATTGGGGAACCAAAGATCTGCTCTCTGCTGTTCACCATGACAGGTAACAGCTCCCCGAAGCCTCAGCGAGCAGGCAAGCTCCTGACCAGGTCTGTACGGGGGGAGAAGCACTGCCCGCACCGAGGCAGGGAATGCTCCGGGCCCAGCACGGAGCCTGGGTGCCCTGCCCTCTGGCAGAGCTGGAGCCCCTGGCCTCCTCCTCACCTTGCCATGATCCTTCTTCATGTGGGAGACGTATTCGTCACGCTCTGGGAACCAGGAGTGGCAAACCCCGCACGTCCACCCGCTGCCCTTCGACTTGTTGACTGTCTTGCGCTGGAAGCGGCTCCGCTTTGTCTTGCGCAGCTCTGGTGAGCTGGGAGGCTCATCCTCCTCCGTGGAGGACGATGACTCCTCCGAAATCTTGGACACGGGGGTTTCGACAGGTTCCTGCTTTGGTGTGAGCAGGACAGCTGCCTTCTTTGCCAGGTCATCCTTGGGTTTTTGGGGCTGATGAGTGTTCTGGAAAGCAAAGACAAGAGTGTTGGCAGCCGACCGGGGCCAGGATTTTCCTCCAGCACTGCAGGAAACCCTGCAGTGGCCTCCAGGCCTCCCTCTGCAGGTGGACCCTCAGCCTCGGGGCAGGAGGGGAGACACCGGGCCTTGCTGTGATGGGGATGAGCCATAATCCAGCCCCAGGACACCCCTGTAAAAGTATTTGCCAAATACCAATATCCTGATCAGGGTGTGGGAACACATCGGGGACTTTGTCCCCCAGGGGACACTCAGGCATGGGCACAGCTCCACAGCTCTGAGGGACGGTGAGCGCGCAGCCGATGCGGGGCCGTCTCCTCCTTCCACCCCAGCGTGGGGCTGAGGGATTCCCCTCGGGTCTGAAGCATCGCGGTCATGAGGGGTGAAAGAGGGCAGTGGAGAGGCACCAGGAGGCTGAGCCTGGCCACGGCGTTACCTTGAGGTGCTCCAGCATGGTGCGCTTCTGGGCAAAGAGCAGCGGGCAGTCCGGGCACTTGAAGACGCTGACCCGCTGGTTGAGCAAATGCTGGTCGAAGTGGGAGGAGAGCAGGGGCTTGTGGGTGAAGACCGTGTCGCACATCGCACACTTGTAAATCATTCTGCCGGAGGAAAAGGCCACGGTCAGCACAGCCCAGGGTCACCAGAACCGTGGAGGACGCCCCTGGGCTGGAGGGCCGGGAGCAGCCCTGGGAGCAGCCCTGGGAGCAGCCCTGGGAGCAGCCCTGGGAGCAGCCCGGCCCACACCAAGCGATGGGAAGGTAAAAGGGGGGGGTCCCAGCTCTCTGTGCTGGTGCTGAGCGCTTCCCCCAGCCGCCCACCCACCAGGACTGCTCCCGGTTCTCCCAGCCAGGGGCCAGCTCGAAGGAACACTTACTTGGACTGCTGGTTGCTGAAGCCGGGGTGCTGCGTGTAAACGTGCGCGTGGGCGCTGGGGGCTGACTTGAACGCCATGGGACAGATGGGGCACTTGTGGAACACCTCGCAGTGGGAGGTCTGGATGTGGGACTTGATGGAGTTGACCCCGCCGAACACCACAGCGCAGCTGGGACATCTGCAGGGCGGAGGAGAGCGTGAGGCAGGGGACGGGCGGCGCGGGGGATTCAGCCAGCCACCGACAGCAGCGCACGCCGAGGCGCAGACGAGCAGCAAGGAGCCCACGGCTGCTGCAGGGGCAGCGCGCCCCTCCCTGCCTGCAGGCAGCACTTGGCAGGAGCCCCCAAGTTCCTGCCCCACCTGCTGCCCAGAAACCTGCCCGAGAAGGGCCCCCGCCCGCCCTGGGACCCCCCAGCACCCTCGGCCCCAGCAGAAGCCTGGCAGGAGGCAGAGCCCTACCTGTAGCCCACCCTCCGGGAGAAGTGCAGGCAGGCCTCCTTCAGGTGGGTCTCGAAGTTGGCGAGGAGGAAATTCCCCCCGCACTCGGGGCAGACGTGGGGGGGGCGGTTTTTGTGCATCCTCTGGTGGGCGTTGAAGCTGCAGCGGTTGGACATGATCATGGGGCACGTCGTGCAGACCTGCGGGACAAGGGCAGAGAGCTGCAGCCCGGCACGCACCGCGCAGGCAGGGACTTCTCAGCCCTTTCGTTGTGCTGCTGCGGGAAAGAAAGCGTGGGGAGCAGGCAGCTCGTGCGCAGGGCTCTTTTAGGAGATGATCTGCTTGTGGCAGCTCGCTGGGTGACTGCTGAGCGTGTTCCCCGCGCTCAGATGCCTTTTCCAGGCTTCTCATCGCAGATGGATCCCAGCTGCACCGTGCTGAGGGCAGCCTGGCACCAGCCACTTTGCCAGGAGGGAGCGGGGGCTCATTCAAACCAGCTTCCAAACCCATTTCACAGCCACCTCCACACCAGGGCACAGCCACGAGGATGTTGAGGGGAGGCTGGCAAGGGCTCAAGGAAACAGGACAGAGCCTCCAGTGGAAGCTGCCCTGAAAGACGTGATAACCAGAGCAAAGGTGGGGGAAGGAAGGAGAGGAGCAGGTCCATAACCACGGCAGGGTTTTTATAGCCAAGGACAAAGGCTGAGCCAGCAGGAGCAGCCAGCCCTGCCCACACAAGTGCCGTGCCTGGAGGGAGGGATATGGGACAGGCTGGGCCCCAGTCCTGCGGCCGCCCTCGGGTCTGAGCAGGGTCTGCACCGAGGGGCAAGGACGGCGCAGGAACCGCTGAGGAGGCTGCTGGAAGGGAGAAGCCGCCTGCAAGGAGCCCAAGCATCCACCCCACCGCTCCCTGAGAGCTGCCCCATGCTTGGAACGTGCCCAGAACCCAGAACAGGGACGGCACAAGTGCGGGCTGAGCTGGCTGCTGCAGGCAAACACCACCCAGGGCCAGCCCCTGCCGCCTCTCCTGCCTCGGGCTGGGATAAAGGAGAAGGTCCCTGCCCCCAGCAGGGATCTCTGTGCCCTCTCACTGCTTCTGCCGCAGCCCCGGAGATCCAGAGCAGGTCCTGGCACTGCTGCATCCCACACAGCTCAACCCCTCTGCCGACAGCAGGGTTAGGAGAGGGGACGGGAGTAGGAAATCCTCCCTGGTGAGAGGATGCTTCCTGTGCCCCAGAAATGCTCCACGGCCCCCCAGCTGCCTGCAGGCTCTGGCAGCGAAACAGGCACACGGGCACGTGAGCCTTGGTGACCTTCATGCAGAAAGCAGAGCTCCAAAATAGCAGGGCTGCGGCCAGACAGCGCCCCGGCTGCAGCAGCAGCACGTCAAAGCAATCAGAGGCACCAGGAAACAACAAATTCCTCCCATGCAGAGGAAGCTGGCGGACAGAAGGGAAGGTGAGGAGGAGCAGGGTGCTGTCCTGTCCGGGTGGGACTGTATTTGCTCCTCTGGGGGCCTGCGCTCTCTGCCTGCCTTTCAGAGGTCACCTCTCAGTCCTGCATTTGCTGGGTGCTGCCCGCCCAACACACCAGGATGTCTTGGCAACAACAGGAAGCGCACAGCTCAAGGTTAGCTCTCGAAGCAGGATTAAAAACAGACTCCCTGCTTTCCCCAGACTCTGTTTGTGCTTCAGGCCAGCAGAAAGAGGAAGCAGCGGCCACGGCTGCAACGTGGCTGCGCAGGGGCTGCCTGGCAGGCCGGGCACTGCTCTGCCCCTCGCAGCCCCTGCCAACAACCCCCCCGATTCTGGGCAGGGACTGGATCCCGGCTCTCACCTTTTCCTTCCTGCGTGGTTCTCACAGTGGGCACGCAGGGGCAGAGCTGCTGAGATGGCACCTGGAGAGCCCTGCCCTGCTGCCCGGTGCTTCTCAGGGCTGTAACACCCAGTCTGCTGCTGCCCTCCCACTGAGCGCCTCCGCAGCCAGCATGGGGCTGCCGCTCACCCGCCTCCTCCTGCAGCTCGCTGCCAGCTCTGCCCAGCAGGCATCCGCAAGGCAGGCTGGCGAATGCGGGCACAAGAAACACGTTTGCCCCAAGAGCTGCCCCACGGAGCCCCCCAGCGACCTGGCAGATGCTCCAGCTGCTGCTCCCCTCACGCGAGCCACCCCCGAGCCGCGTGCCAGGAGGGCCCCTCACAGCCACGTACCGTGCTGCTGGTCGTCCCCGTGGTCACCGTCTGCTGGAAATGTGCGGCCAGCCCGGCCTTGTCTTTGCACTGCTCTTTGCACTCCAGGCACCTGAAGCAGCTGTAGTTGGTCTGCTCCAAGCCGCTGCTCAGAGGCAGGATGGGGAGCTCCGGAGCCCCGTTGGCCGCGGCCAAGGCGTCCTGAGCCACGCCGGCCACTTTGCCGGCAGGGAAGGAGGCGACCGAGACCAGGGGGGTGATGTCCGGCTGCCCGATCATCTGATCCAAAGCGATGGGCCTCATCACCAGGTGGGAGCACTGCATCACCAGCCCTTTGTCCTTGTGCTCCCGGGCGTGCAGGAGCAAACTGCACTTGTTGAAGAAGACGAGGCGCTTGGTGCAGTGGTTGCAGGTCACCTCGATGCGCATGCTTCGCCGGTCGTAGTGGCGAGCCAGGCTCTTCTCCAGGGCGAAGGAGTCCCCGCACTCCAGGCAGCGGTAACCGAACGGAGGCAGCGAGAGGCTCGCATCGGCCGGGGGGTTCAGGTTGGGCTTGTAGGTTGGCAAGAGGTTTTTGCTGTTGAGAATCTTGTTGAAGGCTTCCACGAGGCTGGACTGGCTCCTGGAGATGACCGTGCCCGCGATGGTGGGGGAAGGTTTCTGCGGCTGCACCATCACCACCGTGGTGCCGTTGACCTTCTGGTTGGCCGTGGTGGTGATGGTGGTGGTCTGCGTCACGGTGCTGACGTTGGTCCGCGTGTCGGCTTTGGGCAGGGTCTGCGGCACCAGGTTGATGATGTTCTTGGCCACGGCTTTGCCCGTCTTGGATGGCAGCACCACGGATTTCTGCTGGGCGACGCTGGCAGCGATCAGCATGGCGCTGCTGGCGTTCTGGATGGTGGAGACCGGCAGGACGGTGCCTTTGATCTTGGTGCCGTTGCCAAGCTGGACGCTGACAATTTTTGGCCCCTCGATGGTTTTCAAGGGGCTGGAGAGATCCATCTTCTCCTTGGGCACCTCCAGCACGATCCCGTCCTCTTTCTCTGCCGAACCCGAAAAGCTGAGACCCTCAAGAGAGGGCTCCTGAGAGCTCTGCTCGGCCGCCCCCTTGGTGGAGCCTGGCTCTGAGTCCGATGAGACCCTGGTCACCGTCCTGGTGATGCTGCCACACGACGTTTTGATGGTTTTAATCCGCACTTTCAGGGGCCGCGAGGAATTGGAAGAAGGGGAATCGTTGTTGTTGTCGTCTTCTTCCTCCTCTTCCTCGGCACTGGACATACTCTGTGGGCTTCCCATCGACTTCTCCAGAGCCTCCTGCTCTTCCTTGAGGGCGATGTCATCCAGCTGCTTCGGAGAAGGGGGCAGTCTGGGGCTCTGCACCACGGGGGACGAAGGCTTGAAGAACGGCTCCCGGGGGCTGGTGGGCGAGCGCTTCACTTCGGGGAGGTTGCTGGTGCTGCTGTCCAGGTTTGGGTCGGAACCGGGCCACGAAGCGATGGGAGAATCACCTGTGGAGTAGCGAACAGTGACCGACTTCAAGTGCTCCAAGGGACTGTCACCCAGGGCTGCGGCCAAACCCTTTGGGCTGGCTTCGCGGCCCACCTCCTCTGAGTCAGACTCCTCTTTTTTGATGCAGGGAACGGCAGGAGGGGACCCGTTTGCTCCCCCTGCCTGGCTGGTTTCAAAGGGCTGCGGGAAAGCCGGGGGCAGGTTCTCCGCGCTCTCTCCCATGGGCTCCTTGCAGTCCAGCGATGGGGTGGGCGACGGGGAGAGGGAGGGCACGGCCAGGGACTTCTCCTTGGGCTTGCACTCTCGAGGTCTGTCGATCAGGTTGGCAGCGTTGTCTTCGTTGGGATCGGGACTGAAATGGGAGAAGATATCCAGCGGTTTGGGACCTTTCTCTTTCACCCAGCACTCCCCATTGGAGGATGCCACAGCTTCCACGGACCTGGAGCTGGGGGACCTGGGCATCTCGGTGGCCCCGAAGCCGTTCTGCAGCAAGCGGGGCCCGATGACGTGCCCGTCCTTACTGCGCCCATCCAGGGCATCGAGCTGCTCGGGGCACACGGTGTTCTTCACGATCACGCTGACCGCGGTGATGTCCGTGTGGGGCAGGACGTGGTCGGGGGGCCCCGGCTCCCCAGGGACCTGCTTGATGTGAGCGTCGGCCTCCTCATGGCCGGAGTGAATGGCCTCGTTCGTGTCGATGTCAGGAATGTCAAAAGCTGCCAGAAGGTCGTCAAAATCTGGAGTTTTCATGTCACCCATGGTGGGGACTACGGCAGAGTCTGGAAGAGAGGGAGGAGAGGAGCGTTAGCACCACGACCCCAGCACGCAGACCACGAAGCCAGCAGCGCGCCCGCGTGCCGTGACCCCACTCGTGCGGGGCTCTCCCGAGCACCCCGAGCTCACCAGGCGGCAGCGAGCCGCTGCTCTGCGCCAACCCCCTGCCAAACGAGGCTGGGAACCTGCTCCTTCCTGGCTTACCCCGCACCAGCCACAAAATCCCCAATGCCTCCCTCCCTTTGAACCCCAGCCCTGAAGCCTGGGGGCGAATCACGGCACTTCTCTGCCTTTCCTGCTTTGTCTGCTTGGCATCTTTTGATCCCCAGCCCGGAGGACAGAGTTCAAAGGATCCCAGCGTCCTGGGAGAGGCTGAGCACCAGGGAGGCCGACTGGCAGAGGCAGCGCTGCCCCGGGGCCAGAGCCGTCCATCCGGGCTCGCGGTGAATCAGCACGGGGCTGGCACCGGGCTGGTCCTCGCCCACAGCAGCGAGGCCTCCCCAGGGCTGCGAGGCTGGGCAGGAGGAGGGCAGGAGGAGGGCAGGAGGGCAGGAGGAGGGCAGGAGGAGGGCAGGAGGCCTCCAACACACGGCCGGGGAGCCGAGGACGAAGAGGAGGAGGCTGAGAGGAGCCGTGGAGACAGGATTCCAAACATGGCTGCAGCAGAGACAAAGGGAATAATGTTCCTCCTGCCCCCGGGGGCCGGGTAAGAAATCCCAGGATTAAACTGCAGGCAGGGGATGTGGCTTAGCCAGGAAGGGCTCTGACTTGCAGGGATTACCCTGCTGCTGGCCAGGATGGGGCTGAGGATGCTCCTGGGACGGCACCGCCCCCAGGGGCCGCCGGTTACCCCCAGCCATCAGTCAGCAGAGCCAAAAAAAAAAAAAAAACAAGGCGCGGACGGCCCCTCAGCACCTCGGCCCTGCAGCAGCGCTAACGAAGCCGCTTTCCTGGCGCTCCCTCGTATCGGACCAGGGATGAACACGAGCTGCAGCCTCCCAGAGCACCTCCTCTCAGACACGCTCCTGCCCGAGCCTCCTGCCCTGGAGACCACAGCACCTCGCCCCCACTGCTTCCCTTCCCTTCGCCTCGCCCGGGCCGTGACGCGGAGCAGAAGGCGAGGGAGGCTCCAGCTGCCCGCAGGGAGGCTCCTGCTGAGGGCTGCAGCCTGGCAGCGCCGTGTCCCTGGGCGCGAGCGCGGTGCCACCGGCCAGGAGAGCGCCTGCGCTGCTGGGGGAGGGAGCGGGCGCGCGTCCTCACAGGAGCAACTCGGCTTCCACGGCGACCTCCTCCCCAGAGACCCTGCGATGTCTGCGAGGGCCAAACGCCCCCACTGCAGCCCCCTCCGTCCTGCAGTGTTTGTCCTCCCCCAAGCCACAGGAGCCCTTTGGGCACCGGGGGCTGGCCAGGAGCAGCTCCCCAGAGCAGGGCAGGCCACCAGGGCCACAGCAGCACCGCCCTCGCCAGCCCCACAGCAACAGGGACCTGTTTGCAACAGGACGGTTGTTCTGGCGGGGTGAGATACACGGGGATAAGGTCTCCAAGAGCACGGGGTGCTGCTTCTTTCTCTCCACACAATCACGCGTTTTTTAACCAAACGCCCTACTCCACTTTGGGATGGAATCGAACGTGCTTCAGGGAACAGACGGTGCTACAGACGAGCCGATAACCGTGGCCCCAAGCAGCGAAACGAGGCCCCGCTGCCTCGACTGCCTTCGTGTCCCACCCCCTGCCCCGGGGACCGCTCTGCCCCCCACCCATCTCTTGCCAGCAGTGGCTTTGGTGCCGCTGCCTCGTTTCTGCACAATTTCACCAGCTGGGAAGCCCCCGGGTGGTTCAGAGAAGAATCCCAATTTCTGGGCAGGACTTCAGCCACGACCCCAGGGAGAAGCCTCGGCGAGAGGAGCAGAAGGAGGAGCACCAGGCTGCACCGTCCCGCAGCAGGGGAAGGAGCCAAGGCCACGCTCCTGTTGCAGCGCTGCCATCTGGCTCTGCCGCGCAGGATCGCTGCTGGGAGCGGCACCACGGCCCCAGGGACAGTTGGTTTCCGAGCGACTTTTCCAATCACCATTCAGCAGGACACAAACACTCACAGTGAGGTGGGGAGAAGCAGCTTGTGGCGCTAAAAAAAAAAAAAAGGTTCCCCAAAAGGAAAGAGGAGGGAAATCCTCCTCCCCCCAACACGCAGGGGCTCCGGGCTGTGCCGAGCCTGGGCACCACGGCAGGTCCTGGCGGCCCCCAAGGGAGGGAGCACCCCAGGGTGCCCACACACGGGACCCGGCCGGCACTCAGCCTGGTGCAGCGCTTCTGCTCCGGCCGATGCCCTGCTGCGAGCGGGGTCGTTGTCGTCAGGGGCTCCGGCAGGGAAAGAACAAACCTCCGGCCCCTGATTTCTCTGGGCTCACAGGTTGGTTTTACAAATATTGCTGTTAATTTAATCAGTTAACTCAATAAATTAACCCATCACACTTGTGTAGTTTCCTTAGATCGCTTCCTTCCCAGCCCCCCAACAAAAACTGTCACGCCTTTGTCACCTCTGTATCCCCTACCCCGCTCTCAGCCAACCGTGCCCTTCTTTTAGCATCCCTGTTTTGAAAAACAAAACCCATTTGGGGTCCGTTTGATGGCTGAACCCGTTTTTTAAAAAGCTCACAGCTTTGGAACAGCTTTGGGACAGCAATGAAGCGCCCGGGAAGCCGCTCAGGGCGGCCACGCTCCCCACCTCGGGCACAGGGCCCCTCACCCCAGGACTCCTCCGTGCCCGGTGCTGACGGGGGGGCCCCTGCCCCACAAGCGTTGTCCTTCAAAACCCCAAGGCCAAGATCCCCCGCTCAGCCCCCTCCCGGCTCTCCTAGCAAAAAGGAGGCAGCAGAGGTGGGCAGGGCCCAGCTCCGTCCCCACCCCTGCCCTGCTGACACGGGGAGTTATTTTGGTAGCTCCAAACACCACTGTTTTCTTAGGCAAAAGAACTGTTTTTCAAAGGCAGTGGTGGAAGGGAGGGGTATTTTTAACCGTCCCGCCTGGCCAGAGGCACCTGCCCCGCAGGGAGCAGTGATCGGGGCCGCGCAGGGCCCCGAAACCGAGAAACCGAGGCACGGGACAGAGGAAGGGGCAAAGATCCAAAGCGGTGCTGGGAAAAGACCCAGAAATCCTCTCCGACCTCAAGAGCTGAGCCCCAGGCTGCACAGCCCAGCCCTGCTGTGAAAGGAGAGCATCCGAAAAGCACAGAAATCCGAAAGCCGCCGCTCACTGCCCCGGCTGCCACCAGGAACTCATCACAGCGCGTGGGGCACCGGCTCCTTGGGGACACCCGATCCTGTCCCCCCATGAAAACTGCTTACCGGGGACGCCCTGGGGCAAACACCACCGAGCCACGCCACCAGCCTCCCCACCGCTCAGCGGGGCGCTGCACCGAGCCCCCAGCGCTGTGCCAAAAGCGGCCCCGCTCCCGGGGGGCACGAGAGGCCCCACGCAGGGCAGCCCCCACGTCCCAGTGCTGCCCTGGGGCTTTCGCTTTCGGGCAGGTTTCTGCTCAGCCCGCTCACCAAAGCATCCCGGTGCGGGCAGCGGGGCCACGCTACCGGGGGCAGCCCCGTGCGGGACAGGAGCCGGGGCCCGGCCGGCCCCTCGCTTACCGGGGGCAGCAGGGGCGGGGAGTGGCTCCGGTGGGGCCGCGTCTCGGCCGCTGTCTGGCAGGAAGAGGAAGCCAAGTGGCGAGGCCGTGCCGTGCAGCGCAGCTCCCGGAGAGGCCCCGCGGGCCTGCGGGCGCAGCTTTGGTCATGGGCAGCACCTGGGGCCTTGCGGGGCCCAAAAATCCCCCAGAGGGGTCTGTGAACGCCTCCCCTAACGGGGGGAGGTCGGGAACGCAGGGCCCGGGCTGAGCTGCAGGGAGCAGATCCTTGCTGCCAGCAGCCTTGCGGCCACTCGGAGCTCGGAGGTGGCAGCCACAGACGGGCACTGCCCACCCCGGGGTCGGCCCCACCAGAGGAAGGCCCAGGCAGGGCCCAAAGGAGCTGACTCCAAGCTCTCGAGCTGCTGCCCACCAGCCCGGCCCCCGCCCGCCTGCGACGCGGGCCCTGGGCCAGCCGGGAGCTGCAGGGGCTGGCAGCTGGAATCACAAAACTCGGAGCCACTCGGGCAGCTCCAGGGCTCTTTGCTCATCCCGCCCCCCGCTGCAAGAGAAAACCTGAAGATCACAAACCAGAGCTGTCCCCAGCAACCGCGGCTCCTCCAGAAGCGGGGCTCCCTCCTGCCCGGCCAACACCAGGCACGGCTCGCGGGGAGGCGACGCTCGCTGCTCCCCCCTGCCCCAGCGCCTCCTGCCCTCGCCCAAAGCGCTGGGGGGGGTCTGGGATCTGCCTTGGGCCCCGAGCCTCATCCGCGGCCCCGCAGCCTCGCCAAGAGGCAGCTCGGCAAGGCAGGAGCACCGGGGGCTTCGTGCTCGTCCCCGCTGTGGGGCTGCCACAAGCTCGCTGCCCCCAAGCCCCCGGGAGCAGCCCCGAGGGGCCCAGACAAAAGCCCGCAGGCCAGGCCCGTGCCAAGGCTCGCTATTTTTACGCTCTTTTTACGGGCTGTTTTTCCTGTTTCCCTCCCTGGCCCTGCCAGGGCTTCCCTTCCCGTCGGCCGCTTGTCGCCGAGCCCAAAGGAGGGACCCAAAGCCCTCCGGCAGCCGGCGGCCGAGCGGAGCCCCCCCCGCCGCCCCCGTCCCCGCGCGGGGCCGCGGCCCTGCCTGCGTCCGAGGCCAGCGGGAGCGCGGAGCCGCGGCACCACGTGACGGCAGGATTAGCTTCCGAGGCACGGAGGAAACCTTTGACAAAGCCTGTCCCCGTGCCACCGCTCCCCAGGCCTCGACTGCTGGCCTCCCGCGGGCCGCCGGCACGGGCACAGCCCCGCAGAAAGCGCGTGGCCGCCGGGCTGGCTGCGAGAGGAACGGGAGCGGGCTCACCTGGAGGGCTGCAGCCACGCACGGCCCAGCCCCCGTGGCCCTCCCGGGGCCGTTTGGGAGCCGCTCCCCCGTTGGGAGGCCAGCCCTTTGTGCCGAGCCCACGCCGGGGCCAGCGGCTGCTCCCCGAGAGCCGAACGAGCGCCGGCATCACGGGACGAACCCCGAGAGCAGCAACTGGCGGCAGCCGAGGTGGCTTCTCCCCGCTCCTGTGCCTCCATCCACGGCCCCGACCTGGCGGGGAGGGGGCGGCAGAGCCCCCAGCAGCCCCGCCTGGGGTTATTCCAGCAGCAGGCAGCACCCTCCTCTACTCCTTCCCCTTCCCCTTGCCCCCCAGCGCTCCCGGGGAGGTGACACGGCCACTGCGCGGGGACCGAGCTCTGGGAGGGCTCCCCATGGGGGAGAGGATGGGGAGGGCCAGGGAGGGGCTCAGATTTCCCAGGGAGAGGGTGCTCTGCCCAGCTCTGGAGGCAGGACCCCCCCACAGCCAGCCCCACAGGACCGAAAAGGAGCCAGCTCCTCGATGCCAGGGGCAGCCCTGCGCTGCCCGCAGCCCCCGCCCGGCCTCGCAGACAGCGGCTGCTTTAAGGCTCTCCGAGGGTTTAATGATTAATTTACCCCCGAGAGGCCATGGAGGGGCTCGCTGTGCCCAGGGAGCCCCCGCTCCCCCTCCTCACCCCTCCCGGATCGCCCTGCAGGGCAGCGCTGCGCCCACAGCCCTCGGCGTGGCTCAGCCCCGGCACACGGCCAGGGTCAGAAGCGGGGGTCTGGGAAGCAAAGAGCCGGGCAGCCCCCCCCCAGCTGCAAAAAACGCGTGGGTTTTGCACCAGACTCGCTCTGGCCCGGCACCGGCCGTGTTTCTGGGAATGCCACGAGCTGGATCTGGGCTGAGGGGCCCGGAGCACCGTGCGAACAGCGCCTGCGTTCCCCCAGCACCCCCGGGAGCTGCAGGGAGCCGCGGGTGCTGCTCTCCTTTTTCCACCCTGCCCGCTGCCTCACGTGCCCCGATCGTCCCTGCTCTGAGCGCTGCAGAATTTCGGGAGGAAGCAAATCCATTTTCTGCCGCCGAGCCATCGGCCATTTCGGGCTCCCTGTGGGGAAAAGCGGCCGCGAGGCACCAGGGGACGCAGCAGGGAGGGCGGCGGCAGCGCCGGGCCAAAGCCTCTTAACCAGGCCAACTCCCACTCGCCGCGAGCAGGAGGATTTCCAGCGCTGCAGCATCCTCAGCTGCCGGCCTGCCCGCTGCCTCGGGTTTCAGGGAGGCTTTGAGCGAGGAGGCCGAGCTGCCTGGTGGAGGATGGGCTCGAGCAGCTCGTATTTTTAGCCCTGCAGAGGCAGGGCACTCCGCTCCTTCCCAGACGAGGGAGGGGCGGCCCCCAGCCGCATGGAAGCGCCATGAGCCGGGTCCGCAGGCAGGGAAGGGGGAAATCCCAGGGGGAAATCACGAGGGGCAAACCCGAAATGAGCTGAAGGGGTGGGGGGGGAGGAGGGCAGCACCCGCGTTGATCCCGCTCCCACCCCCCCGTTCGGGCAGCAGAGGGGCTGCACTGGAGCTGAGCACGGCCCTGGGCTCTGTGCTGCCCCCGCAGCCCGGGGCAGATCCACCCGAGCAGCCGCACGCCCGTCCCGCAGAGCAGAGCAGGCTGGGGGGGATTAGGCTCCCACACGTTTAACAGAATTAAGGCTCCACCATCTGCTAACTTCGGGAAAGAGCAAAACAAACAAGCAGTGGACGGGATCCAGAAACGCCGACAATTTGGCCGGCCTGAGAAATGAAGATTTTAAGCATGGGCAGGCGCAGCACCACGAGCCTCTCCCCACGGCCATCACCGTCCTGCAGGGTGCGAGGGGCGGTCGGCTCAGGGCTCCCAGCCCAGCCCTCCAGGAGCCGGATGGATTTTGTCAGATTTTCAGAGAACAGACCCGCTTCTCTCCATCCTCGCGCGTTTTGTGCCGTTTCATCCCACCAACCTTTACAACACGAAGTTTCCAACCCCGGCCGGGACACCCCGTTTATTCTAGCGGCACAAATAAAAGCGCCCGGTCGGATGCCAGAAGAAAGGAACACGAAGCCCCCTCGCTGCTGTCACACACCACAGAGCCCCGCAGCAGAGCCGTGCACGTTTGCTCTCGTACATTTGCATTTTCCAGTACCCAGCTGCGTGCTCAGGTGCTTTGTGGACAGGTAACTTCGAGCCCTGCAGGACGCTGCGGGAGGCAACCCCACGTCAGCGGGAGCCGGGATTGCACGACCCAGGAGAACCCACTGAGAGCAGCAGGCGAGGCTCAGAGCAGCTCCCCGCGGGCCGGCGAGCCCCGGGCAGCACCGGGAGGTTTTGTTGGCCCCTCGCCAGAGCTCCCCACCCGCCCCCAAGAGCGGCTCAGCCCCGGTGCTTCTGCGAGGCCCCGCGGGCTTCCAGCACTGCCTGCGGGCAGCTGGGCCCCCCCAGCACGAACCCCGGGGGAACGGCCCCAGGGGAGCTCCCTGGGCCTGCTGCTGCTCCTCACAGCCCGGGGAAGCTCCCGGTGGGACGCTCGGTGCCGCAGCAGTGCCCGGCCTCCCCTCCCCTCCCCTCCCCTCCCGCCCCTGCCCCCGCAGCCCCATGCGGGGCGCAGCGAGCTCGGGCGCTTCGTTCCCTCCTCAGCCGTGCTAAAAATACGCGCTGGAGGCAGCTGCTCCCACAGAGCCGCCCTGCCTGACGCGCTGCTAACACCTGAGCACCCGCGGCACCGGGCTCCCTCTGCTCACCCTCTGGGGAAGTCTCCAGGAATTCAAGCCGGGACGGGGCGACCACCGCGGCCCCCCCGGGCTGCCCGGGGAAATCGGGGACTTCTCAGGGGCGGTCACCGCGAAAACAGCGGGGGAGATGAAGCGAGGGGGGGGTTGGCGACCCCGCGAGGCGCTCCCGCTACCGAACCGCTGCCCCCTCGCACACGGGACCCAGGAGCCCCCTCGGGAAGCGGCCGGGAGCCAGCAGCCGCCCCCCCCCCAAGGCGCCAACACCCCCACAGGGCCCCCCCCCCGCCCACCCCAGCCCCCCCGGGCCGCCCCCAGTTCCCCTCCGCGCCTCCCGTTGCCGCCCCCCCCTCGAAGCCGGTGCCCCCGGAGCCCCCCGGCAGCTCCCCGCTGCTCCTCCCGGGCCGCCGAGGGGTGCTCAGAGCCCCCCGCACCCCGCCCCCCGGCACCACTTCCAGAGGAGAAGCGGGGGGGGGGAGCCGCACGGCCCCCGCCTCACGGGGCCGCCTCACCCCGGGGAACCGGAGCGAGAAACTCAGCCGGGAGCCGGGCACAACACGGGGGGCACCGGGGGGTAACGGGGGGTAACGGGGGGCACCCAGGGGCCTCCCCCGGCCCCAGCCCCTCTGTGCCCCCCCCGCACCGGCTGGGAGGCCGCAGGTGCTTCCCCCCCCCCCGCACCCCCCGGGGCCGAGGCGCGGGGAAGGCCCCGGGCGGCCTCACGGGGGGCCCACAGCGGCCCCGAGCCGCCGGCAGCCGGGAGGGGTCGGGGGGGGACCGGGGGGAAGCTCCCGCGGAGGGCGGCGACGAGCGGGGCCCGGCCCCGAGCCGCGGCCGGTAACGGCCCGGGGTGGGGGGAGGGGAGCGGCCCCGGGCCCCCCCCGCCCCCCTTCACCTCCCCCCTCCCCGCCCGGCCCCGCCCCGCCCCCCCCGGGCCTACCTGCGGCGGGCCCCGGCTCCCGCCCAGCCCCTCGGCGGCGGCCGCTTCTCCTCAGCCACTTCCTGCTTGGCCCGCGCCCCCCGCCCTGCGCCGCCGGCCGCTGGCGCCCGCCCCCCCGGCGCCGCGCTATTGGCCGCGCCTCCCGTCACTCCCCGCCCCGCGCCCTCCCATTGGTCGGCGCCGCCGTCGCTCGCGGGAGATGGCGGCCGCGCGCACTCGCCATTGGCTGAACGCGGGGCGACTCGGGAAAAGGAGGCCGCCCCCCGCGGGCGCGCCTATTGGGGGACGGGGCAGCCATTCAAAGCCCGGTTCCGCCCACGCGGCTCGCCTATTGGCGAGCGAGGCCGGCGCGCCTGCGGACAGCGAGGACGCCGATTGGCTGAGGGCCACGTTCGTCAAGCCAGCCCGCCTTCCCTCTCTCGCTATTGGCTAGAGCGCGCCGCCCTTCCAGCAGGGATCCTCGCAGCCATTGGCCACAGCCGCCATCGCTCAGGGCGCCGCCCGCTCGCTGCGTCCCTACTGAACCAGCGGCCTGCCCATCAGAGCCGAGGCCCGCCCCCCGCGACCCCCCATTGGCTGCCCGCCCCGCCCTTCCACTTGCTGTCGCACGCCGGCCCCACCCCCATCCTCCAGGCTCCGCCCCGCCCACTCTTCCCCAGAGCCCGCCCATTGGCTGCCCCCGCCGCCCGTCCGCCGAGCCCCGCCCCCTCCCCGCCCCCCCAAGCACTGCCAGGCGGCTGCGGTCGGCCCTTTATTGGCGCGCGGCGCGGGGCGGGGGGCGGGGCTCGTCCCGTCACTTCCGGTCCTCCTCCTTCTTCTCCTTGCCGTCCTTGGCGGCCTGCGAGGCCAGCGAGCCCATGGCGTTGCGAATCGCCTCGTTGTTGGGGTCCACGCCCGGGAGGTTCTCCAGGACGCTCTGCAGGAACTCGGGGTCCTGCATCACGTCGTAGTCGTCCTCCTCCTGCGGGGCGGCGGCGGGCGGGCAGCGGGGGGGGGGCGGCACCGGGCGGCCGGGCCCGGGCCCAGCCCCAGCCCCCCCCGCTGTGACCCCGGCCCCCTCCCAGCCCCCGCCCGGCCTCACCTTGGGCGGCTCCGAGGTGTCCATGGCCGCGCCGCCGTCCACCTCCCCCGCCTCGGCCTGCGCGAACTCTGCGGGACGAGGGGGCAGCGGGGTGGGACCCGGCCGCAGCCCCCCGTGCGCGGGGACGGCCCCGGTTGGGGCACGGAGGGGTCCGGGAGCTGCCCCCCCCCGACCCCCCCCCCAAGGGGCCTCACCTGCCCCCTGCAGCGACATCTGCATGGCGTAGGCGATCTGCTCCTCCTCCGTCATGCTGCTCAGGTCGGGCAGCCCGGCGCGGCCGAACTCCTGCTGGGTGATGGTCATCTTCAGCAGGGCATCGTCCGAATCTGCGCACACAAAGCCCAGACTCACAACCCGGCACCAAACCCCCCCCGGTGCCGCGCCAAACCCTTCCCGTCCCCCCCGCGACCCCCGGGGAGTTGTGGCAGCAGCCGACGAGGCCCCAGCCTGAGCCCTGCCCAGCATTCGGGGCAGAGGCTGCCTCCCGTGCGGCACCCCAGCGGCTGCTGAGCTGTGCAGGGCTGTGCCACAACCAGCGCCCGCTTCCCAAGGCGCTGGGGCAGCCCCACGGCCCTCACACATCCCGCACCCCCCGGCCTGCCAAGAGCGGCTTCGCCCCCAGCCCAGCCGCTCACCGTCCCCGCCGGTGGCTGCAATCCCAGCTTCAGCTGCAGAAGCGGCCGCAGCCCTCCTGGCCTCCTCCTCTTGCCGCTGCCTCTGCTCCTCCATGGAGACGCGCAGTGCCTGCGGACACGGGGCCGGGCCCGGCGCTGAGCGGGGAGCCCACAGGGACCCCCAGCCGTCCCCTGCCTGGCACAGCGCGTGCAGCCACCATGGCCCCATCTCACCAGAGCCAGCTCTGGGTCGGCGCTCGGGTCCACGCCAAACTCGAAGTCGCTGGCGCCGAGGCCCAGCATGGCGCCTCCCTCCCCGGCCAGGATCGGGGAGCTGATGAGGGCGTCGGCCAGGCTGGGCCCCGGCGGCACCGTCACCAGGTGGGAGCCGGTGCCGTCCTTGCCGTTCAAGGTGTTGATGAAGGCCGTCAGCTTGTCTGTGTTGGCTTCCTAGGGCAGGGAGAGGGGCTGGGAGCTCTTGTGCTCTTCCCTCGTGTGCCCAGGTAGGAGCCAAGGGCCGGAGGGAATGCAAAGCCTGGATCTTAATCCCACGGGCGCAGCACACATCTCACCTCTTCTCCAAAATTGATGATGTCCACGTTGACTTTCTCTTTCTTAAGACGCTTCGCCAGCTTCACCAGCTGCAAGGAGACACGGCAGCACCAGCTGCTGACTGCCCACAGCTCTCTTACAGACACCTCAGCTCATCAGGAGCCAGGCAACAGCTCCCGGGATGTGCTCCCCGAGACACAAAGCCCAGGATCAGCCTCCCAGTCTCAAACCCTCCCAGCCGAGAGCCACTCTGCCAGCAAGGGGCTCTGTCACACACCCTCTGTGCGGGGGCACAGAGCCTTGCTCTCAGCACAGGGCAGGGAACAAAAGGGAAATCTGATTTAAGGTTCAGTGCAGAGCAGGGCCAAAGACTTTTTTTTTTTTTGACTGGCACTACTCACATCTTTCTCGTTATCTTCTACAGGGCTTCCAACAAAGGCAATGATCCGCATCTTGTGATTTTTGCCTTGACGATGCTTCAGAGCCAGCTACAAAACAAAAGTCACATCGCACTGAACAAGCAGCTCTGGGGAAAGGACGGCCGGGAGGCACCCCTGTTACTTCCAGGTGGGTGCCCTGCAGGAAGACTGGGACCAAATGCCAGGAGGCTTCTCAGCAGCAAGTGGCCCCCAGCCTGAAGCAGCTGAGGGGCAGGCGCCCTGCAGGAAGCTAAACCCACAGCGACAGAAACAAAGCAGCAGAGATCACTGGGCTGCGGGCAACACGCAGCTACTCCTCCCCCCAAACCCACAGCCAGGCGGGCCCTGCTAACACCTCGGTCACAGCGCTGCGCCGCTCGGCCTGCGGTGACGTTGCTGGGAGGGACCTTTCTCCCAGCCAGAGTTCTAACAGTTCTTTCTCAGTAGCTGGTGACAAACCGAGTGGGATTACACCACTCGTGGCCAAATTCCAACAGGGGCAGTTTCGAGCCACCTGCCTAAATTCAGTTTTCACTTCCAGATGCCATTTTGACAGCTTCAGCTGCTGCGCAGTGTGGCCAGAGCCCTGTGAAGCAGCTGCCAGGTCCCTCTGAAGCGAACCCCCAGACCTAAACTTTGGGCTTTCCTGTTGGATCTTACACAGCAAGTTTCATCCACACTTTGCAGACAGGGAAACAGCAGCAAAACCAAACAATTTGCTCCTTACTCAGCTGTAGAGGCAGGAACAGAACAACTTCCCCATGCCCCAGCCATCAGCAGGACACACCAAGGCCGCAGGAGTTACAGAGCACAGTGCAGACACAGTTCTAAGTGACCAAGACGACCGCTTACGTGAGCGACTCTGATCCCTGTGCAAAAGGTAATTTTCCCTTTGGGCTGCACCGTGTGGAGCTTCGAAAGGATCCGTCCTGTGTCTGGAGTGAGCGTGGTCAACACTTCACAGTTACTGCAACACAAACACAGGCAGGTTGGTGATCTCATACTTGAGAACTCCCCTGTGAACCCCCCCCGGGAGCAGGAAACCCTCCCTCCCCGCAGCTGGTGCCTGCTCCACGTCTGCCAGCTCTTGGCTTTGCCAGGTCAGCGAGTTCTGGGGCCAGACTCGTAGCCTGGTTTCCTACACAAACGAGGCACGTAACGGGTCTGTGCAAAGGCTGCTTCCCCAGCCCACTGGCCAGCTTGAATCAACTCTGGCCAAGACGGAGTTCAAAAAGGCAGCAAAGTCCTACAGACCTCAGAAGAGCCGAGGAACAAACAACCCCCTCAGGGCTGCCGTTAGTTGCAGCCACCACTCTGCCCGTATTTGCCACCCTCTGGGACCCAAGGCCGCAAAAGGATGGGTCTGGAGGGGAGCTCCCAAGAGCCACCCAAACACTTCAGCGTGGCGATGCAGGAGCGAGCCTGACCCCACGTACTTGGCTAAGGTGATGAGCCCCACGTTGTTCTCGGGGTTGCTGCGGGTTTTCGAGTGGCACACGATGTTGACAGCATCTTGCTGGGCTTGCAGGCGAGTGGGTAAGAAGTCCCCATTCCTCATGTACTCGCTGTTGTCCACGCTGAAACACAGAGCGCAGGGGAAGCGAGAGGCCTGAGGCCCATCCCTGAGGTGCTTTCCAGGACAGCGCACCCAGGGTCACGCAGCCCTTCAGCCCCGGGAGCTGAGCTGGGGCTGCCCCTGCGATCCCAGGTTTTCAGCTCAGAGCCAGCCCTGGGCTCGCAGCAGCACGAGGAGGCCGAGTGGAGCCCCAGGAGCCTGCACTTTGCCAGCAGCGCCACGAGCCCCACAACCCAGCGGGACCCCAGCCGCAGGAGAGGTGCAGGCACACAAACCCCACGGCTCCGTCCTGTGCGCAGGCAGCAGAAGCCCCACAGTGTCTGGCTGAGGGCTGCAGCCACAGCACAGCGCCCCTGGAACCGGGCCCCCACCCCCCCCCGCGACCCCAAAACGCAGGGCTGCTGCAAAGGTGAGCCTGAGAGCTCGTTCCAGCCCCACAGCAAGACCTCCCCACGGGGTGCTCCCAGAGCGTTTTTAGCTTTAAGACCGGGGGAATGTTTCTCCTGCAGAGCCGGCTGGCTGGCTGAGACCCTTCCCCAGCCACGTTTCCACACAGTCAGCACACGGGGGGCTGGCAGCGGGCAGGGGGCTGGCGGCGCCTCCTTCAAACGGGCGTGGGGCAGGGGGCTAAGGACCAACGGACCCCGCGGATCTCACCCTCCCCACCCCCATCGAGGCCTTTGTTGGCACCGACACCGCAGCGGGCCGGGCCCGAGGCGCTGCTGCGATGACAAAACGAACCGCGGGGTCAGCCCCGCAGCTGCGGGCAGCGCTGCCCCCCCCCCCCCGACACCCCGGGTACCCCCCGGGCACCCCCAGCGCCCCCCCCAGCCCGGGCCCTGCCCCCCCCAGCCCCCGCCCCGCTCCCCCGGGGATGACTCAGGGAAACCCGCGGCGGCCCCGGCCGCCCCCAGGGGCACGGAGCGGGCTGCGCCGCGGGGCGGGGGCTGGAGGGGGGGGTCGGGAGGCGCCCCCGGTGCCCGGCGGTGCCCGGCGGTGGCCGCGGGCCGCTCACCACACCATGGTGCTCTCCAGAACCATCTTGCCTCCCTTCCCTCACGGAGGCCCTGGCCGGCTCAGCAGGGAGCTCGCCGATTGGCTCCGCGGCGCCGCCCAATCCCCGCCGCCCGTCTTGGAAAGGGCGGGGCGAGGCGGCCCCCCCGAGGCACGCCGGGAGTTGTAGTCGCGGAGGGGCCTCGCCTCCTCCGGAAGCTGGGCCCCGCCCGGCCCCTCAAGCAGAGCCCCCCCAGGTCCTCCCCGAGGCAGGAGCCCGGCCCCGTCGCTCCCTTTGTTTGTTTGTTTGTTTGTTTGTTTGTTTGTTTGTTTGTTTGTTTGTTTGTTTGTTTAAATAAATAAATAAATAAATAAATAAATAAATAGTTTGTTTGTTTGTTTGTTTGCACCCCCAGCGGGTCACATCCCAGTTGTTCCAGCCCCTGCCAGGGATGGAGCGAGGCTGCCCGGGCCTCTTCTTGCCCTTTTTGGCCGGAGGGCCGTTTGTTTGCTTCCCTCCAGCCCTCAGCCATTTCCCCTTCCCCACGGCTCACCCAAGACACCAGATCGTGGCCCAGCACCGACTTCCCCCAGCTCCCTCGGATCCCACCAGGACCGTGGATTTACGGCTGCCCAGCTCCCGTAACGCGGCCTTGACCCGGCCCTCACCAGCCCAAACTGCTCCAGTCCGCCTTCCTCCGGGGCACACGGGGCTCCTCGGGCCAGCCCCCGGCCTTACAGCCAGAGACAAAGGAAGCCCCCTCGTGCTGCGGGCCCCTTGGCCACCGCCACCCCCTCCCTGCCCACCCCGGCCCCCCAGAAAGCAGGCTCAGAGGCAGGCTGGGTCAGGTCACACGCTGTATTAGCTGCCACGCAGGGCAGCGGGGCTGCAGGCATCACAGACAGCCGATGACAACAAATGGTACATGGGTAACATGACAATGTCCACGACACGGCACGAGCTGCTCCATGGGGACAGGTCCAGGCGGCGAAGCGGTGCCGGTGGCGATGCCAGAACCGAGGGCGAGCAGGGCAGGAGAGCCTGGGATCCCGGCTGCTCCCTGCTCTTGCCCCGTTGGTAAGACCCAAAGCCCCCTTCCCCGCCAGAGAAAAGCCACGCGAGGTTTCAAAAGACAAAAGCAGTTGCCTGCCACTTTCAATCGCAAAAAAAAATAACAATAGCAGTTATTCTGAAAACCCATTACAAAGCAGAGGTTGATAATTCCCATATATAAATGCCACCCCCCACCCCCATCTCCCTACTCACTGAATAACTATCCCCAGGAAAAAAAAAAAAAGAAAAAAACAGAAAAAAAAACATTTAAATACAAGTTCATAAATATTAAATCATGAAAAAATTGAGACTTGGTTTTCTTCCCTCCTGGTAAAAAAAAAAAAAAAAAAAAAAAGTTAGGAGGGAAGGTAAGAAACAGTGTCTAATATAGACAGTTATTTCAGCTATAAAGTGTAACCTGCGGGGTAGAGTCAGAGGTAACAGGGAGGGAGAAAGGAAGATCCACCCGAGGTGTCCCGGAACCGATCTTTCCTCCCACCCACAGGTCTCGCTGGGACGATGATTGGTGTCGAGAGGTTTGAGAGCCCTTGAGAACCCAACAGCCAGCTTCCGAGCAGAGGCTGTTCTCACACTCCAGCAAACCCCTCTGGATCCGGATCATCCGGAGTAAGGCCATTCCACTTGGTCTTTCAAAAAAAAATTTTTTAAAAAGAAGTTTTTTCTTAAAAAATATCAGCTTGCGTCACATCCACTTTAATTAAAAGCTTGAAGTGGAAGGTGGGAAGAGACTTGGCTCTGAAACATCAACTAAAAACATCCCCTTCTACACCACTACATTCTTGGTTTCCTTAGCAATCATTGCTAATTAGCATAGAAACCCCTTGCACTGCTGCAAGGGCAAACTTTAAATTACTTTTTTATATAAAAAAGAACAGAGGATTCTAACCCACCAGGAACATGGGGAAGAGTCACTTCGTTTCTTAAAAAAGCATTTAGTGAAAATAAAGATCAGTCCAACATCTCTGAGATCTCTAGGAAGTGTCTGCAGCCCGTGTCAGGGAGGCGTCGCCACAGCCTCACGCACAGGGGGAATGGCCACGACAGAACCATGCCTCCAGCTTTATTTTTTTTCTCTAAATGGGGCTCAAAATGCACCGCACTCTTGTGGAGGCAGACGTCTGTCTCAGCGCACACAGCAGGCAGCCGTTTAGGCAGGTATCTCCATCCTGAGCCATCGAGAGCATCGGTGCCACGCACGGTTCTGCACGGCTGGCCAGGCTGCAGGCGGAGATATCAAAAGGGAGCCGAGCTATAAAAACCGTAAGTTTTGCCAGCGGTGCCCACAACAGAACGTAACAGCAGGCTGGAGGGCAGGGAAGGGAACCGAGCAGGCTAGTTTTGGTCCATTTGCTTAAGAAATACTGAAGGCTTTAAAAAGTGTGCCCGTTACAAAGATCTCCCTCCATCAGTTACTTTGAGGGGAAGCAAACATGGCAGGGACAAAGACACTCATTTCAAGAACAAGGGACAATGCAATCCAAAACCTCCCTGACATCTCAAAAGCTTTCATCTTCAAAATCCTCCAGGCTAGGGAGCACAACAGAGCACCCCTGCTCTCCACCTCGCTGTCTCAGGAGACGACTGCCACCGGGAGCAGGTACCGGGGAGAGGGCTCCTTGCGGTCAGCGCCCCTCGCTGCCTCTCACCCGGGGCATTTTCTGGTAGAACACTGAGAAGCTTATTTATTAAAAAAGAATGACTATACTGCAGGACTAAAAAGAAGTGATATGACTGAATTCAAGGAAACTTTTAAATTAAAAACTCGTTTAAAATACAAAACAAAACACTGCTCTGTCGCAAACTGCCCCACTGAGCTTCTAATGCCCGTTTCCCCCCAGAACTCGGAAGAGTTGCCTGTTCTTGCAAGGTTTGTGGTGTTGGCATCACAAGTAGATAACTCCCTGAAAGTCAGATCCCTTTTCCAGAGGCCTTCAGCCCATGTGGAGCAGCTCCTCCTCCTCCCAGCAGCCTGCTTTGCTCCTGCCAGGCTTCAAAAGCAAGGAGGACAGGGGGGACACAGCGGCGCCTGATGCGCTCTGCGGTAAGGAGACTTCAGGCGTCCTGAGGCTCAGCTGTGCTGGCCCAGCCTCATATAACACTACCTCGCTATGTGTAACCCAGCCTTCCAGCTTTTAGGTTTCAGTCCAGATAAAGTTTCTAAAATTAAAAAAAAAAAAGTCAGCAACGGGGGCTGAAGGTTTGTCAGACTCCAGACCACGCAGAGCACAGAACCATCTGCTTCCATCGCAATGGCCTCGGTGTTGCCTCACTGAAAAGAGAAAAGAGGGGAGATGCTGAGGAAAAGCAGCAGAGATTTCCTGACTGGTCTGCTGAACTTTCTCCACCCCGGGAGAGGCAAAGCAAATGGGGATGCTGAGCTCACTCCTGGTCAGGCTTTCCCAAACCAATGCCTTACACTAACACAGGAGGGGCTGTGAGTGTGTCCTCCCCCGCTAGGACAGCAAAGTCTGGGTCAGCTTCACCCACTTTTATCTCTGCCGCCCAACCCACTCTTGGCCCTTGGAAAAGAGAAAGGTCTCTGCTTTGCCTCCCACCTTATCTAATGTAAGGCTTTAGGGGTAGCAGATTATCACTAAGAGGATGAACAGTGCCCAGCACAAGGCAGACCGAGCTGTCACATACCGGAGGAAAACGAACACGTGTTTCCTGCTCCGGTCGCTTCTCACCCACACAGCTCCACGCCTGTGCTCCCAGCACCTCTGGGGAGCAGCAGAACCAGAGCCACGTAGCCAGTCACTGCCCACCCACCTACAGCCCTGCTCGCACCCTCCGCAGAAGCACAGTACTCACGAAGCTTATCTCCGTCTCCTGCAGGTCTTCGAACTGTTCCCTCAGTTCTGAGGAGTGCTCGGGTACTGAAGGCCCTGGGGAGCCGCTGGGGAAACAGAAGGGGGAGACCTGTAAAGCAGTTTATAAGAATGAGCTGTCAATAAGTCACATTTCTTGGTTGCCCTGCTGCACCCAGCACACTGGATCCCAGCACGTCACAAAGGCTTTGTTAGGCAGGTTTAGTACAGTCACAGGCAACACGATCCTTGCAGGGCCAGGCACCTGAAACAACACCTAGAAAAATCAAGCCCCCAGTCCAGGTGACTTCATACATCAGGAACAAGCACTTTTTGTCAGCAATTCTTCACACAAGTCCTCAGGCACCTCATCGACAGGAAAATGCTCCCGGGTGGAAACAGTCCAGGGTCAAAGTACCCACGAAGCACCGCAGAACAGCAAGCCTCAGCCTCTACAGGCAGAGGCACCTCTGTTTGAAAAAGCCCCTGGCAAACCTCTTGTGCAACAACGGTGAGCTACGTCGTGCTTGCAGGATGCATCACCGTGTGCACACAGCGCCTGTCAGGACACAGTGCACAGAGAAAAGGAGCCCCTCTAAAACACAGACCGACAACCCCTGGAACTCCTTGCCAGGGACGCGGGTCGGCAGCCGATGCTCACAGCAGCACGTGGTGCTTCAGCTCCTCACACACCGCGACGCTTCTGCCAGAGCCGGGCCGTCCCAGCCCCCCTGCCCTTCCCAGAACCAGGGCAGGCTGCTGGCAGCCCCCTGCATACCGAAGGAAGTCTTCCTCCCTCGTTCAGCATCACGCCCTCCTCTGCAGCTTCGGGGTTTGCAGCCAGCAGGTGCTCGGCCCCAGGATGGGGGCGGTGGTGCTGGAGCAGTCACCGGGCCCAGCCCAGGCAGCCGGGCAGGGAGAGGCAGCTCCGCCAGCACCCAGCACCCCGGGGGGAACCCACGCCTGCGCGCTCCGCTCACGCCACCACAAAGGGCACGGCTCCAGCACACAGGCTGCACGTGGCCACAACAGGGCGGCAGCCACGAGGCTGTGTGAGCACCCCCGGGAAGGCTGAGCTCCTCCTTAAAGGCAGGATCCTGCCTGCCCCCCCCGCCTGCTCCTTCAGGTGGGCTCCCTCCCCTTCGCACAGGGCAGGGATTTAAGAGGTCACCCCCCCCCCAAGGAGTGGTAAACACCCCACTAGACCAGCGGATTCTGTAGAGAGGGAAAATTCCTTTTTAAACCCTTTCAACAAGTTACATCATTAACAAAAAATCAGTAATTTGCAAATTGCTTCCATTTTCAGGGTTTGCAGAGCTTTACAGCTCTCCCACAACCACACAAGTGGATTTAAGCCTCTGACAACAGGCTCAACGCGGGGAGCTCACAGAGCCGAAGGCCCTAAAGATCCCACATGGGAGAAAACATGAGCCTCCTCTCCTCGATTTCAGTACCTTTGCCTGCTGACACTTTTTTTGCTGGCAGAGAGTAAGCGAGCAGGTGCTCGAGTGCCTGCAGGGTACGGGAAGCGGTGTGCTCGGCCCCAGAGGCACTGGGACAAACACAGATCGGGCTTGGCACCCGGGGAACCACCCAGGGCTGAGCTCGGAGGAGCTGCAGGGCTGATCCCATACACCAGACCACAAACAGCGCCAGAGCCACGAGCTGCAAGGACTCCATCTGGAGAGGTTTTACCAACGAGCCTCACAGACACGCCGAGGATGGCCGAGTCTTCGCACAGGGACCCACCCTGCTACAGTGCCGCATTTTGGGAGCAAATCGTACAGAAACTGTAACCACTGGCCAGCAAAAAGCACCAGGCCACATCTCCGGGTACCTCTCCCTGAACACACCCTCCAGACAGGTTTCAGGCAGTCTGGGTCCTCCCCTCACCTAGGCAAGAAGATGCCGGTAGCTGCTCTAGTCAAATCCTTTGCTGAGCTGTCAGCTTTATGCACTTGTACGCCCACTGACCTACGTAGAGATTGAAGGAGAGAGACCTGCAGTTAAGTAAAAAGAATGCCTCAAGCATGCTGATGTACTGGAAAGGAGCAGCTCTGGTTTCGGATCCCTATTGAGAAGTTTCCAGGTTTTACAGAGGGAATAAAAGGTGTTAATTACAAATTTATCTCGTTCTCCTGCAGCTCAGGACAGAGCAGCACTTTGATCAGTGCCATGATGCAGGACAATGTGTCAGGAGTGATGAAGATAGATGGTTTATGATCGCTTCCAAGGAAGAGAAGTTAACACCTCAGAAAAACTTCTGTGCAAGGGATCGTTCTCTGACCACAGCTCCTCCTCGTACTCTTCGACCACTTCAGCAACACACAAAACATTCACAGGCAGCCATCCTCTCCCTCACAGCTCTCCATGCACTTCAGCTCCTGAGGTATTTTGCGCTGTGCCTGCACACATCCCTGCAGCCTCCTTCCCTGAGGAGCTGCAGGAGCTCCACGCTCTCCAAATCACTAAGTGGTGAGAGAGCCCAACGCTCTGAGAAGTGCAGCAAGGCAGCTGGGTCACTTTCAGTACCATCCATCGCCACGTTCAAGTTCTTCCAGTACATTCTGGCAGTGCCACTTCCACCAACTCACTTCAACCAGCACAGTTATCTCAGCTCCAGAACAAAGCCATTAAATACAGAACGCACAAGGGACTAAAAGCCACTGGGACCCCCGCACAGCCCAAGCAGAAGATGCAAGATCACGTCATCTGCAAAAGACTGCACGCAGGAATGGTGACAAAATGCCCCCCGAACATGCTTGAACTGACAGAACTGAACTTGCTCATCACCACAGAAGGACCACTCGAACGGGTATTTCCGCAAACATGCCAAAAAACTATGCACCACAAAGCAGCACAGAGCCCCCCTGTGGCTCATGAACCTGACTCACAGGAGCTGCTGGCCCGCCATGCACCAGAACAGCGAGAGCCTTACCTGTTTGCAGGCGAGTTGAGGCCTCCGCTGCCCAAGGAAGAAGTGGACAGGGTCGTCGCGACGGAATCGCTGTTAGCTTCATCTACTGGCAGAGTCCTGGGCAGGAGATCTGGACGACCAAGGTGGGAACCTGAGTTGAAGCACAGACTGTTCCATCACCAGAACACACTAGCCACGGGTCAGGATCTGAGCTGGATCCCATCCGAGACATCTAAGACATTTGAGCACTGAATAAACAGCCCTGCCTTCAGTTCTCTGCTTGGAGTCTGACGCTCCACAGGCCTGCCTAGCCCAACTGACCTAAATCCCATGGCATGTGCTGTTGGGAAGAGACCAGACACCTGAGACTGCCGTACAGCCTCAGCCCAGTTTCTGGCACCTATGAACCCAGAAAACAGACCCTGCCCCTAGCAGGACTGCAGAACCACACGGAGGCGTCTTGCACAGCTCAGGAGGCAGAAAGCTTTGATTAGACAAATACAAGCTGAAAAAGAACTTTGCTAGGATTTTTATTTTTTTTTGCACCCAGGTACCAACCTTGCTCTACATCCACCTCTGTCGTTACTTGTGCTTTTGTCTCACATGACATGTGTGACTGGAAAGGCACTCCTCCCTGACAGCTTCGACGAGGAACTGCGGTGCCAGACCGGCTCTTCTTAGAAGGGGATGGCTTTACTTAAAGACAAAGAACAAGGCAGCACTTTAGTAACACCCCGTACTCAGGAAGGAGTAAAAGACCTGACACAGCAACTTTCTGGTGACAGAGACTGGAACGAGGGCTGTACTCTGAAGGAACATTTTGATGGAAGAAACAGCTCCTATAATGTCACATTTGTGAGGCAAGAACAATCTAGGTGGAAGAAAGAGGTGACATAGCACAGCAGACTTCCTAGAGGTCCTATATGCTGTCATTCACCTTCCCAAACCACAGCTGCTGTGCAAGAAGCCAGAAACAATGGCAACTGCCAGGGGTACGCCTGCACAGAGGTACTTACGTGGTATTTTCTTGAATGCTGTGTTGCACATGAACCGTTGGAATCTTTCGGCGTAGAAGCTGGGTCTGTGCACAGACACAGTGTCCTAAAAGGGATAAACATTAACACGTGAATCTTAATTAGTAAGGGATTATAGTTAACACGAGCTTCTTTCCCACTGCTAACCTTGACACATGTTACATTGGACTAGGAACAGTCGGGTTCTCACAGTGCCAAGAGAGCTGTGAGAAACAGATTAGAGTTCTGCCTTACATACAAAGCCATCGATATTTGTTAAGAAATAAGTGGATGAAAAGCATTAACAAATCTGACACTACCTAGAAAATACTACTTTTATTTTAAAAGGCAAATACACGTGCTCCTTAGGAAACCAGGATCCTGTGCGCAGTGAGCTGGTATTATTGAAAAACAAATTAAACTGTGGAAGTTTTTACTCCTTACCCCATCGTGTACAAGGGCCTTCCAAGAATGCTCTAGCTTCTTGACAAATCTGAAAAGGAAAGAATTCAGAACAATTTCCAAACCAATCCATGTATGATGTAACGCTCACTCATTACTGAGCCTGCCTTTTGACAGCAGTGGCAAACACCCCAAACAACTGACTGCTCTGGCTTTAGATTCTCTCCATTGTCCCACTCTGCAGCTGCCGGGGCTGCCCCAACAGCTCACTGTCCTGCACTGCTTTCCTGTCCCTGCTGCGCGGTCCCAGGCTTCCTTTACAACAACTTTGCTCACTGCATCTGTCCAAGAGGTGACTCAGCTCCCTAATTCAGCAGAAAACTGTCTTTGCAGGGTGAGTGAACGGAGTGACCCTGAGGGAGGGTTCAGAAAGCACCAGAGTCAGCACAAGACAAGAGAACTAGCGCTGGGCCATCAGCACAGCCGTGGTAGAGCAAGCCCTGTGCCCTCAGAGCTGTTGGAACAGCACCTCACACCTTGTGAAACCGCAGCTTCAGTGTTTTGGGGCAGAGTTGGGGGGCAAGTGGAGAGTTTCACAGGCGTAATTAACACGGATAGTTAACTTGCTATGACTTTTAACAGACTCTACGTATGTAACTTCCTGTATATTGCATTTGAATATAAATAGAAGGTAAGCCTTACACCTATTTTTACTTTCATAGGGAGAAGTGGTTATGGCCATTTTAAGCCACCACTACTTTTTCCCTCGCCACTTCCTGCACAGTGCCTGTGCACAACAACCACAGCATACAAAAAAAAAAACAACAAACACTTCATGAGAGTAAATCCATTCTGGGAACATGAAATAAGTATGGTAAACAAGGCCTGGAAAGCAATCCCCAAAAGCCCAACTTCAAGAAAATAAAAATAAATGAAGGTGGTTAATAAAACATATTTTTTTCTTGAAAGCCAGTCCTGACAAACAAGCAGGGACAGACAATGCTGTGAAGTGATTTTCACTCTTAGGTGATACGCAGCCATTACTCAACGTCTCTTACCTGTAGGACTGCAGCACATCAATGATGCCAATGTAAAGGAGCAGTCTCTCGCCCTTCGCATTACGGGCTGGAATGCCTCCCATCCTAGAAGAAGACAGAGCACAAACATGAAACAGGGTGTTCTCACACCCTGCTGCCTCTCTCAGGCTGCCTGGCGTGGGCTGAGTATTATGCGAACTATTTAACAAGCATCAACACGCAGGAGGCTCCTCCTGTTCAGCTAACAAATTGGGGAAAACGAATCAGAGCAGAACATTTCAGTAAGTTCACTAAACCTCCCGAGAACTGCCCCCCTTTCCTGTCTGTATGCCAGTCTTACTGAAGACGAGGATTAATCCCAACTCCTTCAGGAGAAGAGACCAAGCAACTGCAAAGAGCACCTACCACCATCCATACCGAAGATGGCAACTGGACTTTATGGGCTGTTAGTCTGATCTAACAAAGCAATCACTATGCCTCTTGGAGACAGATGGATATTAGCTATCTGAAGCTGCCAAAAACTGGTGAGCAGAGAACTCTCTAAGCCACCTGGAAGGCCAAAAGATCTTTTGCACATTAAGGAAGGGAAGTCAAAGCCAAAGCTAAAGCACAAGAAGATTTGATATTGAGAATTCTCTGTCCAGCAATCCTACAGAGCCCAGTCTGCATCTAAATGAAGTCTCCATTAGGCAAGCTTGGTTTTTACTCCTCGCTCTTGACAGTACCTCAGTGAGAACAGCCACACCGACACGAACTTACTGGTCATCTGTCTCTATGGTGCCACCTCGCCGGGCCTCTCCTTGGATGGATTCCATGGCCGTGGAGTAGAGGGCCTTCTGGGCAGCGGGTCGCCGCGTATCGGCCTGAGACGTGCCATCTGCCAAGGCGTGCTCTCTCTGTGCCAGATCAATGTTATGGATTGCCACAAGCAAGCTATAATCCATGATTTTAAAACTCTGCAGGACCTGGGCAGAAAGTCAACGAAGGCTCATTCAGTACTGCAAGCCCAGGGAAACTGTCAGAGCAGACATTTGCAACGGTGCAGTCAGCATTTCTGCCTAGAGCCCCAAGTGTATAGAGGGGATGACTTTTAATCCATTGCTTGTGCACACTCAGCTCATCTACAGATGCCAAAGGGAGTTACAGGGAAACCACTGCTATTCCTCCTCTGCAGAAAGAGACCAAAACCCGGGGATACCACTGATTTTTGCATCGCTGCTCAGAGGCAGCTCACAGCTTGAGCCCAGGCTCAGTCAAGTCTCCTGCCCCTCTCCCCAGATCCTGCCCTGCTCCACAGTGCAACCCGAGCAGAGGGAGAGGAGACAATGCTTCTGTCCTCTGCCTCGACGTACAGAGCTGTGTGCAACTGGGCTCCAGGTCTTCTTGTCCCCACCACCATGAAAAAACAAGTTCTCTAGTCAACACCCCTGGTAGAGACTACGAGAATGACAGCTGCCACCCCATTTTTAATGGAAAAGGCTCAGAAAAAAGAAAGATCTCTCCATACTACTCTTCACCCCTCCACTTACCAAACAGTCTCTCTGTAACGTTTTGCACAGAGCGTTATACATGTCTGAGTCTAAGAAGAGGCCATCAGGGATGTCCTGCATAAAATCCAAGTCCTTGTATGTTGGGAAGACCTTCTCCCGTTCCTTCTGGGATGCTCGGCGTTTGTAGGTGGAGCCCTTCAGGTCGTATTTCAGGTGCATTTTCACAGAGCGTGGCAGAAGGTTGTTCATCACAACAATCCGAATGTTTTTGCCCCCAGCTTGGACACAGTATAAGCCATAAAACTTTGGCAGCAGCGTCCTTGGGTTCTGGTTCAAGTTCTAAAGTGCCAAAAACACAAATACCTTCAAAGCCATCCTGGTTATTCACATGCTATTCAGAGGATTTATTTGCTCCTTCCTGTGCTTCTAAGCTGAAATGGAAATGGCAATGATTCAAAGCCATCACCAAAGAAGCTAAGAGACATGAGCAGGTGAGCATGGGGAACAGATGGGTGATGCCTACTGCTAATAACCTCTTTGCAAAGCTGAATGGGTCAGATAAAGCTTGTAAACGCAAAAGGAATTTGCTGCTCACTCACACAGAAGCTAAGCTGGGGAGGCCGCAGGGCAAAGGATGATCTTGTGCTTAGCCATTTTAAATTTGGCACTTAGGTCAAGCTAAGTACATCAGGACAAACAGATCAAAACTGTCATGGCTGTGGAAGACATTAGACAGAATTTTGAAGATAAACAATGTGCTTTTGAGGTATAATCAGAGCAAAAGTATTTGTGGGTTCAGAAACAGTTTAGAGAATTCAGTTAATGGCTCCAACAGTATCAAAAGTCCTAAGGCACTTCTGTAAGGCAGGGCTGTCTCATGGCTAAACTCCCCTTTACAGAGGTGCCTTGAAAAGGTCAGGCTGTAAAAAGACATGAAGCAGTCGGATCACACACACATCACGCTTCAGGGTGGGATCCGATTTCTCTCCAAACTAAAAAAGCCTTTTTTTCCTGTAACTGCTTTCATAAAATTAACATGCCTTTACTCCCAATGCTGCTGCTTCCATATATAGAAACCTAAAATCAGAATCTACAGCGGAATACTTCAGCTTTGTAGACAGAACCAAGCATAATTCTGGTAAGGGAAACGTAAGTACAAGGCACCATTGGCGTAACACTGCAGAAAGGACAGCTCACAGCTGGTCACAAAGCCTGCAATCTTCTACAACCACCCAAGTCACTACGTGCAACGCAAGACTCCTATCCTAGTCTTGCGGTACCCAGGCAGTTTGTGTCCTTCAGTGACTGTCTTTGCCTCTGGACAGTTGAGACAAAAGCTGTCAGTCAGCTGAGGCACAGACCAAACCTCCACTCGCATCTACCAGGCAGCACGTAGCACATTTGTACACAAGGGGGACACTTCCCTAGCTTCCAATGAAAGTCTCACCCCAGCGCCTTACCATATAGTAGCCAGGCAGCAGCTTCTGCAAGAACTCAGCCTCTTTGTGCTGAACTGTTTTGATGATAAACTCATCGTCACTGGATACATAGAAGAGGGATCCGCTGGCCCCGGAGTTAGAAAGTTCGATGAGTGGCTCACTACAGAGCGAGTACTGAGGAGAAGAAGATGAGAAAGCAGAGGTGAAGGAGACATCAACGGAAAACTGCAGTGCACAGGCTCTTCCTTTTAAAGATCAACAGAGTCAAACCCCAGGGTCACAGACAGCATCCAGCGCTGTGCCTGCAGAGCACTCCACAGCTCTGAGGAGGGGAACACCCATCACAGAGCATGCAACAAATCGGAACCTGGTACAACCAACACCTTACCAGATAGTCATCAGGTCGGATCCCAAACAGCTCCCGGAAATAACGAAAGGCCACTGGAGCGTAGGTTTTGAACCGAAAGTCATTGTAGTGATGAGCCGGGGTCAGGTTGCTCCCTTCACTGATCAAGGACAGAAGGGCATACAGGTATTTGCATTTGTCAGGTTTCTTAAGAGACTACCCAAAAAGCAACCACCCACTGGCTGGCTGCCTCTAACACACTCAAGGGCCAAAAAGCACCCACCCAGGATGGACACAAGGATGCACGCACAACAGCAAGCCTGCAGTTGTTCACAAGAGCAAAGGTGCTCACATCTGGGGAAGAGCCGGACCTCTTCAGAGACAGGAGGTCACAGGCAGGTGTCAGAGCTGGTCCATAAGCAGCACATGGTGCGGCTCTGCTCAGGAGACCTGTGCTCACTCCTGAAATCAACTGCCCGGGTTTGGTGCCACTTCCTAACATGCAAACAGGGCTAGGAACTAGTGCTGCTACTCACTACCAAAGCACGACACAGAAGAGAAAGCAAACACTCACCTTGGGAAGAAAATACTTTCTACTACGTAGAAATCTTGCATGAGAACATCTCTTTCAGGTTTGGTGCTCAAGCTTCCAACTGTGTGTGTAATGCCCAGCTGAATGGCACCTTTCAAGGCAGATGATGTCGTCTGGAGAGACAGAGAAAATGAGTCAGGCAACGCAAAGCAGCGGACTGGAAACAGGAATGAAAGGAGTTAAAAAGAAAAGGGAGCCCCAAGCTTAAAGCAGCACTGTTAAACTGGGGTATTTTACACCCATTAGTTCCAGTTAGGGTAGTTTTACACCTGCTGGTTACAGCTTCCTTCATTTCCTTCCCAATGACCTGGATGCATTGTCCTATGGCAGTCTGCTCCAGAGAGAGGGTGCAGGACTGATCAGGCCCCAGCGTGCTGTGATGACAGGACACTGAAGCTGCTGCCAAACCAGTGAATAGCCCGCTCTGCCGGAGCGCCTCTACATCCCTGATCACATCCTGCTCGACTCCTGCACTCTACCTGAGCTGAAAAGGACTTGAACTATCAATACCCAGCTGGCCTTCAGAAGACTGAATTCCATTTCCTCCTCCCACAGCGCTCATCTGTACAACCTGCAGACAGAGAAGAAAGACTTCCAGGGACAGACTATCTCGTTCCCCTACAAATAAAGACGCATCTTGTCACCGTAGCCTGCCAGGTCGTGGAGCTACACAGTTCAAAGTTTACCCTTCCCCAGCTTGGGCAGACTTAGGTCTTCTACAGGGCAAGGCAGGCAGGGCCAGCACACAATGCACACTTCTGTCTGCTGCCACCTCCTTCCTCTGACCTTGCTAGGTCGTGGCTCTTTAACCTTAAGCAGCTCACTGTCATTTAAAAATACAGAGCAAAGACACGAATCTCACTCCTGCATCCTGTGCACGAGCTGTCCGAGAACAATGCCAGACTGTGTTCTTGTAACAGCCACTTACATCAAGAGTCCTCTTCTGTCTGCACAGCACATGATCTCATCTCAGGCCACTGAGACGTGCTTCAGTCTAGCTCATGCTAGGGGCTGTTTTCCCAGCACAGCCCAGCTGAGATCTGCTCAACACCCCCACGTTATACGGCCTGTCAGCTCCCAGAGCACAGAGATCTGAACTTTGCTGTAACGCCTGTTGGAAATGTTGATGCTGCAGAACAGGTGCAAGTTGGATCTGTGTACAGCAGCTCACGGACATTTCACTTGGCTTAAACATACAGCAACCAAACCAAGAACAAGATTCAGGGATTCAGATTTTAATTTCCCAACAATCTCTCTTTTGTAAAGCAAATTCCGGTAATGCCACAAGATCTGTAGGAACTGTTGTACCCAAAGAGCACGGAAAGCACCCAATAAGCCAGGAGAGGCCTAAGAAGGCCTTTGCCCTTGCTAACAGGCAAAGTTTAAAAATAATTCCCCTTTTAGAAGGCTACAGGAGAAGCTGCCTGAGAAGTGCATATCCAGTCCTTTGGTTTTCCAGCTCGGAAGGCTGTGCTTATTTCAGATCTTCTTCTGGGACCACCACAAATGCCTAACACTGAACCTCGTTAGATGCTGCTGTTCTGGGCGGCGTTTGTGTTGTGGAAAACAACAAAATTGAGCTGTGCAAGAGAGCACCTACCTTTTTATAGGTAGTCTCGCCCGTGGAATCCACTCCTCTGTGCCCTTTTTTTATTGTCTGTGAGCCTGGCTGGCCCGAGGAACCTGGCATCTAGGAATAGAGTAAAAGACGGTGAGAACAAAGTGTTCACGATCTCTTAGAGGCCCGTGGCTGCCCAGAACCGCCCGTCCTTAGCTCTGCTGTTCTCTGAGCTGGAAGCTGTGCGCTCCCTGCTGAAGGCCCAGGCCCCAGCCAGGCCTGCCCAGGGAGCAGCAGCGGTGCTGGAAGGCCTCCAGAGAGCCGACTGACTCCTGCCTGCCTGAGGCCCAGCCCGAGGGGTCTGCTTTCAGCCATGGAAGACATTTTTGGGTTTGTTTTGTAATCGCCATCATCACAAACCCATCAGCTCTAAGGGAGTTTGGCCCAACCCCAGCCAGCCACCCTGCTGTTGCCAGTAAGGCTAATTCTTTGAGGAAACAGCTCAGGAAGGCTTTGAATTCTGCTCTGATTCACGCCCCAAGAACTTGCTTGACTCATTCTCTTCTGTTTAAACACATGCTGTTGTTAGCTGGTGTTTCTCAGTCAAAACAACCTGAATGTCTTGCTCTTGGCAGGATACCTATTTGGTGTTTTGGTAGCACAAGAATTGCTCGGTCCCAAGCTGGGTTTTTAAGGGCAGATTCTCTTCGTAAGGAGAGATCCTCTCATTTCCCAAAGGAATATTTGCAACTTACTGTACTTACCACTGCCTGGCTTACCCTTGTCTGCTCTCTGCAATCTTATTTAAGTCTGAAATTGGGCATTTTGAGCCTTCCCTCAGAAGTGATTCTCTTGGCCAGTCTGTCCATCAGAAACTTACCTCAGGGGTGAGCGATTTTTTGAAAGTAGATGATCCTGTCAAAACAACAAAGACAAACTCAGAAAGAGTTAATCATTATCACGCATCACCAAAAAAAAAGCAAGACACAGCGCCTCGCTTCCAGAGATTTCAGGCGTCTGAAAAGCACTGACTCATGTTTGATTTCTTCCCAGCTTCTCCCCTTACAGCAGAGAGGGTTTTTGTCAAGCCACAAGGAAATGCTGTTTGGCTTACTGCTCACCCCTCCAGACCCTGCCTGCGCCCACACGGCAGCACAGCCACGGGCTGGGGTCCGCTCGGCCGGCCGGACCCCAGCACCCTTCCCGGGCGACCCCAGCACCCCCCGTCCCGGGGACCCACACTGCCCGGGGCCCAGCGGTTGTTTTGCCAGGCTGGGCACAGCCACACGCAGCCCTCTCGGTGCTCCTGCGCCCACCCACCGCCCTCACAGCCCCTCCACGCTGCGGACAGCCTGGCGCTGCCAGCTCCTCGAGCAGGATTTGCATTGCAGCAAAAGGAACAGAGGCACTTAGCAGCAAAACCCAGCAGCCTTCTGCTCCCCTTATCGACCGATCAAAGTTCTCATTTCCATACATATTAAACAAGAAAACAACAACACAACAAACGCATGTCATTAAGCAAAGCACAGCAGGACTGCCCAAGCCGTCCTGCCACCTCCGGGCTCCCTTTGAAGCCGGGCGCTTTGTCCCAACGGCTCCGATGCTCCGGGTGCTCCCCGGGCCCCAGCCCCTGCCCTAGCCCGGAGCCAACAGAGCTCAGCTCCTTCCCCTTCCAGCACAGGAGACTGCGTTGCCTCGAGGCTTTTGGCCTTAAAATCAGAATCATTTAGGTCAGAAAAGACCTCCAAGATCACCAAGTCCAACCATGCAACTTGCCAAGATCAGTCAGGATGCAGGGACAGGGCAAGCATCCCGGGCGCTGCGACGCAGCACTTGTTCAGCAGCAATTACATCTTTCCTTTTTTAAACAAGTATCTGTAATTATGTAAATTGAAACCTCTAAAAGCCCCAGGATTCAAGCAATCCCGAAGCAGCACCACCAGCCTCATCACCTTGGAGATTAGCTGTGTTAATATTTAATCATCCGTGCGAGGCTGTATTCCACCAGGATTTAACCACAGCTCCCTCGCCGCAGGACCCGCAGCAGAGCAGATCTCTGCCACGCTGCCTTCATCGCACGAAGCAAGCGCTCCGAGGACGCAAACCAAGCCTCGGTTCAGAGCCCGCGTCCCACGGCCCCCCCAGCAGCACCACGAGCAGTGAAGGGATCCGAGCGGTTAATTCTAGACAAAGCAAACAGAGCAAGGTTAGCTGGTCCCATCCAAACCCCAATTCCCTACGTCCCTAAAGGTTTCCCTTTCCTCTCCCTCATGGCAGTGGGGCCGATCCCCGGGGCAGTCTCAGAGCACCCCTCGGAGCCGTTTACGGAAGAGGAACGAAGCCGAGGCCGAGGCTGCCTGCCCTCCTCCAGCCTCAGCCGTCCGGGAGCCTCGTCAGCAGCAAGGGACCAGAAATTCATACATCCAGGGAACAGATACTGGAAGAAAAGCTCAACAGAAGCTGTGATGATGGCAGCTCGTCAGTCGGCTCGCACAAACGCTTTGCTGCCGGAGCATGGAGCAAGGCACACGGGTCAGGTTCACACTTCACTCCTTTGTCTGGCACACGAGCATGCTAATTTGCCACAGCCGGGACAAATCCCCGCTCGGCTCTATTTTTAAACAGAGCCGCTCAGACAAATTTTAGCTGCGCTTCACATTTTAGACGAAAATAAAAAGTGAAAATGTTAGCACACCCAAACACATCATCAGCCCAGCTCTCCAGCGCCTGAGCGGGGCCAGCCGAGCGCCAGGACACGTCACACTGGCATGCGCTCCCCTTCCTCCTCCGTCCTCCTGCTAACTTTAGGGTTTTGTCTCACCCCAGCAAGCAGCCAGCATGGGAGAGGCTGCAGTTAGAAAAAAAGCCGGGCTCTCCCCAGAAAGGTACCGCTCTGGGTGCTCAGAGTCAGGGAGCAGCAGAAGAGCAGCCCCACGCCACGGCTCGCCACCTGCTCTGGGATGCTGCGATGCACCTTTCCACCTGGCACCCCCAAAAAGCCTGTCGGGATCAGCCCCACGGGACCGCAGGCGGACGTGGCAGGGAGGTTGCTTCTCTGCAAAGCACAGGCCAGGCAGAGCTGAGAGCAGAAAACCCAGCGGCAGCAGCGCTGCCGGCACACACAGAGGCACCGAGCCGCCAGGAGAGCACTTCCACAGCACGTGTCAGTAAAACAGCATTGGGTGAGGGGGGAGCAGCCTTCCTCTGAGCTTGTTTAGAGAAAAACACCGAGTTCTGTCAGTCCTCGCAAGCCAAGCCAGTTATGTAAGGTGGCATTTTGCTGCTGGTTACTGGAGAGGAGGAAACCATGCTTTATGCAATCCGTCTACCTCTTCGAAATGACTTCACCGAGCAGCACAAAAAGCTGAGATCTATACAAGGAAAAACAAAGAGGTTACACAGGGAACCGATACTTCAGCTACTCGAAGAAACAGCAGGTGTTTTTCCCAAGAAAGCACAAAAAGAAATCCTATTTTCCCTAGCTAAGATCCAAACTCCACAAGGAAAACACCTCGCTCCTAACCAAGACGAGACCCCTTCGATAGCTTTGTTCCAATAGATGGTGTTAAGAACATTAAACCAAACGCATCAGGAGAGCTCGTGACCTCGGCCTCTAGACAAAGAGCTCCCACGTGCTGGCTGCAGGCTCTCGGGGGTCTCTGCTGCCACCATTTGCTGGCAGACGGCAGCCCCGGCCGATGCCCGCACCGCTGGTACTGCCCCGGCTCAGCGCATCTCCCTCCTCTCCTCCGCTCGCTCCACGAGCCTGCTGGCTGCGGTGCAGGACGCTCCTCGAGTTGCTGGATTCTGCTGACGTGGACGCCGCAGCGAGCAGGGGACTTGCTGGGAAGAAGCCCAGGCAGATAGGGAAGATGCAGACTCTGGTAATTTTATCTGGGCTCTTCTCGCTGTTTTACAGGAACAGCAAATGCGTCCTCGAGCTCCCTTCAGCAGCAGGCTGCCAGAGGCTGTTTGGGGAGGTCGGCATGCCCAGCCTGGAGCAACGAGGCAGCTTCTTACTCCAGGAGGCCGGGCAGAATCCAACCCATGCACACAGCCCCACTCTGCAGCTGCACAGTGCAAGGTGCCCAGCGCTTTGTAGGGACCGAGACGAAGCCAGAAATGGATGAAGCAGCAGCCTGCTCTGTCCTGCGTGCTGCCCCAGGCTGGCAGGGGTGGGCACAGCTCCCCACGATGGCGACGCGGACGTCTCAGCACCGCTAACGAAGCCCAGCGAGCTGCCGGATCGCCGAGTGCTCGTTTTATTGCTTTTCCTGATGCTTCAGAGCAAAAATATCCCAGGGGAGGAGGAGCGACAGGATCTCAGCTTTCCCAGCCGCATTCCAGGGCGGGCTGCAGCGTTTGCTGAAGGCGTTTAGCACCTGCGACCCAAGGAGCCCTCAGACAAGAACGCTCCCTGGGATACCTGCTGGAAACTCCTGCCCGCAGCCGCAGGGACCCAGAGCCCCGCTCCCGGGCAGCTGGACCTGCAGGCACAGCTTCTGCCACCTGAAAACCAATCCCGCAGCTGCCCCGAGCCCACCGCTGTTACAGCTCGGCATTACCGCACGTCTCCACGAGAACACTGCCACAATTTACAACTTCACCTGCTCCCCAGCAGCACCTACACAAGAAACGCATTGTCGCTGCGTTTTCCGTGGTGCTGGCGGGTTTCGCAGGCAGCTTCAGGGCTGTCAGACCGACGCTGGGGATACAAACCTTCACAGCAAAGGCTAAAGCGCTCCTCCTGCAGCTCATCCTGCTGAGGGGTGCTGCAGAAACAGCCCCTGCGCTGCGCCCCGGGGAAGACAAACGATCGTTCTCCAGGAGAACAAAATGTAGGTCAGGCGCGAGGGATCCCCTGCCCCGGGAGCACTCTGCCTTAAACAAGGCAGAGCCTGCAGGGACGTGGCGAGGTCGCACGTTTAATCACTGCACTCGCACAGCGAGCGAGACGGCCATGAGCGGCTCGCACCTCTCATCGCGCTCCATCGCGGGGCCCCCGCGCCAGCAGCTCTTCAACGCCCTGGAGAGGCGGCTTTTACTTCCCAAAGGGGAATTCGGACACCTCAGGAGGTGGCACCACGGCTCCCTGGTGCCCCCACCAAAGCGCACGGCCCCCACTTGCTTCCTCGCCGCTGCTTTGCTGGATGAGCTGCCGGAAGACGGGCGCGCTTGGCGTTACTCAGCCGAGCCAGGGCTCATCTTTGTTCTCTCCACGGCGATCCTTTGTCTCCATCCTGAAGACGAGGCAGCTTTGCCCAGGGCCGGGGCACCACAAGCAGGTCCCACAGCCACCGGCGCGCTCCCAGCAGGGCCGGTGACAGCGGGACCCAGCTCACGCTGCCGACCTTCGACAGCCACCGAGGCCTCCTCAGATTCCATGAATGTTTGTCAAGAAGAGACTTTTACAACAGAGGCGAGACTCGAAGTCATCTGACGTCCTATTTTAAGCCCGAGGATGATGAGCCATTCAGATGTTTCTGTTTAATCAACCGATCTTTCCTCCCGCGTGCTCGGTCTCGGCGAGGTGGGCCCGAGGCTTTGTCCCCCTTGCAGGCACCGGAGGGGGGGAGCTGAGGCTCTGTGGGTGTGCTACGCCTCCAGCGCGGGCTCGGGAGCCTGCTCTCAGCTCACTGCAGAGGTGTCGGCAGGATTTTCCTGCCCACAGAAGTGACTGAGCCATTTTGAGAGCGATTCTTTTGTCTGTGGATGTCAGGGAGGGGCCTGAAGCCAGGGTGACAATGAACTCTCAACTCTCTCAGATCCGTAATTACAAAGCAGTCGCTGCACCGAAGGCACAAAGAGGCAAACAACTGAAATCCCACATTAGCATTTTTGGCACATGCTGCTTCAAAGTGAAAGCAGCAAAATGAGAAATCCTCCTGGGTGTTTCCCCGGGGAGCCGAGCATGCGGCAGGGCAGGGCCGCAGGAGAGGAGCAGGGGGCGGATGGGAGGAGGAAGGGTGGGACTCGAATCCTTCTCGTCCCCTTTATTTCAGCTGGAAGAGGCCGGTAGCTGAGTAATCAGCCCCCAGGGCGAACCACGCCGTGTGCCACCGAGGGTGGACAACAAGCCCTGGTGGGGCCCGGGATGGGTTAAGGTTTACCATGGCGAAAAGCCTCACGTCCCCATGAACACCGTTCCCCCCTGCCCGCAGAGCTGCTCCCCCCGCTCTCAGCGAGCTTCACGCAACGGCCCCGAGGCCAAAGCGAGACAGCAGAGCGAAGCCCTGGTCACCTCTGCAGCCCGGTGCTTGCTCACGGCCCTGACACCACACAGAACTCACGCCCGGCCAGACCAGCGAGGGCCTCACACCACCAGGACCATGGTGACAGCCAAGCCAGGCCCAGGCTCGGCGCAGGACGCCAGCCCCAGGAGCTCCACAAGGTGCCCATCGCAGCTCCCCTGAGCCCCTGCTCCCAGGGAACTGCCCCAGCTTGGGGAAGGGGGCGAGCGCCCGGAGAGAGGCCCCGGTCTCCCCGAGACGGCGCCAGGGCTCAGCGCCTGCACCGCCAGGGATGGAGCAAGGCAACGTCCCGCACGTATCGCACACGTCACGCAGAGCCTCTTTCATAATTGGGATTCGAATCCTGTGGGAAACGCGTTAGCCAACACCTAGCTACCTGGAAAGCAAACAATGGCAATTATTCCAGCAGGAAGGGAGAAGAGATTTACTCGTGCACTCGCATGTTTTCTGCCAAGTAAAGCTCTTGAAACCCTCTGAGCCCTGCAAGCTCCCTGGAGCCGGCTCCTCCTCCCCAGGTCAGGGGACGGGCAGAGGGAGCAGCTCCCGTTCTGGAAGGCAGCCCCACAGCGGGGCGAGGAGACCCCAGGGCCTGGCCCCGAGCCGCCCCAGCAGAGCTCCAGGCAGCCTCCCCCTCCTCCCAGAACCGGCTTTATGGGCCCAACAGGTCCTACGGCTCCGCTGCCCGCTGCTGAGCTGAACCAAGACCAAGCGGGGATGCCAGAGACACGTTTCCAAAACCTCCCGGTGTGTGAGGTGCCCGGACCCGGCTCGGAAGGTGGAAAATCCAACACCTGCACCCGGCTGCCGGCCGAGCAGCGCTCCCACAGCCCTGCTGTGACGATGAGGGTCGGTTCCCTCACGGGGCGCCCAGCAAACGGCCCCCAAAGGCTGCTACAGGAGGGCAGGGGCAGGGCCAGGCCCCCACCGAACGCCCCCCCCCCGCCTTTCTGTTCTCCCCCCGCTCCCCTCCCTGCGTGACAGGACACAAAACCCCCGCGGCTCCCAGCGCAGGGACCCCGCCAACCGCGAGCTGAGACCTGCCCGGGGGGGCCCAGCCGCGAGGAGCGGGCCCGGGGGGGGCAGCACGGGAGGGGCCCGGGCCCAGCCCCCCCCCGGCTCCCCCGGATCCCCCCCAGGCCCCGGGGACGCGGCTGAGGCGCGGCGGGGGCGGGGGCCGCGCTCCCCCCCCCCCTCACCCCGGGACCCCCCCATCGGCCCGGCCCGGCCCCGCCCGCGAACCCCAGCCCCTCCCGGGTCCCGCCCCCCCCGCTCGCCCCCGCCCGGCCCCCCCCGGTCCTCCCGTACCCCCCAGGCCGCCGCCGCCGCTGCCGCCCGGCTCGGGCCCCGCCGCCGCCGCCATCTTGCCGCTCCCTCTCCTCCTCCTCCTCCTCCTCCTCCGCCACCGGCTCGCGCCCGGCCCCGCCCCCCGCGCCCGGCCCCGCCCCCGCCGCTCCGGCCCTCACCACCCGGCCGCGGGTGCGGGGGGAGGGAGAGGCGCACGCACTGCCGGGGCGGCTCCGCCCCCCCCACCCCCGCTCCCAACTTGGACTCGCCCGCTCAGCGCATGCGCCCGGAGAGGGGGGGGGTTGGGGAGGGGAGGGGAGGAGGCGGCCCCGCAACTGAAGCCGTTGGCGCGCGGTGTGACGTCACGCCGCCCCCCGTGACGTCACGGCGCCGCCGCCATGAGCCTGGCCGAGGGCCGCGCCCCGCGCCGCACGGCCGGGAACCGCCTGTCCGGGCTGCTGCAGGCCGAGGAGGAGGACGAGTTCTACCAGACCACCTACGGCGGCTTCACCGAGGTGCGGGGGGGCCGGGAGGGGCTGCGGGGCGGGAGGGGGGGGCTGGGGGGGGCCGCGGTGTCAGCCCCGGGCCCTCCGTCCCCGCAGGAGTCGGGCGACGACGAGTACCGGGGCGATCAGTCGGACAGCGACGATGAGGTGGACTCCGACTTCGACATCGACGAGGGCGAGGAGCCGGCCAGCGACCAGGACGACAGCGAGCCCAAGAGGCGGCGCCGCATCATCACCAAGGCCTACCGGGTGAGGGGGGAACGGGGGGCACCGGGAGGGGGGGGGGAACGGGGGGCACCGGGAGGGGGGGGCTCTGAGGGGAGGGGGACACCGGGAGGGGGGCACCGGGGGAGGGGGACACCGGGGGAAGGAGGGCCGGAGGGGGGCACCTGGGGGGGGCACCGGGAGGGAGGGCACCGGCACCGGGGGAGGGGGCTCCGGGGGCACAGCACAGGGCCCCCCTCGAACAGCTGCCGGCCCCCCGGGAGGGGCTGCGGCCGTGTCCCAAGGGGGGCAGCCGGGACTCGGCAGGGAGGAGACGCTCCCCGTGGGTTGGGGAATGCGGCACGGTGCCCCCCGAGGGGGTCTCATCTAAGCCGGGCCTTTCCCCTTCCTCACGCTGCCCGACGCTGCAGGAGCCCCTCAAGAGCCTTCGCCCCAAGAAGGCCGATGCCCCCAGCAGCAGCTCCCAGAAGGCCCGAGAGGTGAAATCGGCCCCGCTGGAGCTCCAGGATGAAGTGGCAGACAGTGAGTGCGCGCAGGCTGGGACGCGCGGGCCCCCGGGCTGGAAACGTGCTCCCGGCTGCAGGGAGCCGTGTCGGGGCCCGCAGTCAGCTCTGTCCCCCCGCTGCAGGCCGGAAGCACATGCGGCAGTCGACAACAGAGCACACGCGCCAAACCTTCCTGCGCATCCAGGAGCGTCAGGTGCAGTCCAAGCGCAAGAAGGGCGGCCCCAACTACGACCGCCCCCTGACGCAGGAGGAGCTGCTGGAAGAGGCCAAGATCACGGAGGAGATCAACCTCCGCTCCCTGGGTGAGCAGGGCACGAGGAGACACAGGGAGGGGTTGTGAGTGTGAAGGGGGTGCTGAGCCTCACCCGTGGCACGGCCTTGCTTTCCCAGAGAACTACGAGCGTCTGGAGGCTGACAAAAAGAAGCAGGTCCAGAAGAAGAGGAAGTGTGTGGGGCCTGTCATCCGGTACTGGTCTGTCACCATGCCCCTCATCACGGAGCTGGGCAAGGAGGAGAACGTGGATGTGGAGGGGTAGGTTGGGGTCACCTCGATGGGGTCCTGATGGTTCCCCCCGACACTGCACGTGGCCGGACCCGTCTGTCCCAAGTTCCCATCCTTTATTCCACCCTGGGCTCTTTTCTGCCACAGCAGGAGGCAGACGGGTTTGGGGCAGTGCTCCAGAGCCCCACAGCCCCGTGTTCTGCTCCTGCGGGACAGCACTGCCTCGTGTGGGAGCTCTCGGGGTTTCCCTGGCCCCGCGCGTCTCCTCAGAGCTGACTCTGGCCCTTCCAGGTTGGACCAAGACCTGCAGCAGGCAGAGGCGGCCCCAGCTGTGGCTCCGGCCTCTGCTGGGAAATGCTCCCGCACCTTCATCTCCTTCACCGACGACGAGACCTTCGAGCGCTTCTTCCCCAAAGCGAAGCCGCCGCGGCTGCCGGTGAGGGAGATCTGCCCCGTCACCCACAAGCCGGCCGTCTACCGCGACCCCATCACCGACATCCCCTACTCCAACATCCGCGCTTTCAAAATCATCCGCGAGGCCTACAAGAAGTACATCACGGCGCACGGGCTGCCCAGCGCCGCTGCCTCCGCCGCCCTGGGGGCCGCCCCCCCCGGCCCCGACCCCGGTGTCCGCGCCACCCGCCAGAAGATCATCATCAAGCAGAGCGTCCCCGCCACCTGAGGGCCTGTGGCCGCACGCGGACGGCTCTGGATCGTTCTTGGCCGTGCCCCAGCTCACGTGGGCAATGGTTTGTTGCTCTATTTATCGACTTTATACTTTTTTTTTTAATAAAAAAAGAAAAATCCTAGTAATAAGCATCCAACAAAGCCAAGCATGCAGACACTCATTTCCACTGCTTCGCAAGCAGCGCCTGCAACTCTGCAAGACCCTACGGTAAACAGCGTGTGCAGCCCCCTGGTTTCTGGGAGACCCTACAATAAACAAGTAGAACCTCAGTGCTGCGTGTGGGGCCGTGGGAGCCCCTGGTCCCTGCTGAAGACAAGTGCAAACCCCCACCCAACCCCACCCAACCATGACTCTGCTGAATGAGGAGCTCGGGGGAGCAGAGCCCCCGGCCAGGCTCAGGAGGAAGGGGCATTAAGGGGCACTCAGCGGGGAAAAGGGGATGGTGGGGTGGCTCCGAGGACCCCGGGACACGCGGGCCTCTCCCTGCGGTGCCTGGGGCTGTTCCCCAAATCTCCCTCCCAGAGCACTGCGTGAGCTCCAAACCTCCCCTTCCTGCACCCCCAGGCAGGGCTTGGAGCCCGCAGCTGGGCCCGCGGGGGCTCTGATCGCTGGGGGGGGCCTGCACCACCCCAGTGCTGGGGTGGAGCCGTTGCGGGGCACTGGCAGGGCTCGATAACGCCGGCGATATGTGATCTCGCCCCTCCCCGCCGCCGGCTCGCAGAATAAAACGCTGATCTCATGCCCTGCGCGGCCGGAGCCCTTGGCTCAGCACCGGGGCACAGCCCAGGCAGGCTCCGCAGCCCCACCAGCGGCCAGGTAGGGCCGGGGGGGTCCCTGGGGTTGGGGGGGGTCACCCCTAAAGGCACCAGCTCGGGGGGCCCTGAGGGTCCCCACACCAAGGGGTGCCCCCGGCTTTCTACAGGTCTCAGTGCGCAGGTCCCTGCTGTGGGTACCAGGTGCCTCCCCCGGGGTGCCCCCCCCAGCCTCAGACCTGCGCGTCGGGGGGTAAATCCCCATCAGCTGGGGCGGCTCAGGGGGGTGCACGGCCCCGCGTCCCAAGCATGCAACCCTGCTTGCTCCCTGGGGGCTGGGGGGACACTGGGTGCAGAAGGGGGGTGTCGGTGGGGTGGGGGCTGTGGAGCTGGGAGCTGCCCCCAGCACTGGGCCGTGACTCAGTTTCCCCAAGAGCTGTGTGGTGATGGCTAGGCTGGGCTGGACCCCACCCTGGGGTGCCCCAGTGCCCCCCCCAGCCAGGCAGGCCCCAGCCCCATGGCTGTGGGGTGTCTGGTGGGAGCTCGGCATGGCGCGGGGGCTCCCCTGGCCCGGCAGCCTCCCGCTCAGCCCCCCCGATCCCCCTCCAGGCCGCCCCTCAGCCCCCAGCCATGACGTCCTACCGGCAGGAGCTGGAGAAGTACCGGGACATCGACGAGGACAAGATCCTGCAGGAGCTGTCGGCCGAGGAGCTGGAGCAGCTGGACATGGAGCTGCTGGAGATGGACCCTGAGGTGCGCCCGCGGCCCGGCCCGAGGTGGGGCGGGGGGCACCGGGCAGGGCCCCCGCACCCATGGCCACCCCGGTGCCTCCCCAGAACGTGCTGCTGCCGGCGGGGCTGCGGCAGCGGGACCAGACGCAGAAGAGCCCGACGGGGCCGCTGGATCGCGAGGCGCTGCTGCAGCACCTGGAGAAACAGGCGCTGGAGGCCGGCGAGCGCGAGGACCTGGTGCCCTTCACCGGCGAGAAGAAAGGTGCGGGGCTGGGGGGACGCGGGGGACGGGGCCCCGCAGCGCCAGGTATATTTAGCTCGGCGGGATGGCCCTCGCCAGCGGCTCGGATGTCCCGGGCGAGCTGGGCCCCCGCCAGCCCCGGGCATGGCTGCCCCCAGCAATGTCACCCCCAGCGTGGCCACCTCGCAGCACCGCCAGCGCCCCGGTACCGCCACCGCCCCAGCACATCCCCCCAGCGCTGCCTTTACCTGTCCCCAGCCCGGCACCGGGCCACCAAGCCCCCGTAGCCTGTGGCTGCTGCCCCCCGGCTCGTGCCAGGCCGTGCAGGGTGCAGCCCCGCGTCCCCCCGTGCAGGGAAACCGTTCGTGCCCAAGAACCCCAAGCGGGAGATCCCCCGCGAGGAGCAGATCACGCTGGAGCCAGAGCTGGAGGAGGCGCTGGCCAACGCCACCGAGGCCGAGATGTGTGACATCGCAGGTGGGTCCCGCGCACGTGGCCGCCCCCCGGCACCAACCCCTGGTGTGGGGCTGCGCGTCGCCCCTGCCCCGTCCCCGTGTCACATCCGTGTCCCCTGCCCCCTCCGCTGGGCCCCTGCCAGGGCCCGGCTAAAAGCAGCAGCGTGCCCCTGCGCTCAGCTTTCAGCCTGGCCCCCAGCCCACCCGTGGCTGGCTGGGGAGGGGACGAGGGGGGGCTGTGGGATGGCCCCGTGGCTTGCGGTGACCCCAGGGGTGCCCCCGCAGCCATCCTGGGCATGTACACGCTGATGAGCAACAAGCAGTACTACGACGCGATCTGCAGCGGGACCATCTCCAACACCGAGGGCATCAACAGTGAGTGCGCCCTGCAGGACGGGGGCAGCCGGGGGCACACCGCAGGCGGTCCCGCTCCTGTGTTCAGCGGGGAGCCCCCACCCCCGTGTGCACCGGGGGGCTCTGGGTGCCTGCACACACACCCACGCGTCCCCCTGCACTCACGCGTGCCACAGGCGTGGTGAAGCCCGACACGTACAAGCCGGTGCCGGACGAGCCCCCAAACCCCACCAACGTGGAGGAGACGCTGCGGCAGATCCAGGCCAATGACGGGGCGCTGGAGGACGTCAACCTCAACAACATCAAGGCGAGGGGCCGGGCCCGGGGGGGGGCGGCTGGCCTCAGCGGCCCGGGGGTGTCCCCAAAGCACTGCTCCGTGCCCCGGGGTGTCCTCAGGGTGCTGGCCCTGGGGTGTCTCTGGTGTGCTCAGCCCTGTCCTGGGGTGTCCCCACAGGGCTGGTCCCTGTCCCAGGGTGCTGCTCTGGCCTGGCGTGTCCCTGGAGGGTACCAGCAGGGCTGGTCCTCGCCTTGGGGCATCCCTGGGGTGTTTGTCCCCATCCCGAGTGGCTCTGGGGCATCCCAGGTCCTCATCCTGGGACAGCCACGTCCCCCTAGTGACATCCTGCAGCCCCTTGGTGCCACCTGCAACCCTTTGATGACGCCCTGCAAGTGCTCAGGGTGGCCCCTGTGCCCTTGGAGACATCCACACCCCCCCAGTGCCCCCTGCATCGTCCCGGGGATGTTCCCCTCTCCTCGGTGACGCCCCTGTCCCCTCCCTGCAGGACATTCCCATCTCCACGCTGAAGGCCATCTGCGAGGCCATGAAAACCAACACCCACGTCAAGAAGCTCAGCCTGGTGGCAACCCGCAGCAACGACCCCGTGGCCACCGTGAGTCCCAGCCCCGTGACCCTCCGTGTCCCCACGTCCCCAGAGATGCGCTCCCCTTCCCCCAGCTCCCAGCCAGCACCAGCCAGGCGAGCTTTTGGTGGCCTTGCCCCCGCCGCTGGCCCACAAGGTGCCGGTGGGGCAGCCAGCCCCGGGTGACACCCCGAGGTGATGCCGGGCTCCCGCAGGCGGTGGCCGAGATGCTGACGGAGAACAAGACGCTGCAGAGCCTCAACATCGAGTCCAACTTCATCACCAGCGCCGGCATGATGAGCATCATCAAGGCCATGTACCAGAACAGCACCCTGAGCGAGCTCAAGGTGGACAACCAGGTAGGGATGGGCACCCACAGGTGGCCTGGAGCGTGTGCCCGGTTTGCCCAGTGTGCCCAGTTGGGCCCAACCGTGCCCCCGCCCCGCAGTGCCAGCGGCTGGGTGACACGGTGGAGATGGAGATGGCGACGATGCTGGAGCAGTGCCCCTCCGTGGTGCGCTTCGGGTACCACTTCACGCAGCAGGGCCCCCGCGCCCGCGCCGCCATCGCCATCACCCGCAACAACGAGCTCCGTGAGTGCCCCGCTGCTGCTCCGGGCAGGAATGAGGCCGGGGGTGGGGGGAAGAATGGGGTTTGGGGGGGCACCCAGCCCTGGCCCTGACCTGCTTCTTCCCCTGTCCCCAGGTCGCAAGCAGAAGAAAACCTGAGTGCTTCCCAGCACAGCCCTGCAGACCCCGGTGCTCAGCTCGCCCCCGAGCTGTGCTCTGGGCTCCCCAGGGCTGGGTCGGCTGTAAATAAAGGTTACGGAGACACCGGGCGTGAGGCTGCTCCTGGGACAGGGCCACAAGGACGGGGGCAGGATTTGTGCGTGGGAGGATCTGGAGGGACGGGCTGAGCGAGGGTAACGCTGTTGGAGGACCCCTTTTTCAGAGCTCGAGACCCAGAGGCTCCCGTTAGCCTCGAGCCATTGATCCCGGGCTCGTTACGGGGCGAGCTGGATGCCTGGATTCCCTCGTGGAGCAACGGGCTGCAGGGTCGGGGTATTTATACCCCGGGGATCGGGTTACGGGGCCAGGCCCTGTGCCAGGGGGGAGCGGGGCACCCCTCAGCGGGGAGCTGGGTGCCCTTGTGGAACAGAACCAGGCACCTGGGGCCCATAGGGGCCAGCTCCGGGTGCCCACGGGGTGGATGGGGGCTGCAGGGCTCTGGGAAGAGCCCCCAGACCTGCACCCGGCTCAGGCGTTCACTCACCAGGGCCCTGGCACCCGTCCCGATGGCTATTTATAGGTCTGAGCTGAGCAAGCGGGTAAATCCCAGCGCCCAGGTGTAACATCACCCCAGGCAGCGCTGCCAAGGAGCCCTCCCCAGGGACAGGATCCAGCCCTGGGGCCCAAGCGACCCATCGGTGGGTGCTCCCGCTGGGAGCTCTCCCCAGGGTGCTGGCAGGGCACAGGGGGTGCCCTGAGGTGGGAGCTCCCACGGGCCCCAGAGGCAGAAGGGAGGTGGGAAACAGAGGCGAGGGTGGAGGTGAGCTGGCCGGGTGTTTTGCCAAGCGCCAGGACAGCTGCGGGGCCACGAGGAGGGGGAAGCCCCGTGCCGCCACCCCAAAAGGCCACGAACCGCAGGCACCTGTGCCTGGGCAGGAAAGCGAGTGTGACTTGGGCCGGGGACAGGAAGAGACGGGCAGCAACGGGCCAAAATCCAAGCTGAGATCACAGTGCTCTGGCCAGGATAGGGACACCCGAAAAGGTGGGAACAAAGAGCGAGGGGACCCCCAGTGCCACACCACGTATGGGACCTGCCCCAGCGGTTGGATCGCCTCCGTCGTCTCCAGCTGCCTCTGTTCTTGTGGCACGCAGCGGGGTTGGGGACAGCCCTGGGGCTCGGGGACCTCAGGCTGGCAGCAGTGCAGGCGGCTCATCCTCATCGGAGTCAAACTCAGCGTTCTCATCCTTCACCCACTTGCCAGAGCGATCCTGGATCCAGCCGGCGCTGGGGATGGGCAGACGGGGTGAGGGGAGGCTCGCTGGGGGTTCCCCATCAGCAGGGCCCAACTCACCTCCGCAGCTGCAGGTATTGCTCCAGCGCCTGGCGCCTCGCGGGGCTGAGGGCCTCGGGCTGACTCGGCTGTGAGGACGATGCTGCTGCTTTCCCTTTTCTGCCTTGCCCGGCGTGGGTGGAAGCTGCCTTCAGTGCACCTGGGAGAGCGGAGAGGGACGCAGGATGGTGACATCCACAGAAAGGGCAGAAAGCGCCCAGGCGCGCCGTCCTGCCGCAGTTTGCCCTCACCTGCCTGCCGGCTGCGCTGCCCTGGCAGCAGGGCTGCAGGGGTGGCCTCCACGGCGTCCCTGTGCTGAGAGGGAGCCTGGGCAGTGCTCGGCCCCGGCTGGGTCCTCGCCCCTCGTGCGCCGCTTCCAGCTGCCCTATAAGGGGAGGGGGTCAGGCCTAGGGCACGGCCACCCCAGGTGGGCAGCTGGGAGCAGGCCGGAGCTTTCCCTACGCCCCAGCAGCCCTCACCCTGTCCTCCGGCAGCAGCTGTTGTAGGGAGCAGCCTTCAGCAGGGCACTCTGGGCAATCCTCCTCGTCCGGGCCAGCAAAGGGGCTGGGGAGCCCTGGGGAGAGGGTGCAGAGCTCAGGAAGGCCCCGTTGGGTGCCAGGGAAGGGGAGAGGACAGCGCACCCACCTGCGTGCCCGCCGCCTCCACCCGCACCAGCTCCTGGTGCCGCTGCTCCTGCGCCGTGTCCTCCCGCCAGCGCTCGCTGCCGTAGCAGCGCTGCAGGCCTGGAAGGAAGGGAAGGGAAGAGAAGGGGAGAGAAGGGAAAGCAGGTGGGCGTTCACGGCGTGGCCCCCCCAGCGCCAGCCCCCCCCAGCCCCGCACTCACTGCCCAGGTGCTTCCTGCCAGCCCGGTGCACCGCCAGCACCTCCAGCGTGTCGAAGACGGGCCGGTGGGCACACACGGTGCAGGCGTACCTGTAGCAGGGAGGAGGCACCGTCAGCGCCCTGCAGCCCCCCGAGCCGCCCCGTGTCCCCAGGGAGGGGGGGGGGGGGGGGGGGGGTCCCGCTCACCTCCCGCTCCGCAGCAGCAGCGCCTCCTCCTCGGGGATGTAGCTGGCCAGCAGCTCCGCCACGCGCCGCTTCTGCGAGGGAGCGAGAGGCCGCGATAGTGCCCGGCCCCTGCCCCCCCCCCCCCCCCAAAACGGGCACCCGGGGCCCCCCCGGACCTCGGGGGGGTCGTGGCAGGGAGCAGCCCCCCCGCCAGCCCCGCCACCCCCTGCGAGGCGGGACCAGGAGGGCGGAGAGCGGGAACCGGGAGCGCTGCAGGCGGGGAGGGGGGCGCGGGGGTGAGGGGGGGGGGGGGGGGGGCTCTGGGGCTGGGGGGGCAGAGAAATCCCGGGGGGTCCGGGCAGGGCGGGGGGGGGCAGGGGGGACACCGAGGGGCGGGGGACACGGGGCAAACCCGGGCAGGGGGAGCCCGGGGACGGGGAGATCGGGGTCCGGGGGGGGTGGGGGGGGTCGCGGGGCCCCACCTGCAGCGCCGCCAGCTGCCCGGGCTCGTCGCCGTCCCGCTTGAAGGACATGGCGGCCCCCAGCGCCGCCGCCCCGTTACCATGGGGACCGCCCCCTTCCCGCTTCCGGGTCGCTTTTCCCGGCAAACCGCGCGCGGGCAGGGGGGGACCAATGGGGAGCTTAAAGGGGCGGGGCGGGAGCGGCCCGCGGCTCGGCGAGGCCCCGCGGCATGACGGGAGTTGTAGTTCCGCGCCCCTCGCCGCCGGGCAGGAGCACGGAGCCCCTCGGGGGAACGGGGGGCAGAGACCGCGGCGGGGCGGGGGCTGGGCGGGAGCGAGCAGCCCCCGGGGGTCGGGAGCGCGGGGAGCGCCGCGGGGGCCCGAGGGAGCGGCGGGGCCCCGGCTCCAGAGGACTACGAGTCCCAGAGGCCTCCGCGCGGGCGGCCGGGCCTTACCGGGAGCGGGGCGGGGCGGTGGCGCCCCCGCGCCGGGCCGGGGCTGAGCGGGGCCGCCCGCTATGGCGGGGCCCCCCCCGGCGCGGGGGGCGGCGGGCGGCCGGGAGCACCGGCTGGAGCCCGGGGACACGCTGCCGGGGCTGGCGCTGCGCTACGGGGTCACGGTGAGCGGCGGGGCCGGGCCGGCACCGGGATGAGCCCCCGGGACCGGGCACCGCGCCCGGCCCCCGCCACCCCCGGCCCCGGCCCCGTCCCACCGCGTCCCGCCCCTCGGCCCCTCCGTGTCCCGCTCCCGGTCCCGTTCTTGTCCCCGTCCCCTCCCGGTCCCGGTCCCGTCCCTGTCCCCGGTCCCCCCCGTCCCTTCCCGTTCCCGTCCCCACCTGGCCCCGTCCCTGTCCCCGGCAGCCGGAGCAGATCCTGCGCGCCAACCGGCTCTACGCCTCGGACCCCATCTTCCTCAAGCCCACGCTGCTCATCCCGGCACCGGGGGGGCTCCGCCGCGAGGAGGAGGCGGCGGCGGCGGCGGCGGCGGGGGGGGGGGCACCGGCGGACCCCGGCCCCCCCGCCCCGTCCCGCCACGAGCTCTCGGCCGCCGACTTCCTGCGGCAGCTGGACGCCGACATCGGGCGCTCCAAGGCGGCGGCGGCGGCGGCTCAGCGGCTCCGCGCCGCCAGCACCGGGTGAGCGCGGCCGGCCCGGCCCGGGGCGCTCGGGGGGGGGGGGGGGGGCGCCGGCCGCGGGGCTGCCCCTCACCGCCCCCCCTCCCCCCCCCGTGTCCCCCGCAGCGCGGCCGAGGCCGAGGGCACCCCGCGCCCGGAGAGCGGGGACCCCCGGCTCGGCCCCCGGCTCGGCCCCCGGCCCCTCACCAGGACGCCGCGGGCGGCCGCGCTCCGAGACGCCGAGGACGAGATCTTCACCTTGTGACACCGGCACCGGGACCCGGGGACGGGACCCGCGGGGAGCCGGCGGGCGGCGGCCCCCTCACCATCCCCTGCGGGGGGCCCGGCCCCGCTTTGGGGAAACCCAAACGCCACCGGCCCCCGCCTGGGGACGCCGCGAGGCACCGGGACAGGAGTCAGCGGCCGGGCTCTGTCCCTCCGATCCTATTTATTTGTATGGTTTTGCCCTCGTGGTGCTTTTTGGTTTGTTTTGTTTTTTTTGGGGGGGTTGTGAGGGGGATGGGAGCCCCCCAGCCTCCCCGTGTCAGTGCCTGGACCCCCGTGGGGATGGGGTCTGTGGCCCCCTTTTCCCTCCCCTGAGGACCTGTAAATAAAACGGAGCTGGCACCCGCCCCGCCTGCTCGCGGCCCCGCGGGGACACCGCAGGGACACCGCGACAGCCGTGGGGACGCGGGGAGCACCCTGGGGGTGCCGCCACCCCCCTGGGGACACGAGCACCCCCGTACGGACGCTGTCCCCTCTGCTCTGTCCCCCCCCCCCGGGCCCGCGGTGCCGCCCCCGCCACGCCGCGCGGTGCCGCCAGATGTCGCCGCGCGCCCGCGCCCCGGGGGCCGTGGGACCACCGCCCCCCCCCCCCCCCCTCACCCCCCCGGCGGGGTCTCCCGGTCCCTTCACGTCCCCGGGGGTGCCGGAGGACGCGGAGCAGCGGGGGGGCCCAGTTCTCCCAGTGAGCTCCCAGTCCCCGCGGGGGGGGTTCCCACGCGTGGGTCCACGGGCGGGCAGACGGACGCGATCCCGACCCCCCCCCGCCCCCCCCCGGCAGCGCAGGGCGGAGGTTTCGGCCGCCCGCGGACACGCGCGTCCACGGTGCCACGTGCGCGCGCGCGTGGGCTCCCGGGGATCAGCTCATTAACGGGATTAGCGCCTATCTATAGGGCCGACGGGGGGGGGAGGGGGGGGAACCGGGGGGCAAAGCCACGGCGGTGTCACGGCGCTGCCCCCCCGCACCCCCCCCCGCCCCGCCCGAAAACCGCAAATCCCCCAAATCCCGGCCCCGCCCGGGTCCTCCCCGTGGGGGGGTGACACGCGTGGCCCCGAGTGGCTGCGCCCCGGCCCCCCCCGCCCCACGCAGCTCCCCCCCCCCCCCGGTCACTTCCCGCCCCCGGCCCCCGCTCAGGGTCCCGGCCGGTCCCGGCCCGTTCCGGGGCGGAGCCGCTCGGGGCCGCGGGGCCGCTCGGGGCGCGGCGCGGAGCCGGTACCGGGAGCGGGGCGCGGGGGGTGCCGGGGGGGGCGGCGGGCGCCGGGGGGTGCTGCGGGGCGCCGGGGGGTGCTGCGGGGGGCAGCCGGGTGCGGTGGTGCTGGGAGGGTGTTGGACGGCGCGAGTGTGTCGGTGTCGGTGTCGGTGCCGGTCCCGGTGCCGGTCCCGGTGTCGCTGCGTCTGGCACTTGCTTGTGCTTCGCATCCCGTCCCAACACCGGCCGTGGTCGTCGGGAGCGGGAGGCACTGGGAGCACTGGGACTGGGGCACTGGGGACACTGGGATGGGAGGATCGGGGACGGGCACGCGGGAAAAGGGTGTGGGGACAGGGACACTGGGAGCACTGGCAGGATGCACCGGTGGCACTGGGAAGGGGCACTGGTGGCACTGGGAAGAGGACTGGGGCCCTGTCCCCGTGCTTGAAGCTGCACGGAGGGGACGCCACCACTGTCCCCAGTGTCCCCATGGTGCTGCACACGCGCCCCCCCCCGGCCCTGCCTCAGTTTCCCCAGTAGGGATTAACCCCTTGCAGCCCAGAGGGGTCCGGGCTCAGTGGCCGCCCCCCGTCTCCTTCGGGTGCCTGGGAGGATGCTCGGGGTGCTGCTGGCCTTCGTCCTCGTCGTGGTCCCCGGGGCCCCCAGGGGAGTGGCGCAGTCCTTCCCGCGGGACCTGGTGCCGCGCAGCACCGTGGGGCTGGCAGGTGAGCGGGGACCGGGGGCTGGGGGCACGGGGCCAGCCGGGGGCGTCGTCACCGTGTTCCCACATCCCCCAGCCACCGCCACCTACCCCCGCTTCGGGGGTCTCCGGGGGGACAACGTCACCGCCCAGCTTGGCCTCGACTTCCAGCGCATGCTGCGCCTCAACAGCACCCTCTTCGTCGCCGCACGGTGAGCGCGCTTGTGCACCCCTCCCCGTGCCTGCGTGTGCTTTCCGTGCCTTTGCACACTTGTGCACGCTTGTGCAAACTTGGATGTCCTTGTGCACACTTCTTTGTGCTGGTGCATGCTTCTGGGGGCTTGGTTGCTTCTGCAAGCTTGTGCACACTTGTGCACGCCTGGCCTCGCGTGTCCGTACGTCTCCATGCTTGTGCCAAGTTGTCTATGCTTGTGCAGTCTCGGGCTCGCTGCCGTGTGTTTGGAGATGCTCATCCTGGTTTGTGCAAGCCACTGCGTGCGCAGGCACACTCGTGTGTGTCCCTTTCTGCACGCTTGGGCACCGCTTGTAGGTGGTGGGCGCAGGCACCCCGTGTTCCCTCCTCCCTTCACCTACCCTTGCTGGTGCTCTGCACGTCCCCGTGCCCCCTTGCACGTCCCCGTGCCCCTTCTGTTCACGCTGTGCCCTCCCAGGGACCACATCTACGCCTTCGACCTGGGGCAGGACAAGCGGGTGCTGTACCCTGAGCGGGTAAGGGGGACGGGGGCACCATTCCTGGGGTCGCCTGGGTCTCGGTGGGGGTCCCCACTGCCCAGCCCCATCTCGCCAGCAGCATCTCACCTGGGAGACGCGGGACAGGGAGAGCTGCGCCATGCGGGGCAAGCTGCAGGTACGGGGCACGGGATATGGGGTATGGGGCATATGAGTACGGGGTATAGGGGTACAGGATATAGAGGTATGGGGGCACTGCGTACAGGAATATGGGGGCATAGGGGGAGGTGGTACAGGGGTGTGGGGGTGTGGGAGTGCAGGGGTAGAGGGTCATGGAGCGTGAGGGGGTGGGGGTACAAGGCATGGGGCCGTGAGGGTACAAGGTATAGAGGTGTGGGCTGATGGAGGTATAAGGGTGGGGGTGCAAGGTGCGGGGATATGGGGCAATAAGGATGGAGGGGCACAGGTTACAGTGCTATGGGGTCCAGCAGCAGGGGGTGCGGAGGAATGGGGGTATAAGGGGACAGGGGGATGGGGCATAGGGGTGTGGGGCAGGGGTCTCTTGGGGCCTGGAGATGTGGGGCGCGTGGTATGGGTACGGTGAGGCGGGTCTGGGGACAACGGCCTGGGGGATACGAGGGTGGGGGCAGAGGGAGGCAGGGCCAGGCGGCCGCTGGCCCCGTGCCCCCATCCGCGTGCGACCGCGCAGGACGGGTGCCACAACTACATCCGCGTGCTGGTCCCGCGCGACGCCCGCACCCTCTTCGCCTGCGGGACCAACGCCTTCAACCCCGTCTGCCGCAGCTACGAGGTGGGGGGCCCGGCACGGGGCGGGGGGCGCCGCCGCCGGGGCTGGGATCCCCACGGGGCGGCGGGGCCGGGGGGGGGTTGAGCAGCGGCGGGGCTCTGAGCACGGCGCCTGCAGGCGCGCAGCCTGCTGCAGGAGGGCGAGGAGCTGAGCGGCCAGGCCCGGTGCCCCTTCGACGCCCGGCAGAGCAACGTCGCCCTCTTTGCTGGTGGGTGCCGGGGTCGCGGGGTGCCGGCAGGGGAGGGCCGGGATGGGGCTGACGCCGCTGTCCCTGTCCCCGTGCCCCCAGACGGCAGCCTCTACTCGGCCACCGTGGCTGACTTCCAGGCGAGCGACGCGGTCATCTACCGGAGCCTGGGCACCCGCAGCCCCCCGCTGCGCACCCTCAAGTACAGCTCCCGCTGGCTGCAGGGTAGGGGTGGGGGCACGGAAGGGAGCGGTGCCGTGGGGCGGGCTGGGGGCTGATGGCCCCGTGCCCCCGCGTCCGCAGAGCCCCACTTCGTCCAGGCGCTGCCCTACGGCCCCTACATCTACTTCTTCTTCCGGGAGATCGCGGTGGAGCTCGGCGCGCTGGGCAAGGTGAGCGAGGGGGGGGCACTGCCGCCCTGCCCCCTGCCCCCACGCGGGGCAGACCCCGGTGCCCGTCCCCCGGAGCCTCCGGCCCTGCGGGACGCTGGTGGCTCCGCGTGCAGGTGGCGGTGGCGCGGGTGGCCCGGGTGTGCCGCAACGACCGTGGGGGCTCCCCACGGGTGCTCGAGCGCCGCTGGACGTCCTTCCTGAAGGCACGGCTGCAGTGCGCCGTCCCCGGGGACGCCGTCTTCTACTTCGACGTCCTGGAGGCCGTGACGCTGCCCCACGCCCTGCACGGGCGCCCTGCTGTCCTAGCCCTCTTCGGCACCCAGCCCAACAGGCACGGGGACGCGGGGACTGGGAGCAGGGCACAGGCGGCGGGGAGATGAGGACAGGGTGACGGGCCTGGGGACATTGTCTTGTGGTGGGGCTTGAACATGGGGACCTGGGGACGTGGCTATGGGACAGGCACATGGGGACGTAGGGACGTGGCTACACGAGGGAATGTTGGGGATGTGAGCACGGGGACGCGGCTGTGGTGGACGGGAACATGAGGACAGGGGCACATGGGTGCACAACAGACAACGGGGACATGGGGGACATGAGCGTGGGGATGGGGGCAGGCACACAGGTGCATGGACACACAAGGGGACATGGGGACCAGGCGGGGGGGACTTGGAGGTGAGGCAGGGCAGGGCACGGGGATGCCTTCACACAGGGATATGGACATGGGGCAGTCCTGGGGACATCAGGGGTGTCCCCAGAGCCGGTGCCACCCCTGCCACCCCCACAGCATCCCCGGCTCGGCCGTCTGCGCCTTCTACCTGGCGGATGTGGAGCGGGCGTTCGAGGGACACTTCGCTGAGCCCCGAGGTGCTGGGGGTGCCTGGCCCCCCGTGCCCGAGGAGCGGGTGCCACGGCCCAGGTACTCCTCACCCTGCTGGGTCCCCGGGGTGCGTACGAGGACCCTGTCCCCATGCTGGTTGTGCCACAGGCCTGGCTGCTGTGCCGGGATGGGCTCAGCCACTGCCATCGTCACCTCCGGGGACTTCCCCGATGAGACGCTGGCCTTCGCCAAGGAGCACCCGCTGCTGCACGGCGCCGTGGCCCCCGCCGGCGGGCGGCCCCTCTTCACCCGCACCGGCACCAGGTGCCCGGGGACAGGGCGGGTGGGCCTGGGGACACGGGGGGGGGGGCATTGTGCAAGGTGCCGAGGCAAGGGTGCGCCTGGCCCTGCGGGTGCTGTGGGGTGGGGAGGGTGCTCGTGCAAGCGCGCGCGCGGCCCTGGTGTGCAGGTGTGTGAGATGCTGGGGGAGGGTACACGGCAGCGTGCAAGGGCGTGCAAAACCCTGGTGGGGGGACAAGCGAGGCTGGTGCAAGGGTGTATCAGCCCCCCCCCAGTGCGGTGGCATACGAGGGCATGGTGTGAGGGCGTGCAAGGGGCTGCACGGCCCCACACGAGGGTTCTGCGTGGCGCAGGCTGACCCAGCTGGCGGTGGATGTGGGCGCGGGGCCACGGGGGAACCACACCGTGCTCTTCCTGGGTGCCGAGGACGGGCGGGTGCTGAAGGTCCTGGCAGCCCCGCGTAGTCCCGGGGACATCCAGAACTCTGGGGACCCTGCAGCACCTGGTGACACCGGGGAGCCCGGTGCAGAGGTGCTGCTGCTGGAGGAGATCAGCCTCTACGAGCCCAGGTGGTGAGTGGCCCTGGGACGGGGGTGCTGGGAGACACGGGGGTGCTGTGGGGCAGGGAGGGTGTTGGGGTGGGTGCCGTGGGGTGCTGGGGGGCTGTGTGGGGTGCCGTGAGACATTGATGGGTGCTGGGGGGGGGGGGCATGCAGGTGCCACAGGGTGCTGATAGGTGCCATGGGGCCATGCAGATGCCATGGGGTTCTGGTGGGGGCCATGGGGCTGCAGGGTGCAGATGGGTGCCGTGGGTGCTGCCAAGCACTGGGGGGGGTGCCAAGGGGCTGTGGGTGCTGATGGGGGGGGGGGGGGTGCAGGCACGGTGACGCATTGTGGGGGGACCCAGGTGCCGGGGGCCACGTGGTGCCAGCCGGGTGCTGGGGCTGGAGCTGCACACGCCAGGCCAGGAGCTGTTCGTCGCCTTCGCCGGCTGCCTCGTGCGCCTGCCCCTGAGCCGCTGCGCCCGGCACGGGGCCTGCCGCCGGTGAGCTGCGGGGTGGGGGGCGCGGTGACGTGCAAGGGCCCGGAGTGTGCGAGGGCACCCCGCTGTCGGGCCCAGGCCCTGCGTGTCTGTGCTGAGCACCGGCCCCGTGCAGGAGCTGCCTGGCTGCCCGGGACCCCTACTGCGTCTGGCTGCCCCCTGGGGGCTGCGTCCCCTTCTCCGAGGACCTCCCGTGAGTGCCCCCAAAGTGTCTCCGATCCCCTGTCCCTCGCGCAGCTGCACGCACTGCTGCAAAGCACACGGAGGCTTGTGTGTGTCCCCCCCTACACCCCACAACCTGGGTCCCTTCCTCGTGGGGTGGGGGCACTTGAGACAGCGTCTTATGCGTCCCCTCCTGTGCGCACCCAGGGCTGGCTTTGAGCAGGACATCGAGGGATCCACCGGGCTCACAGGGACCTGCCACGGTGAGGGGGGACACAAGGGGACAGTGGGGTGTAGGTGTTATGTGGTGGGCATCTGGGGACATTGAGAGACATCGGCCCCGTGGAGGGGTGCTGGGGGACACCTGGGGACACGAGGTCACAGGGGGATGCCAGTGCCACCAGGCGGGCATCTGGATGACCCCGGAGGTTGTGGAGGAGCCTGGGGGGCGTGGGTGGCTCCAGGCAGGGGTTGTGGGTAGCCTGGCCCACCGCCCCCTCTCCTTTCACAGATGCACCAGCTACAGGGGACAGTGACGGGGACAGGGACTTGGCCCACGGTTAGTGATACCCCTTGGTCCCCTGGACACCCACCGGGACACCCCTGGGAGGGGACCTTGGGAACCGGGGAGGGATCCAGGAACTGGGAGGTCCCTCAGGGACAAGGAGGGACCCCAGGGGTGGGACAGGGGCCCAAAGGATGGGAGAAGAACCCCAAGAACCTGGGGGGGGAGGGAAGGGGGGTATGGTGTGGGGGAGAGGAGGGGACGCGGGGACCCGGCTGATGGGTGCTGCCTGCAGGGGTGCGCCAGGCGGTGCCGGGGGCTGTGGCGGCGGTGCCGGTGCCGGTGCTGGTGGGCTGCGTGCTGGGAGCCTTCGTGCTGGGCGCCCTGGCTGCAGGGCTGCTGGCGGCCTGCACCCGCCGCCCTGCAGCACCCAAGGGTGCCCCGGTGCCCCCCGCCGCCCCGTGCCCCCCGCCCCAGCCGCCTGCCCCCCGCCTCTACCCACCGCTGCCGCCCCACGGAGGGGACCGTGACTGGGACCTCCCTGAGCTGCCCACCCCTGAGGCCACCCCGGAGCCCCCTGCCAGGACACCCCGGGAGCGGGCAGCAGAGCCCCGACGCGGCCTCGGCACCCCGGGGTGCCCAGAGCCCCCCGGGCCGGGACCCCCGCCCAAGGCCTCCCTGGAGGAACGGCTGCAGAGGCTGCAGGGGCCAGGGGGGGCAGGATGGCCGCTGTCCCCTGGCCCCGCAACCACCGGCTCCTTTGCCAACCGGGTGCAGCCCGGTGTCCCACTGCCCAGCGTCCCCCTGCCCCCCCGGGACGGGGCACCCCGGCGCCTCGACGTGCCCCCTGACAGCCCCCCCCCGCCCCGCCGGCCCCTAGCACAGAGGCACTCGTTGGCGGGGGTGGGGGGCACAGCAGCGAGGCCGCCTGGCATGGCCCGGGGCCTGGCCCGCATGCACTCGCTGGGGGCCCCGGGGGGGCCACCCTGGGGTCCCCGTCCCGTCCCCCTCCAGCGCTCCCTCTCCATGAAGCCCCCCGTGCTGCCCAAGCCCCTGCTGGTACCCGCGGCCCCTGGGCAGCCCTGAGCCCCTGCCTCAGGGACACGGCAGCCACAGCACCCTGGGGGGCTCCGTCCGATGCCTTCCCCCCTCGAGCCATCATCTTCCTGCACTGGTGACCGGGTCCATGCTCCCCCCCCACTTTGTCCCAAGGGATGAGGGACCCTGTCCCCAAGGTGCCCCCCCCGCCCTGCTGGGATGCCAAGGATCACCGTGTCCTCGAGCTGTCCCCACCTCCCTCCCCTGGGTGATGGGGGCCCTCCACGTCCTCAAGCCCCCCTGGGGGCCAGGTGTCCTCACGCCCCCAGCTGTCCCCATCTCCCCCCCCCCCCCCAGCTGCTCCCTGTGCCAGCCCCAGTGACCCCACGCTCCTGAGCCACCCCCCTTCGGTCCCAGCTGAGGAGGGGGCCCCATGCTCCCCCCCCCCGGCATCCCCAGGGTGTCTTTGTGTTTTTGTGTCCCCGTTTCTAATTTATTCACTGCTCTGGGGGCCACATGAGCCGCCACTGGCCATGGGCCCCTGGGGACAAGGCTGGACGGGGACAGGGCGGCTCTGCCCCAGAGCTGTTTGTCCTACTGTGTAGGACCAGGGCTCGTTCGCGGCAATTAAACACTTGGTGTCCCCAGCTCCGGCGCCCGCATGGCTTTGTCTGGGGTTTCGAGGGCTGGGAGCAGGGCAGGACAGGGGGATGGATGCAGGTTGGTGCCACCCGCCTGAGCCCCAAGGGGGGGCACCCTGGAGGGTGGCTTGGGGACAAGAGGAGGTGACAACGCGCTGGAGCTGGCGCTGGCAGCCAAGGGTCCCGCAAAAGACAAAAGCTGCTCACTGAGGATGTGGTATTTTATTAAGAAACAGTACAAAAACGTATAAATGTTTAAATTTCCACATTTCCAAACGTTTACCCGAAATACAAACAGGAAAGCTGGAGCTTTCACACCAGGAGCCTGGACATTAAGCTATGGGGAACGCGGGGCAGCGCAGGGCACTTTGTTCCTTGTCTGCTAACGGGGTCCTTAAGCAACCTGCAGCAGGGAAGCAGCAAACACAATTTGCAATAAATACCCAGCTGGGTGCTGCACCTGGTACAGGGGAAGTGTCTGATGGACGTGAGGGTACAGAAATAGGGACTGGGCAGAGCTGGGGAGCACCAAGCCACAGGCAGGCAGCAGGCTCGGGGGCTCCCACCAGCGGGATGGGGAACCCCAGCTGAAAGCCCTGGAGGACGTCTCCACACGCAGCCTCCCTCGGGCCTGGGGTTCGTTTATTCAGCCTGAACAAATCCCTGCACAGTCAGCTGCGGAAGATTGAGCTCCCGTTTCTGTGACCTCCTCCCTTGCTCATCCCCACAGGATTTGCTACGCCCTGCTTCCGATTTTGGGTAATGGGAACTGTTTATAGCTGGCTACTGCAAAAAGAGGGAAATAGATTTCTAATCAAAATGCAAACGGTTCAATTAGCACCAAATCACCTCCTCAAACAGGAGAAACAAGGCACAAACAAGGCACGCTAGTCTTAGACATGACTGAAATGTGTCCCAGGGAGCAGTCCTGGATCGGGACCTGGGGGGAGGGAGGGGGAGAACCCCGAAGCAGAGGGAGCCTGGGCTCTGCAAGGGGCCCGAGGGTGCCCGAGCGGGGCTGCTGCACGTGCCCTCGCTGCCCTCGGGTTGGCGGTGGGACAGAAATCGCACTGACCTTTTCAGCCAAGTGAAAAGGGGAAAGAATTCAATTCAGACCACAGCTTCTGCATCAGCATCTCCAGGAAATCATCTGGGACTTTCCTGCCTGCCCAAGCACGCAGCTGAGCTGCAATCCCCAGCTCGCAGAGGCCGGGAAGCTGGGCTGGAAGCGTGGGCAGCAGGATCTCGGTGCTGCACGCTGATAGCAGTCTCAAAGAGCAAGGGGCTTGCTTAGCCTTTAACCTCATCGACTCCTGTGCTCGCCCATCCACAGCCTGCTGTGAAGTGCCTGGACTCGGATGGCGTGGGCGACAAAAGCCCTGACACGGCGAAGTCCAGCCCCGGCTTCAGTGGGAGGGTGCAAGAGGAGAGGTTATTTACCCGCTCAGAAGCTGCCACTTAATCTCGCCAGTAACAACAGACCCACACGGCCACGTCTGACAAGAAAACTGCTGTTCTCTGCCTAAAAAACTCCAATCCTTTCTGTGGAACAGCAGAGGATACAGACAAGTTTAAATTCTTTCTAAATGCTGGGCATAGATCAAATACTCCTCGGTCTTTGTTCAGGCCCCGTGTGCGAGGCCTTCTAAAAATAAAATGAACGTGCGATTCCCCCCACAAGGCGAAGCATTAAGAACACTGTCAGCTTTATTTGTTCCAATTCTATAAATGAAATCCAATTACTGTGAATGCCACAGACTTTTTTTCTTCTCTTCTGAAGGGGAAGTTTGTTTCCCAGCTGAAGGGACTTTTTGGCAAAACTGGCCCTTTTCAGGGGAAGCATGGAAATACATGAGAATCAAAGTGCTGTCAAAGGCACAACACAGCATTTGTACTACAGCTGCCTTCAGCTGTAGAGCTCTTCAAATTTACAAATAATTAGACTAACTTCAGGCAAAAGGGAGAAGCCAAAGTTGACAGTGTCCCTTTACATCCAGTAATGTTTCTGGGAACAACATATTAGAAGAATCTGTCTGGATTTACTTTGATACCGTCTTGAACCCTCCAACACAGACTTTTCAGCTCATCAAATGCACCCAAATTTTGGACATTCTGGGGAACAAAATAAAATAACTTAAAACAAGCTTGAAGTCAGCGAGGAAATACTGACTTCCCAGAGTGTAAGTCAACAGCCAGGAACCAAGTCTCTGCAAACATTCATTCTTACAAAATAATTATTAAAGCCTTCTTCAAAACATCTCTTGGAAAAAGATAAAAAGTCTTAGTTATAAATATAGCTACACTGGTTATAAATAAATGCACTTAGATTCTCAAAACCCAGCAAGTCTCATGAAGCCTTTACAGTAACAGTATCATAAACCTTTCTCTCCTAAAACCTGTCACTGAACCCGAGTGGTTAAACACTGCCAAACATTGCCGGATACAAGATTTTGGCAGACCTGACCTCCCTTTGAGGCCAAAGCTCAAATAAATTGCAGGGTGCTGGACACGAGCACTCCAGGAATGAAGCTCTTCTCAAGTGCCTCAGCACAAGAGTTTCTGCGTGGGACGGGGTGAACGCCAGCTGTTAAAGCACAGCAAAGCTTCACAAACCGTTTGTTGCCTGCACGGGGTCCAGCACAAACAAGGCCACGACACTTCAGCCACGAGCTGACCCCCGAGGCACCGCCACCACCGAGAGCTGAGTGCTCTGCGGCAGGAGCACGCTGCCCTGGAGAGTGATTTTATGATGCAAAGCTTTTTTTTTTTTTTATGGTGACAAATGTGGCCCGTGACTGTAAGTTCATGCCTTTATGAACTCTTCGGTTTCTGTTACATCTCAAACGTTCTGATACGGGTTGAGCTATCAGCAAAGAAATGTGAACATTGGCAGTATCTGAACCAACAGAAAACAGTTATCTGGACACGCTTGGAAGTAATGGGGAACAAAAAGCAATGCAAGGACCATGAAATTGAATGATTACCTCAAATACTGCCAACGGTTACAAAACGAGGACATGGAAATTAAAAGAAACAAACACCCAAACCAATAAACCCTGGGCCGAGACAGCTATGAATTTTTATCTTGCGAGAAGGCATTTTCAGAAAGCAGGCCAGCTGCTAGGGCCTCGGAGCTGGAAGTCGCTCCTGGCCTTTACAACCTTCTGCAGCCAAGAGAGCAGCGTGCATGTGGTATTTTTCTGAACTTCACTTCTTTTGCTCGTGACTGCTGAGGGAGAAAAAGCTTCCATTATCAATTGCCATGCAATTATTCAGATCTCTTCCAATCAATTTCCACACTGTCTTGAAACACATAATCCACAAGCCTGCGAAGAGGAAAGCATTTAGCTATCCTCTTTAATAAACAGGCCTGCAGAGTAAAAAAATATGAACATTTCAGTAACAAGATCAGCTGCTTGTTAAAAAAGGTTTTAGCATCTTTAAAAATAAAAACTGTTTAGTAAAAAAGTGACATATGTATCTCCAGAGACAAACTGGCTCCCAAGCTGTCTTACAGCAAGAGCTGAGTGTATAGTTTTGCATCTATAATCAGTCAGCGCTACTCTTCAGCACAGAAGTGTCAAATAGAACAGTTGACTAAATTTCATAAAATTGATGAGGATTTTTCTGTGATCCCTTTGGGTGGTTGAAGCTCCACCGAATTTTTCCACAGTCCAAAGAAGGCAAAATGTAATATCCCCTGCTATCCTGAAACGCTCCAGCAGACACACAGTCAGCCTGGCCTTTGCTCTTGCATTGAAGATTGCCTCAATGTGAACTAAACGCAGACTTTTGGAACAAAACATATAATTGTTCAATGCCAATTCATTTCCTAGCTAAAGTGGGAAAATCCACTCCTGCACCTCAGAAGACTGTAAATAAAAATGTATCACTCCAAGAAATTGTTTTTTTGGTTTTGGTTTTTGTTTTTTTTTTTTTTTATCTGAAGGTCCAGATCTGGTCACTCAACTTCAGAGAAGGGAGCGAACACCTCGGGTTATTGCATAAAGTCTGTTCTCCGAGCTGCAACTGCCAGGCAGCTGAGAGCTAATACCAGCTACTTTGGCAATGAGGTATTTCTTTTCCACTCCCAACAATGCCGGTATTAACATCACAAAATAAGCCTTCAGGTCACTTGCTGGCTAAAATTTGCAAAAGCTTTCAATCTTTCAAGGTCAAGCTTTAAAAGCACCTTTTGGCACTGTGCTGAAAGCAGAGTTATGTTGTGAGCTGCTGTAGAAGTTTCTATCCCTGGTGACAGGACCATTCAGGCAGCCCCATCGCATCATTTTCCAGTTGTGCAGTGGCTCTGCCAACAGCCCTCTGCTCGCAACGATGTTTGCCAACAGCACCATATTAAAAAAAAAAAAGTTATTTTCCTTTACAAAACCAAGTCAATAACCCAGGATTAGGAGGTTACAGTTTCCACAGTGATATCAGTCGGCTGATCCATTTCCATCATGGACAACGCAGACCCCTCAATGTCTTCCGAGGTTACCACAACTGTGTCTACCTCAGCGACCTCTTCGAGCACTGCTACCTCTGCTCCGTTGGGCTGCTGCCTCACCATGGCTGCTAGCTTCAGCCGATACTGCTCCGCTTCCTGCTCTTTCTTTATGAGCTGGCTGCGATATTCCTGAGCTTTCCGGTTTGCCTCTTGCAGCTGCTGCTGCAGCACTTCCCTTTCATCATTGTCCTACAGAAAACAAAGTTGAGAGCCCATGATGGAGGCCCAACCTGCGACAGGAAGGTCAGCACAAGGAAACAGGGTGTGCCACTACTAGAACAGTTACGTGTTACAAAAGCAAAATGCTCTACGGCAGCGCTCCTAACGTGCTTGAACTGAGCTGTGTTCAACTGGCTTGTTTGTCACAGGTTACCAGAATCAACCGGGACAAAGGAAGACACAAAGTGGCTGGCAAGTTTCCCCAACATGTGCAGGGAGGCGAGCCGGTTAAGTTACACATCATCTCACCAGGATGAATTTTGAAGGCTATAAAGCAAGTGTAAGCAATAAGCAAGAAAGAAAAATAAAGAGCTATTTGTGCTGAAAAGTTTTGAGGCAATCAAGAAAACTGTTCTTCCCCAAGACAGAGTCGTTCCTGCTGCGTGTATGATTTGGCTTACACCCAGCCTACGTTGTACTTCTAGAGGAAATCCTAAATAATCTCAGTCAACTACCACGATTCATGTAAAAACTCCGAGCTATTGCTTTGACATAGGCAAAACTGCAACCAGTCATTTATCTGGCTCTTTTTCCGCAGGTAGCAGGAAAACCTGACTGAGCAATGCTCAGCTCAACCGCCTGCATGTTCATGCTAATGCAGGAGCATATGCGGGAAGAGCAGGGAACCACCATGCAGGGTTCATTACAGCAACATACTCTGGCTCAGCTGAGCAGGGCACAGCTAATTTCCACTCTGATGGCTTTGGCAAACCGGGAACCCGACGTTCTCAGCATAGTAGAGAACCACTCATGAGACAACAGCAGTTACAAGAAGGAATATCTACCTTGCTTTCCTCCAAGTCATTTACATTTTGTTCCACTTTTTGCTTCTTGGCCAGTGGCTCTTCCTCCTCTTCTGCGTCATCTCCATCTTCAATAATAGTCTCTTCTGCAACCTGACCAGCAGGTACAGTTAAAACTGAAAAATTAAAAGGTGACAAATTATGCAGTGTGAGACATGCTTTTGCACAGATGTTTCCTGAAAGAAGTCACTGCATCAGAGCGGTTCTGAAGAAAAAGAGACTCATGGATCAGCAATGCTGTAGTTTTTCCAGAGAGGAGAGAAACTCTGGAGCAGCTTTTCAGTTCCCTCTATTCAGGCCCTTGTTTTAGACCATTTGCTGTAAGAAGCACCCGGGTATTTCAGGGCTGACAGAAGCCTGAGTCAGATTTGCATCTCAGAACACATGTGAAGTAAAATTATCCTTCTGATGGCTCGGTAATGTAATTATTAGCCAGGACACTTGTAAGCAAGAGGAACAGAAAACTCTTCTCGAAAATTCCCTGTACAGACAGTCCCCCTGGCTAAGCTCGGAATCAGCTTTAAGCACATGCAATAGCTGCAAATACTCTGAAGAACAAATGTGTCTTAAATCTGCACACATGAGTTTGGGAAGCCAGTAGCAAGAATTCATCCAACCAAGGAGGAGAAATGAGCCACGTGAGGTACTGAAGGTAGCTCTACCTAAACAATTCTTTCTTTGTCTGCCTTAGACTCAGAATGGGCTACAAGCCAGGAATTATTTGTTGTAATTTGGAAAATAATTCTGAATAATTAACAGCTTTGGAAAATTGCTTTCTACTCACAAAGTCTGTAAGCAGACAGAAATGATGTAACCTATCTCACACTGTATGTATGTCACAGGAGAGCTAATTTCCTAATCCTCTTTTTCCTGCACCAATATTAATCCAAATAATCAAGTATCCCTAGGACACGTTAAAAGAATTGTCAGTAGGAGACAAGGCTGATGAATTACATCCCTTGCGGAAATAAGAATTCACTAGAAGCACTCTGGAGCTCTGCCCTGCATTACTGAACATGATTTAAATTTGCCTTGTAAAATTGATAGATTATATTGCCTTAGGCTATATAACTACAGGTTTAGGAAGAAGAGGCACATTTAAGCTGATATTAATGTCCTAATGCTAACTCTGACGTGACAATGGAGCAATTCCCAAAGGCAACAGGTCGCAGTTTCAGCACTCAAGTGATTTACTCCCTGACCGGGAAACCGGCCACAAGATAACAGACCCACCTTTCCTGGCTGCCAGAGACAACAGCTGACACGGCACTTCTCAGCCCACAGCTTTATGGTGAAGGTGCTTGGTTTTAATACAAAGATCAAAATATTAAAGCGTAGCAGCATGGATGCGTGTTAAACTGCAAACATGCCACTGGCAAGCTTTACCACTGACGGCAGTCCCACAAGCATTTTAACCCCTCCTGGAGCCCTGCGGTCAGGCAGGGATTTGGTTGTTGTACCACACTGCTGACAAGCCAAGCCATACGAACAGCCTTCCTTGCGTGGCTCGGCGAGGCTTACAGCCACCAGTGGTTTTTTTCTTTTTGAAGTTAATCCTCAGCGCTGCCTTACAGCTTTCCAAGCTCAGCTCCTCCGTACCTTGCTGTCCATCTTCCATGGTGACGATGAACGGCTGGCTGAGGCTGCTGGTGGGGACGGCTGTCTGCAGGGTGCCCAGGGGAACTCCGTCGGTTACAATGGTGATGACGCGCTGCCCTCCACTACCCACCACTTGCTGTATGGCAGAATCAACAGAACTTGCTTCCACTATTTCCTCTGTATTACCTTGAGAAATAAAGTGCATGCCAAAAAAAAAAAAAAAAAAAAAAACAGTCAGCATTTCCTTCTCTCTTCCTTGAATTGAGACTGAAGCCTAGGGAAAAAGCTCAAGCACACAGCATGAGAATCCTGGAGTGCTTGCTTATGAAAAACAAATCTGGAAATATAGTAAGTCTTAAAGCGCAGGGGGGAGGGGGGGACCAAAACAAAACAACAACAAAAAAAACACACTAGGCTTCTGTAAAACAGTTTTTAAAAACAGTTATTTTTTTCCATAAATGAGTAAGATCAAAGCACTAGCATCCCACCACATTAATGAAGACTGGAGCTTAAGGCAGCTGTTAAGCAGACCTGGCTCTGCCAAGCTTCCTTAAATGACCTTTCCCCCAACTCTAACAAAGACAAACCACACACAAAACTCTTCGTGCTGCAAAGGAGCCCACCCCACAAGCACAGCCAAAGCAAGCAGCCGTAAGGAGGCTGTCAGGTTGGGCTGGGTGTCTGCAGACCTGCTCAGCTCTCTGGGACATTTACGGCTTGCACAAATAATCAGGATTGCAGACCCTGGGCTGCTTCCTGCTCCAGCACACACTGCAAGCACAGGAAACAGAGCGTATCTGACCACTACACACGTGCTGGGTACCCAAAAGGAAAACCTTCAGGCTCCAAAGGACAAGGAAGCAGTCTTATGGCACCAACTGCTTAAAGTCAAATCACTCATCTCTAGACTCTAGGAAAAATGCTTAGCTTTGGGGAAAGAAATAAATTCCAAGGTGAATTAAACTTTAATTATCAAATTCCTACATATTAAGTCAATTAAAGGTCAAACATGACGCTGTACAAACATAACAACAGATCTTTTAGAACAAAAAGCAAACAAACAAAAAAAAAATAAAAGAAAACTGCCAGCACTTTCTGTAAGAAAAAGTTACCAGAGCCTCAAGAGACTTAAAACATCGGCTGACTACCAAGATTTTATAGGGATGAGAAGCTGAGCAACTGCAGACAAGGCAACATTTCAGACAATTTCCTTATTAAACAAATATTTATCTACACTTATGTATTAAAGTAAATCCATATTCTGAAGGGGTTTTCTTCTTTTTTTTTCTTTAACTGATAAAGCAAGCCAAGAGCAACATATGTGATGCCATGGCAAGGCTGGCTGCTTAATAAACGCAGAGTTATTTCTATTAATAACAGTTGCTGGGTTTTGAATTAAGTTTGAAATGCGATTAGAAATAAATAAATAGAATCAACAACCCACTGCTTCGCAAATATTTATCATCATCTCTTATTTACCCAGAAAAAAGGCAAACTCACAGGTATCTTAAATTGCCTTCAATTTCCTGGCAAGAGACTCTCTAGAACTGCACAAATTTGAATGGGCATCCAACTGCTCTCCCCTACCTGTAGCTCTGTTTGAGTTGGAAAGAGGTGCTGATGCTTCAGCAAGGGCTGCAAGCGTGGCGAGCACAGAGGTTGTTGAATTGGAAAACTGCACCGTGGATACGTGTGAGTCACCTGCTGGAGAAAGATGGGGGAAAACTGAAGAATTTTCAGGGCCTGCTGTATCTGAAGAGGAAATACAGCAGTCAGATTGCAACGATTTTGTCACCCAGAGATCAAGATATCAGATGTGAAAGGGAAGTGGAACAGATCATTTGTCATGAGAAGTGCCTTTCCTACTACTAACTGTAAAAAGGGCTTTGATATTTAGGACAGACCATGTTCAATCTGAATACTTTATGATAATTTTAATCCAATTTAAACACAAATTTCATTAATTTATTATTTATCTTTGTAACAAAAAGAGCGGCAACGTGAACTGATTTGCTCCAGCATCATTGTAGGAATTACAGAAAGGCAGACTGTCTGCTGGGCTACTTGGCATGCCGAGCTTCGATCTGGAGACGTGGATGTTTTTTCAAGATGTAGCCGTGCTGCCTGATGCCACTCACAGTAGTGCTGAGCTCTGATTGCTGTGATATTATGCAGAGTGGTTGCTATGTGCATAATTACTTGGCTTTGCACCTTATCATTGTAACTTTCAAAATTGCAAATCCTAAGGAATATATTGAACTATATCAACTATGTCAACAGAGCCTTTTGCTCAAATTTATAAATTGGCTAAGTATATCCCTTTAGGTCAACGTACTGGGCATACTGGTCCTTTTTTTCTCCCTTCTCAGGTCTAGTAATGAAAAGCACAAGGTTACTTAAATGGTGTATTGATTTGAATGAGATAAGCAAGTCTTCTCAATTCCAAAAACAATGTTTCTTCCTCCAATTGACCACAGTAATTCCTATTCAAAGCAGACTTAATAAGAATGGAACAGGAAACTGAGGTCAATGGGCGCAAACTCCGTATTTTATTTGCATGCATGTAACCTACAATCTCCCCACCCCGCCAGAAAAAAAAAAAAAAAGTGAGATCCTGTACCTCACTGCCAGCATAGATTGTAAATACACGAAGGGAAGTTCATCTAAAGTGTCCCTGCCTTAACCCCTGCAGCCCATTTTCTCTTTCACACACTGGCTCCTTGATTTTATGAAGGTTATCAACTGATTTATTTTCAAAGAAAAATGCCTCCAAAAAGGATACGGGCTAGGCACACGAAAATGCTGTGGGGCTTAGTAAATGTTTTCAGCAACTTGTAATCAGATTTCTTCAGACTAGCTAAATATGCTTATTCCCATTTAAAAACCTTTTCAGTAACTGGAGACATAAAGAACTGAAGAGAAGGGAGAGGAATTACTAGCTGTAAAAGCCTTGTAGGAGAGGGATTATTATTTTTTGTTGGTGTTATGATAGTGCAGTCATTGACGCCCTCCTGTGGGCAATGAGAAAAAAATCTGACATGGCCTAGAGCTGGAGCAGCTCAGGACCGTCTGTTTTCACACTGCCCAGCTACTGACGATGCTGGAAATGTTATGGGGGGAATAACCCCGGGTACTTTAGTCAAGTCACACGTGGGCAATAAGTCCACATCACCACTGTGATGTGGCACTGAGAAGGCAAGGGCATTGGCCTCAGATGTCTACCGGGCTCCAAGACAGCGCTCAACATGGACTGTGGCAAGAGGATCATCCAGCACGCAACCTTTCGAGGGGCCTTTTGAGCCTTAGGCCCCTCTGAGTTCAGGGAATAGCCTTCACCCAAGATGCTGTGTGCCAGTCACGTTGTGTTTTCCTCACAGATGTAACACAACTCTTCTAATCATTTTGCCCCTTCTAAATCAGGATGTCAGTGCAAAGCTATGAGCAGCACTGAAAGCTTTGAGATTAAGTCCAGTGTTGCTGAATTCACTGTGGCCAAACACAGGCAGAGAGGTCTGGGTGGGACTGCAGAACATCATTATCCAAGATTTTTAAAGCACTCTAGTTAATAAGCATTCATGCATGTGAACAGTCCCACTAACCAAAGAATTACTCACATGCAGAAGTGTTTGCAGGATGAGGCCAAATAGCTTCACAAAACTTGTGTTTAGTAGCCTCCTTGTGACTGAAAACAATGGTTTGGATTTCCCCAAATACAGAAAATTAACTTTAGAGTTATTATGAAAATTGGAATTATACAAAAAAGAATTTGCGCTCAGCCTTAAGTTAAAGTGTTCTCCCAACTAAGCTAGGGCTTACAGGACAATGAGGAACCTAATTATTCCCATCTAACACGTGGGGGGAGGGAATGGTGGAGAATGAGTAATATGCGTATCCCATAGACCTGCTTATTGTGAGAAAACTTTTCACTGGTTCCTTACTCAACATTACGTATACCAAAATATCCATGCAACTCCTTTAGCCAACAAAGAACAAAGCCAGCCATTCCCCAACAGCTCTCTAATGCTACAGATCTGGCACAGACAATAGTTTCCATTACTCGTCTGTTGCAATCATCCAAATCCATTTTCCCAAGCTCTGGTGCTTTTAACAGACCTGAAGCAGACCCACAGCTGAGCTCAGCAGAGCTTCACCACTTACAGTAGAACTACCCTTACTTACATCAGCTAGAAGTTTGCTTTGCTGCCTTCAACAGGAAAATTATACATATATTCTGGGGCAAGAAGCAGTAGTTTGGTGCATTTGGCTGTGCTTCACCACTTTTCCTCTACTAAATGACCCTCTGCCCCCTGCTGGTAAGCAGTCTGCATCCCTATGAACCTCATAGAGGAAAAGTTTTCTCAAGGCTTTCCCATGCAAGGTCCCATAAAACCTCACCTGAGGTTGTTTTGGCATTTGCTGACGAGACGAGACTAGCAAGATTGAGAACTTCCCCTGGTGCAAGAATAAATGGTGAGGTGACAGTCAGGGTGTTTGTGACAGGATGTGCTCTCTCTGGATGCGTGTTCACCTGGTTCTGCATCGCTTCCTAGGAAAGACATTGGGGTTAAGCGTGTACTACCTTATGCCTTCTGTGGTAAACAGGAGTATTCGGCATCCTTGTAACATCTCAGAGGCAGATTATTTCTCTCTGCAGCACATCAGTGACACCAGTGCAAAAGCCGTTGCAAAACTGCCATCTAAATTGGCAGCACACACTATTGTGGCATGTTATTGTGCAAGATGTGTGCAATTCAAATCCTATCAGCCAATTTAGTCCTTGTAGGCACACACTGGTTGGTTGGGAAATAATAATAATTAAAAAAATCTACCTCCTTATCTCCACTTTTTTCTAACAGAAAATGATTCCATCAGATGCAACAGGATCCCTCTCCCCTTAGCGCAGATCTGCCTGAGGTAGACACACAGATTCCCTTCCAGATCAACAGGGAGAAACACACATTTCTGGAAAGTGAGTCACCCAGCCTATTTGGACTCCTACCTTGGGATACCGTGATTCATCTCCCAGAGGCAATCATTTCACTGATTTCACACAAAAAGGAGTTCATGAAGTCAGCCCAGACAGATTCTGCACTGGTGACATCTGAACCAAGAGCTGGCATTTGCCAAGCCATGTGTCTTGGTTTCAGCTAGGACAGAGGTAATTTTCCTCCTAGTGGCTGGTACGGTGCTGTGTTTTGGGTTTAGGATATGAATAATGTTGATAACGCGCTGATGTTTTAACTTTTACTGAGCAGCCGACCCAAACTGGCCAAAGGGATATTCCGTACCATGCGATGTCATGCTGAACAGTTAGTATGGGTGGCTGGACGGGTTCAGGGGGAACCACTGGGATGGGATGGACATTGGTCAGCGGGTGGTGAGCAGTTGCATTGCGTATCACTTGCTTTGAACACCTTATTATTACTATTATTATTTCTCTTCCTTTTCTTTGCTATTAAACCATCTTTATCTCAACCCACAAGCTTTTAATTTTTTTTCCCCCCGATTCTCTCCCCCATCCCACTGGGAGGGGAGCGAACAGCTACATGGTGCTGAACTGCCTGCTGGGTTAAAACACAACACCATGTGAGGCTGCCACATTATAAAAGTTAACTTAGCACTTCTAGTCTGAGCATCAGAGTTTCCAGAAGAAACATCTGTTCTAGTTTTTCCGGCAGTTGTGGGTCACAAAATTACCAGCAAGTTTCTCCTTCCTCAGCCTACCTGTAGTATTACCAGAGTCTCTGGATTGTTCTTGTCCAAAGCAATATCAAAAGCTGACTTATCAAACTTGCTGAAAGCGTGGACATCAGCTCCATATTTGATGAGCAACTCTACAACGTCTCGGTGGTTATGCTCTGTCGCCCAGTGTAAAGCAGTCATTTTCAGCATGTCCTTGGCATTTACATCAGCTCCATTCTAAAAGAGAGAGATGTTACTTGTCAGCACGCTGTCTTTTCTCAATACAAAGCATCAATGAGCAGATGTAACAGACCCCTGTCAAAGAGCTCGGTTGTACTCTTCTGATTTTAACCTCAACCACTGTCATCTGGATTATTCACAAAATAGCTGGTAAAACAAAACTCTGACATGGTCATGAAGTTCTCACAGCACCACTTTAACTTCAGCATTCACAGGATGTTTCCTTCTGTCCTGCAGGAGATATTTTACTGTGTCTTAAAGGTGGTACCTGTGCTAGCATTTAAACAGGGACATCAACACTTAGATTCCCAGGCCATTTAGACCTGCCTGAAAGTTATACCTGATTTACTGTACTTACCCTAATTAACAATTCTACAATATGAGTGTGTCCATCAGCTGCAGCCATGTGTAGTGGAGTCCGGTCCACTTTTGTTCGGGCATCTCTGCTAACACCAGCTCGAAGTAGCACCTCTGCTGTTGAATAGTGGCCGTACTGGGCAGCAAGGTGAAGAGGCGACGTCCCAAGCTGCACGTTAATTTGGGAGAGTTACCGTTGATGCACGGCAAGAGAGGGTAAGCAAAGTAATCATCACACACATGTCCAGCAGTAATGAGAATGACAAAGTTTCTAGAAAAAAATTAATCTTTTTTTCCTCCACTCAGAAATAGAGGGCTGCACACCCAAAATATTTTTATGGCAAGCATTAAGTTATCTGCCAACCCAGACTCTTTATTTTACTTGGTTACAGGGTTGCTTTTACTTATTTTACTGGGTTATAACATTATTTTATTTTACTGCTCCCACTTCCATTTCTATCCTTTAGCACCAAAGAGTGCAACACATCTCACAAAGAAAGCCAACGTCTGTATCCCTCCGACATACCCAGTCAGTGGTGAAAGGAGCACCATTTGCCATCAACGTTCGCACTTCGTCATCTTCGCCTTTGCGAGCTGCTTCTAGCAACCTCTTCCCTAGGTCCACTAAGGACATCTTTATACATGGGAACAAGTATTTGCTGAAAGCTGCTTTAAAAGGCGGGAGCAAGAAATGGAAAACAAATGAAGAAACAGAAGACAGTGAGGCACAGGCATCAAAACCCAGTACAACTAAGGCCTGGCTGGCCAGCTAGCAGACACACAGAACTAGGCCCAACCCCATACAAAACAGGCAAAAGTATCTATCCGTTTTTCAGTTCCACACCTCAAACATCAAGGGAAGGCAACACAGTCTCAGACTGCTGGCAGACCAGACCTTACAAGGCCCCAGAGCTCCTGCAAAATCCCACTTACCTCAACAGCACCTTGTGCAGACACAAAGACTTGCCCATGTGGATCCCGTTTCACGAGCAGAACCTATAAAAGCAACAGCAAAGCAGTTCCTGTTTATTGCACAACATCACTTTGATTTTCCAAGTGCTTTAATCTCCAAGACTCTCCCTGACCCCAGCACTTAGGGCTAAGCGTGGGGGAACCACCCCTGCTCTCTGCCAGGAGAGAATAAAACAAACCTCGGTGACTCCAGTGACTTGGTCAAGGTCATAAAAGGAGCAGAACTCAAAAGCTCCCAGTCCTGCAGCCAGCCTACCAGACAACAGCGTCTCTATTTATTCCCAACTACATTCAGCATACCATGGTTATGGCAGTGAACTACAGCATTTTTCTCCACAATAGGGTTACGCTGGTAGCCAGTCCTATGAAAGACTGACTTTAAAGTCAATCCACTAACTCGTTACAACGTTCATTTAGCAACTACAAACTCCCGTCTGTGCAACTGTGTGCTGGGCCACACAGCACAACAGTGACTCCAACAGCACTGAAGCCCGTAAATGATTTTTTTAATTTCCTTCAACTGCAGTTCTCTGAAATCGTTGGAAGGCTCTACAAGAGGGTCTTTCTTGAATGAAGAATTCAAGAGAAGTGTCCCACTCTTTCCTCAGTGATGGACTGCGTGCAGACAGCCATCAGCAAAACAAGCCCCTGAACGGAAAGCTGAACAGCAAGCCCTAAACCTCCTCTGGCAATGCTATTTATTAACTTCTCCCTCCAAAAACACATCACACTTTGTAATATTATTCCAAACTCGCAGCTCTTTCTAAGAGAGAAGTTACTACGTGCAGCACTCGAGTCTTGGAAGTCAGGAACCAAGTGATGCTGAGTGCACAAGAACACTTCCAGAACTGTGAGCGTGAGAAAAAATATAATAATCATAAAAAAATCTAGCTGTTCCTACAGGTGCGACAGGGAAGGGTTAGGATTACTCTGGACCTGTCCCCGACCACTGCCCAGCGCCAGCGCCCAGGAGGTCCCCGGGGGGATGAGCTCGGGACTCAGCCCTCACTTGTGCCGGGTGCTCCGGACCTTGGCAGCATTTAGGACGCCTGTGTTTGAGCACCACAGCCCCCTGCCCTTTAGGAACTTCCCGGTTTGTTTTTCTCTGACTTCTCGTGGGCCAGACACTATTTTCCGGGGCTCCTTCTCGTTGCCCACATCGAACACGACTTGTGTTCAACTCGCCAGGCATCGGTGGTTGCCCCGCGCCTGCTGGGTTCCCTGCACGGTTACGGGGCCGGGGCTCAGCACTCCGTGTGAGGAAAGGAGAGGAGAAAGGAAAAAAAGGAAAGGAGGCAGCGGGAGGTTAACCGAGCCCGCCGGCTTCCCTGCTCGGACTAGGTTTCGATGCAGAGCTCAGGGATTGGGTTCAGTGGGGCTGTGAGTGCCAGAGGCTGGACTCGGGGATGCCGAGGTCTCTCCCGACCTCACTCTGTGACTCGGGATCCCGGTCCCGTTCGTTCTCAGAGGCCTCTCCGCCCGCTCCCGCCCCCCCGGCAGCCCCAGCCCCCAGCCCCCAGCCCCGGGTTTTTATTTTTCAAGCCCTCCGCGTCCCCCCCAGCCGGACAGCGCTGTCAGGCTCCCGTCCCGCTCCCCTCACGGCTCCTTCCCCCCCCCCCCGAGTGCTCCGAGCCCCCCGGGCTTCGGCGGGGACCCCGCTGCCCACCCCCAGCCCCCCCCCTGAGCGCTGCTCCCCGCCAGGGGCCCCTCCGAGCCCCCCCCCCCCCCCCCCCCCCCGGGCACCCCGATACCTCCCCCGTGCCTCGCCGCCCCCCCCCGCGCCCCCTCCCCTCGGGCACGCGCGCAGCCGACGCACGCGCGCCCCCAGCCCCAGCCCCCCCCCCCCCAGCCCCACTCACGCTCCGGCTCGGGCCCCCCCCCCCCGGGCTCTCTCGGCTGTTCCCGCGCTCAGCACCGCCCCCTCCTCGCTCGCCCGCCCCCTCCCCTCCCGGCTCTTCCCGCCCCTCCCGCCGCGGCCGCACAAAATGGCCGACGCGGAGGCGAAACGGCGGAGGGATAAGGTACCAGCGACCACAAAGAGTCCGCTGAGGGAGGGCAAGAGGGGTGGGCTAAGGGGTTCCTCCGTCTCCTCCTCATCCTTCTCCTCCTCACGCGGGCCGGGACGGAGGGAGGGTGGCGAAGTGCCGAGCGGCGGGGCAGCCCGGAACGGGACTATTTTCTCTAGCTAAGGTATTGCAGCTGCCGGAGGCGGAGGAATACGCGCACCGCAGGTAGTTCCGGCAGAGGCGTTTGGGCGCCAAGTATAAAAGGGCGGCGGCGGAGCCCGGAGGCTGTGGCGCCGCCCTGAGGCAGCGATGGGGGCCGCGAGTGCGGCTCTTCGGCGTGAGGCTGGGTCCCCGGCCTCTGATGCCGCTGTGTACATAAATATATTTCGTGTGGTGTGTGCGTGTCTTTTCTGAGCGCCTTTCTGCCTCTGAGATGGCTTCCACCCGTAGAAGGGCGCCCTGTGCCATGCTGTGTAGCGATGTGCCACCATCAGCCGCCTCTGATGGGTTTTGATCACCTCTTTGGAGGTGGGCGTGAGGCACTGGATCTCCTCCCGGTCACCGCTGCGTCCTGTGCCCGTGTGTCTGCAACAGCCTGCGCTTAATTGACGTTATGGAACCCTTTAGGTTGGAAGAGACCTCCGAGATCACCTAAAATGACAAAGTTACCCCTGGGGATGGGCTGCCGGCTGGTGCCAGGCCCGGGAGCCCCTCAGCAGGGCTGGAGCCTGTCCTGGGGTGGCTGTGACGGCCCTGCTGGGCTGCAGGCTCAGGCAGCTGGGAACCAAAGGGGGTTTTGGTCTGTAGAGGAGGCAGGATGATTTTTTACCGCTGTAATCAGCCAGTTCAAAGCTGTCCCTATCAGCGTTTACCCAGCTGCATGGCCCCAGTCTCCCTGCCCAGTGTTTTGTGCAAGGCTCAGCACAAAACATCCACGCCAAGCAGCATTTTGCACCTACTTTGCACTTGTGTCTGTTCCCATCTAGGTCCAGATTTAGCAAAATGTTATGCTTTACCCTAATTAATGATTTACAGTGTAAGTGTCTGAATACTGGAGGTGATCTGGAAATATAATGAATTAAAAAGGCTTCGGGAGGAAAAAGCCTTAAAGAGCAGAGGGCGTTGATGGGAACAAATCAGTGGAGCTGCTCCAATGTGAGGAGAGAGAGACTGGAGCCCAGGGTAAGAGTAAAGTAATCCATTAGGTTACAAATTTATATTTTCTGAACTTAAACTCCCCAAATAACAGCCAGGATGGGGCGAGCAATCCACAGCATTTGCAAAGATGCTTTGTTTCATGTTTCCCCATTTCTGTGAAACAGAGGGAAAAAAAAAAAAAAAGATTATTTTATGTAGAGCTGTAGAAAAAGCTAAAATCTTTTGTTCTGAGAGGCTAAGGAATGCCAGGCATTTAAAGGCACAGCAAAAGCACCGTGTCTGAAAACGCCCCACTTGGTTCCTGCCATGAACTGCTGGATCGGAAAGGATCAAACCCTGATGCAACACTCACACAAGAGGACATTCAGCCTTTATTAACAGTTGTTAAAGGCAGCATAGTAAAGCAGCAGTGACAGATTGCCAGGTACAGCAACTGTTTACAGTCTGGGGCCTTGGGGTAAACCAGGGCACTTTGAAATATTGAAAAACAAAACAAAATATACTTCCATGGGGGTAATCAAGGGCAAGTGGTGGGTGAGTACAGCAGGTGGAGGTCAGAAAACATTGGCTTGTGAAGGCAAATCAGGTGTTACCTGCCTTGTACTTTTTATTTGATTCTGTTTCTTTCAGATGGATATAAGACACAAATTGGGTGTTACAGAAGGCTGGACACAAATGCCAAGTCTCGCGTGGGAGCCATTTGCTGGACCAGACTCGTTTGGTACAGCGTGGATGCTGTCGGGGCTAGAGGTGAACTGTTCCCTGCTTTTGGTTGCTGCCAGACTTGACCCTGCTGTGCTGTGCACCACGGCTGTCTTCGCTCAAACTCAGCACCCAGTACGGGTTATCAGGGACAGACAGGCACTTGTTTATCTGCCCCATGCTTACGGAGTACGTGGGCTTGAGCAGGACAGCTCGGTGGGGAACATAAGCGCACATTTCTAGGCAGTCTTATGGGCTTTGAAGACACGGTGCCACGTCCTGGAGACATTCCGGGAGTTTCTCCTCACTGCTGTTTTGCTCTTGGGATCATCGTATGAGAGAGACATGTGATTTTGATGTTTATTTTATGTTTTTAGAGCGTTTCTTTCTCGTCTTGGCGCCTGTTCAAGGTGTGCTGAGCACACAGCCGCCAAGCCTGCCTCTCCACCAGGGTGTGCCCTCCCTGCAGCGATCACAGCGGGCTTTCGGCTGCTTGGGCTGTAAGATGGTCCTGGCCAGCACCCGTGTGTCTTCCTCCTCCCCGATGCATGCCCCTAAACTCCTGGTCCAAAACCCGAGTGTCCAAAAGCTGTTAGCCAGCTCGCAGCCTGGCTCATGCCAACACCCACGGGTCACACACTGGAGCGGGGCTGAGGAGACCTTTTGCCAGGAGAAAACGGGGCTTGGTCAAAGCGCAGGTATTTGAGGGAAACTGGTACATCTTGCCGACGTTTTCGTTTGGAAGAAAGAATTAGCACTGGAGTGGAGCAACCCCCCAGTGGTGAATGTTCTGCTGCACACTCCTTAGAGAGGGGTGTTCCCATTCTCAGTTTCAAAGGCCTTTTTCATTGCACTCATATATATACGAATGTGTGCGCCTGTGCACAAATCTCGAAATCAATAATGATCGCTGTAAGTTGAAAAAATATTTTGTGCCAGCCTAAAGAATAAACTTACTTTTTCACAGATTCATTTTATAGGTGATTTCCAAAGCTTTTCTTCAAGTTTGATTTTTTGGGGGGAGATGGTGTCAAAATAGTCAAATGTCCCGGGGAAACAGAAAAACTTGTTCCTACAAGCCCTCTTGCACCCATACAATATTGATGTAAACAGTTCTGCCAGGTGCAGGGGACCCAGCAATAGGCCTCTCATTTAGCATTCTTTCCAACTTCCAGCATCCAAAAAAAAAAAGTTTTGTCCAAGGCTACATGTTATTGTTTCAGTTATCAGCTCACAGGAAAGACTTAAAACAATTTAATGGCAAATTACTGAAAGAACTCGATTCCAGTCTACCTGGGTTTTTAAGCGTCCACAGGACTGTGTACGTTTTTAAACCATATTATTTTAAATACCTCTCCTGTGGTTTTCACAGCTTGGAGCACAGAAATCACACAGCTTTGCACAGGGGAATTTACATTTTTCACCTCTGCCAGCAGGATGGGTAATTCCTGGAAGTGACAGGAGACCTGCTCTCCATAATGGAGGGCATGATTTTGCCAATATTTGCCTCTTTTTGGTGCCTTTTCAGCACTCGGGCTGCCTCTGGCCACCTGCCCCTGAACTCTTAAGACAATTTGGGGATGTTCCACATCACTACTTCACCAGGATCCGCTACAATTTCACAAAATGCCCCGTGGAACCACATCAAACCCCAAAAGCACATCCAAAAAGACAGGGCCCTCATGTTAGCTCTCCCAGAAAACAATTTCGGAAAATAAAAACGCGTAAAAGCCAACGTGATTCAGGATTTCTGATTTTTTTTTTTTCCCCGCTTCAAGATGGCACTGAGAAATAAACCTGGGCCCACGGAGCAGGCATGCGAAAGCTGACCCCAAAGCCGACCCGGCGTCAGGGCCAGGCTCCTGCTGGAAGCCACGCAGTGGTTCCTGCTTGCCCCGGGCTTGCTCCGCTGCGATGCTTTCCAAAGGAAGAAGTGGAGCGAGGAGGCACGAGGCGAGGCCGGAGCTTGGCAGAGAGGATGCCGCCACCCGCCAGCAGGGCCGGGGCGAGCTGTGGGGTTCGACAGCAACGCTGAAAAGCGCCCAGAGACAAAGAAACGACACCGGACAGAACCAACAAAACCAAACCCTGGCATGCCTAGCGGGGAGGGGGGAGAGGGGCGAGGGGAGGACGTCAGATGAGGTCGAAATCAAAGGAGCTGATGCTGGCGATGGGAGCTCTCCAGAAGTTGAAGCTGTTGAAGGGCAGCAGGCTGTCCTCCTCGGCAGAGCTGCCCTGGGCAGCCGCCTCCCGCGGCCCCGGGAGCTTGGCACGGGGCGCGTAGAGGGGCCCCTCGCCCAGCCCCAGCCCCTCCAGCTCCGCCAGCTCCAGCCGCGGGATCGGCATCCTCCAGTAGATGAAGGAGTCGTACTGGTTGCTGATGGTGTCCAGCATCGTCAGGCTGCGAAGAGGGGAGAGGAGGAGGAACGCCCTGGGGCGGCCGCCCCAAAGCTGCCAACGCTCTCGGGCGCTGTGGTGTTGGCCAAATCCCACCCCAGAATCAACCTGATGGGGAGGGCAGCCCGTCCTAAGCACAGGAATTCCCAAGGGAATCCCCCCCCCTGCACCTTGGGTGCTTTGGCAAGGTGGGGGGGGGACAGGGAAAAAACGGAGACTTTTTGGGGCAAGGAGGGGCTGCCCACCCCCCATCCATTCCCGCAGCAGGGACAGGAGCCAGGACCCACGAGGAGCCCTTTCTGACAAAAGGGTCTCGCCCCTTCCCTGCGCACAAAGCCAAAGGCATCGCCGTACCCTGGGGGTGCACAGCCAACCCCCCCCCCGAAGGGTTCAAACCCACCGGCTGACCTGAAGGAGCCTCCTGCTCCCACCCGTGCTCCCATTTTATGCCCTGAATCCTGCAGGATGACTCAGGCGTACCTCGAACCCAGCCCCCCCCCGGCCCAGCTCTGCAGCAAGGGGCGACTGCCTGCTAAATTTAAGCTCCCCCATCGAACTCGGAGGCTATGAAAGGCTCCTGTGTCACCCCCGGGGAAGGCGAGCCGCAGCGGTTTTAAATAGCCTCCTCCTCAATGGGAGCATCTCCGGGCGCCTCCTGCCCCCTGCTATTTTGCGGTGACAGCAGCACCGTGGACAACGGGCTTAAAGCCCCGAAGGGAGGTGACGGAAGAGCAATCAAAATCACAAAATCTGCTCTGAAAAGGGCAACGGATGCGAGATAAGCCCCCCGCACCGTGTGCCGCCCAGAACAGTCGGGTGGGTGGGCGCAGCGTGCTCAGCGCTGCCCTTTGCCTCATCCCCGCTGCTCACCCCAAAAATCCCGGGGTCCCCACCCGCGCCCTTCCAGCACCCCCAGCCCTTTGCTGCTGTCCCTACCTGCGCGGGGAAGGAGGGCTGGAGGCCGGCCGCTCTTTGTGCTGACAGCCGCACCGCACCGCAGCGTCGCTTTTGTCTGCTGGCGCGCCCGGGTCTGCAATGCAGCCCCTCGCAGCGCCCGCCGTGGGGGGGCCGTGGGCAGATGAGTCAGCAGCCCCCACCCGCGCTGGGACGGACGGACGGACGGACGCGGAGGCGGTGGCGGAGGCGCAGGAGGCGGCTGGGGATACGCTGGGCGTGCGGAGGGGACATGGCCCACCTGCCACGGCCCAGCCCTGTGGCCACCAGCTCACGGCCTGGGGGGGGGGGGCAGCGCCCCCGTTTGCAGCCCCCCCCCCACCCTGGCTGAGGTTCTGTGCACGAGGCGAGGGGGTGCCCGGCACCCCCAGAGCGAGGGCTGCGGGCTGGCAGCTTGCAGGTGAGCGTGGGATGGGGGCCTGGGGGTGCCCGTGTCCCACCCAGGGTTTTGCAGCGCTGCCGGCGGTGGCACGAGATGCAAAATGTCAGGGTTTTGTCCCAAACCGGCCTGCGGGCTGGAAATGGGTGCGAAAGGAGGCGAGCGGCCGTTCCCTCCGAACCCCGGCCCCTGTCTGGGGCGGGTTGGAGGAGCCGCTTCCAACACAGCTGGGGGCACCCGGCCGGGACCTCGGCCCCTGCGGGATTTGGCCTGGGGGGCTGCGGGGGCAGCGGGGCCGTCGTGGCCCTTGGTGCTGCCGCAGCGGGCGCCGTGCAGGCGGAGGAGCCCGGTGGGGACGCGATGGGCCAGCCCCGGGGGGGCTTCCAGGGCTTTGCTCCCTCGAGGGGCATCCGTGGAAAAAAAGGGGGGGGCTCAGGGCTGGCAAACGGCCCCCCGGGGTGCAGCGGGACCCCGAGCCCTGCTCCCCACTGAGCCCCCCAGAGCCGCCGAGGCTCAGGACCCCCGGCCCTGGCGGTGCCCCCCGGCTGCGCTGAGCCCCGGTCGGGGGCCCCGCGGCTTCACGGGGCACCCCCAGTCCCGGCCCCCCCCATCCCAGCAGCACCCCCAGAGCCCCCCAGGCACCGCTGAGCCCCAGAAGCGGCCCCCAGGAGCTCTCCGCTCCCCTCCCGGTGCCCTCCCGGTCTCCTCCCGGTTCCCCCCGCCCCCCCCCCGCCCCCGGCTCCTGCAATGCTGCCGCCGTCCAGGGTGGGAGCTGTGCGCCGGGCTGGGCCGGGCCGTGCCGGGCGGCGGGGGAGCGCCGCGTCCTGCAGCCGCCGGGGCCTCTCCGAGCCGGGCTCCGGGAACCGGCACCGCCCCGGGACCCCGCAGCGGCACCGAGCGCAGGTAACGGGGCTGCTGCCGGACCACGGCCCCGCGGGGGGACGGGGGGGATGGAAGGGGGGGGGGAGACCCTGCGGAAGCCCCCCCGAAAAAAAGCGGCGGGGGCGGGAGCGGGGGGGGGGCGGTGAGGATCCGGTACCGGAGCTGGGGTGCGGCCCCCGGGGTCGTCCCCACCCCCCCGCCGCAGCACGGGGGCACCCCCGGGGAGCTGGGGGGGGGGAGGCCCGGCCCGGCCCGGCCCGGCCCGGCCCGGCCCGGCCCCGCTCCGGCCCAGCGCCCCGGGGCGGCTCCGGGTGGCTCCGGGCGGCTTCCCCCCCCCCTCCCCCCCCCCCCCCCCCCCCCGGTGCCCCCCGGTGCCCCCCACCCGCTGTGCGGGCCGAGACCCGGCCCAGCTCACGGCGGGGGCGGCCCCGGGCACCCCGCGGGGAGGCTGAGCCCCCCCCCCCTTCACTGGGGACCTCTCCCCCGGCACCAGGGACCCCCGCCTTGGGCTCGGGGCTGGGGGCGACCCCCCCCGGGTCTGGGGGGGCTGCGGGGGCTCCCTGCGGGCTGCCCCCGCCCTGGGCCCGGAGGCTTCGCTTTCGCTCCTGCGGCCTTCGGCCCCGCTCGGCCGCCGCCAGCTGCTCCTGGGGAGCGGGGCCGTGGCCCCCTCCCACACATTTCCCCCCCCCCCCCCAGTTTTGCCCCTCTCCCCGGGGCCGTTTTGCTGTATTATCCGTGCTGTGTCCCCCCCCCGCCCCCCCCTCCGCCGTCTGCTCTTGGAGCTGAAGCGGAAGAGCTCAACCTCCGGCCCCTTTTCGGAAGGGCTGCGGATATTTATAGCTGCCTCGCTCAGGGGCTGGGATTTTCAGCGGTTCCCCGTACCCCCCCGCAGCATCCCCACGTGCATCCTGCGCCGGGGGGGGGCACAGGGGACAGATCTCAGCCCGGCCACGGGGCAGCTCCTCCAGGTTCCTTCGTGATGCCCGTGGGTCTCTGCTCTGAGGGTTGAAGAGTTGGTTTGGGGGGAGGGGGGGCAGGACTGCGGTTCTTCCCCCTCCAAACTCGCAGCTCCTTTCCACACCGTGCCTCAGTTTCCCCGCTCTGCCACATCACCTGGCTGTCCCAGCTGTCAGCCAGGGACCGATCCTGCCCCCCCCGTCCCTGACACCACCATCTCGTGTCCCCCACTGAGCTGTGACTTGTGGACAAATCCTTCTCCCCTCCTCTGTCAGCCTCCCAGGTACCTCTCTGCCATCTTGGCCACCCTGAGCAGGTGCCGCGGGCCCCCCGCGCCTGTCCCCATGGAGTGAGAGCGCTCAGGGGTCTCTGCGCTGGCACAGCCCCCTGCGGGAGGGAAGCTGGAAGGCGACGCCAACATGAGTGACTTCTGGCACAAGCTGGGCTGCTGCGTTGTAGAGAAGCCACAGCCGGTGAGTAGCTGCGGGCCGGGGGTGGGGAGCTTGGTGTTGCGGAGCCGGGGGTGCCAGGGGACTGATGGCCTTCATCCACCCGCAGAAGAAGAGGAGGAGACGGATTGATCGCTCCATGATCGGCGAGCCCATGAACTTCGTGCACCTGACACACATCGGCTCTGGAGACATGGCTGCGGGCGAAGGCCTGCCCATGGTACGCCATCCGCATGCCGGGTTGGGCTGCTGGCCTGGGGGGATCGTGGCTGGGCGGTGGGTCTCACGGCTGGGGTGACGGCTCTCCGGGGTGGTCTGTAGGGGCCTTCTGCTTGGGAGGTGATGGTGTGTCCCGGGTGGGTGCCAGGTCTCGCAGCGGCGGTGACACTTCTCTGCCCCATCCCTGCAGACAGGCGCTGTCCAAGAGATGAGGTCCAAGGGCGGACGGGAGCGACAGTGGACCAGCTCCCGGGTGTTGTAGCATGTGAGTACGTGACCATTTGGGGAGCCGGGCCTGCAGGTGGCCACAGCAACGTGCTGTCACCATCCGAGGCACTGCAGCTAATTAACACTCCACCGTTTGTGCAGTTTTGTAACCCAACATCTCTTGAACTTTGCAGATTCCTGGCTATTTAAGCCCAGACTTGAACTGCCTGATCCCCACACCGGAGGAAAAGCCAACCTCGGGCGCTTTATTCCCGCAGTAACTTATGCAGACCAAGCCTCGTGCCTGTCCTGGTGGCTCTGGGTTGTCCCCCACGAATCCCTCCTTCCCCGAGGCACTGGGCCGGTGATGGTGACACGGGGAGGGAGCGAGGCCACCCCGCACCCAGCTGGGATTGCAGCCCAAAGGACGCCACCACCCACCTGCAGCGCACTGGGAGCTGCCAGGCGCAGTCAAGATGTGCCAAATCCTACCGCTTTCCCTTTTTTCCACAACCTGAACAGCACCGGTGTCTCCCATGGGCCCCTCTTGGCACTGGCCTCAGTTCCTCAGTTTTCCTGGGGAATGGCGGCGAGGCCAGGTCTGCTTTAGGGGCAGATCCAGAACGGCGTTAAAGACCCCAGCATTTCGGCGTCTCACAGGCAGCGGCTCAGCTCTGACACCGCCACAGAGCCTGTGTTTCCTCCAGCCTTCCGCTGGCATCGCCACCGCCAGCAAACCTCTGCCTTCCTTCTTTTTTAGGATATTTTTTAAGCTTGAAAACCACCTAGGCAGCCTCTGCCATCACTACCGGGCTTTGACCGGCATTGTCTGAGGCAGGACGGGGCCTGACCCAGCTGCTCCCCCTGGAAAGAGGGACTGGCTCGGGCTCCTGAATCTAGGCGCACGTGTATATAGTTCAAATAGCGCCAGGATTAAATATTAAAGAGCACGTGCTGGGAGCTGCGGCTGGCTGTCAGAGGGTTTCCCCTTCACCATGCTTCAGGTGACACAGGGATGCTCCTGTGCGGGGCCGGGCTCTCCCAGCCCAGCAGCGTGCCCAGTGCTTGCAAGCGAGCGCAGATGCTTGATTCAGTTTTTAACCCCACAGAAAACTCACCGGGAAAAACACACCTTTGAAATAAAACCTTCTGCTGGCCCAAGACGGGCGTCCACGGGCTGCCAGGATCTCCTCACCATTCTGCTGCTGGCGGGACCCAGACAGGGTGAGGGGTGCTGGGGGGGGCACCAGGCAGGTGCATCGGCTTTGGGGGGTGCTGGTCCCACCTTCCTCTGTCCCTGGGGACGTCCTCATCCTGCTGTTCCTCACTCAGGTCCAGGCTATCCCAACCACTGCCACCCTTATCACTGTCACCTGCCGACAGGCTTGGAACCCTTGTGGCAGACCCTGGGGACTCCGTGAACGGTGGCCCCGGGGGGGTGGTTCCAGTGGTGGTGGGTGGCTCACCCCAGCTGGTTCAGCTGCATTTGCAGCTGGCAAAGCCCCTAGGCACGACGGGTTCCCTCCCACCAGGCTGGATGCAGGGGCTTGGCTGCACTGAGTCCCTGACACACGGGGTGGCTTTTGGGGACAAAATGTTCTCCAGAATTCCCCTAACCCAGCTCAGCCCAAGAACAGGGGCTCTGCCTCCAGGAGGCCCGTGCTGAGTACGTGGGCCCTTGGATCCCCCTGAAGAAGAGCCAAGAGCCAAGAGTGGAAGGAGAGGGAAATTTAATCCTCAGATTATGGATAACAGGTCCTGAGCCGGTTGTGTCCACACCCAGCAATCCAGCCAGGGCCTCAGCAAGCACTCGTGCCCCCCACGGCCCCAGAAAGGGCCAGGAGGAGAAGAGCTATTAAAACCCCAGCGACTTTGTTAACAAGTGCTGCCCCACTCCTCGTGGGCCCCACGGCGCTGACTCCCATGCAGCGGGGGCAAATGGCATCGGGGAGGGGTCTGCGGCAGCGAGCAGAGCTCGGCTGGAGGAGGCTGCAGCTCGCCCGTGCTGGGGGTGCAACGTCTGTGGCAGCACCCCGAGCGGGCACTGCAGGTGCCAGGGACCCCTCACTTGTCAGGGTCAGGGGGCTGCTCGGCACAGCCATGCGGCTGACCCGCTCCAGCACAGCCTGGGGGCAGAGAGGGGGCACAGCTTGTGCCAGTGGGCTCTCGTCCACCAGGCTGTTCATGGGGGGTGGGCGGCGGGGCTGTGTCCTCCTCCAGCCCCGCCGTGGCCCCCAGCCCTCCAAGCGCAGCCCGGAGGATGGGCAGCACTTTCTTGCGTGAAGCCAGCGCGTTGCCCTGGGCATAGGCGCTGACACAGGACCAGGGGCTGGGCAGGGGCTGGAGATGCAGGGATGGTGTCGTGGCCTCCTCCAGCACCTGGCAAACCTGGAAGGCACAGCACGGTGTCTGGGGCATGCTGGGCACCTCTGATCCCCCGTTCCCCTGAATCGGGGGTCTTTGGGGTGAATGTGTGTGGAAGACACCCCCCTCCATGCATCCTCTCCCACCAGAGCCTTCTGCTAGGGGTGGGTGGGTTTGGGGGTCCCCACTCTGCTCACCATGCTCCGCAGGGCCTCGCGCTGGCTGTACACCGCCAGCTGCCGCGTGGGCTCGTAGCGCTCGTTAAAGGAGACCGTCATGGCCACCAGCCCAGCATAGCCCCGAGCCTGGCAGAAAGCTTCCAGGTCCTGCAGCAAGTTAGGGCGGTGCAGGAAGGTCTGGAGGAAGACAGATGCTGGTGTTGCCCCACTGTGTCTGCTGAACTGCCCCATGCCTCAGTTTCCCCTCACTGCGCCTCACCTCTAGGGCTATGTAGATACCACTGATGGCGAGGACCAGTTCATCATTGGAGAGGGTTTTGAGGTCCTTCCGCAGCATCTGCTCTGTTGTCAGCTCTGGCAGGTGAGAGGGGCTGAGCATGAGCCCTCTGGATGTGTCCTGGTGCCCCAGGGGAACTGTTTATCCCCAGACACTGAGCACTGGTGACACACGTGTACAAACCTGAAACATCAAACTTGGCCGCTTGCAGGGCTTCATAGATGGTATTGTGGGCTGGCAGCTCAGGGAACCGCGACTCGAGCAGGGAGACGCATGCCACGTCCCGGGGTGTCACCTTGCCAGCCGCAGGGCTCAGGTTCACAGAGTCCAGCAGGATGGTGCCTGGGGGATGGAGACCATCAGTGCGTGGGAGCAGAGCCCCGTGCAGGATGACAGGGCCTGGCCTCACCGTGCAGCAGTGCGGCTGTGGCCCGGTCCAGCACGCCTGGGGGTCCCTGGGCAATCCGTTCTGTCACCAGTGTGGCGCAGGAGCCCACCAGCTCCACTGTGAACTGGCAGCTGGGCACTCGCTCCAGTGGCCGGTGGTCCAGCACATCCACCACGGCCTCCTCCAGGGCTGCGTCAGTGCTGGTGGGTGAGATGGGGATGGTGAGAGCGCTGGCGTGCACCTGCCATGCACCACTGTCAGCAGAGCCCCTCTGCCCCTCTCCTCCTGCCGTAAAAATACCCCAGAAGGGAAGGGGAAAGGTTTTACCCACCCTGAGCCAAAAATCAAGCCCTTCAAGCGTGGGAGAAATGAGGCGGTGGGTTGTGTCCGCGTCCCAGCCCGGTGCTCACCTCGGTAGGACGTGGTGGTCAACCAGAGTCAGGGACAGCAGCCCAGCCTGGTGCAGCCCGGCCAGGTCAATCTCATCACGGAAGATGAGGGCGGTTTCCGCAATGCCCTGCTCCCGCAGCAGGAACGTTGTCTCCGTGCGCAGGGCAAAGTCCGAGCGCGGGATGTTCAGCACGGGGATGAAGGCGGCTTTGGGTGGCGAGGAGGTCTGCAAGGGGTTCAGCACCCAGTGAGGCATCCCCCGAGCCCCCCGGCCACCCAGCAGCGCGCAGGCACCCTCACCTTTGCCAGGAAATACGCCAGGGCCAGGGCAGACACGGCTGAGTCCAGGTCGCAGGCCTCATTGCCCATCACCACGTGCACCTCTTGGCGGCACCGGACGTGTTCCTGCCAGGGTGAGAGACGTCAGCCCTGCCGGGGCCACGCGTCCCCTCCGATATCCCCAAAAGCTCCTGAAGGACATCGACTCGATGCACACCTTCAGCACCAGAGCTGTCGGCTGCCTCACCCAACACCCAGCACCTCACAGCTACAGCTGGCAGCAGCTGGCTTCCAGCAGACTGCAGCAGGCAAGAGGCTTGGTCAGGGGAGGTCGAGGTGGGCAATGAGGAGCCATTTCTGCTCAGACAGAGCAGGCAGGCGTTGGGGCGGGTTGCCCGGGGAGGTGGGGGAGTCCCCGTCCTTGGGGGTGTTCAAGGAGAGGTTGGGGCTGGTGCTTGGGGACAGGGTTCAGGGGGTGACATGCTTTAGGGGGAAGGCCGGCCCAGATGAGCTCGGAGGGCTTTTCCAACCCTGATTCTATTCCATTCTGCCCTGTTCTTTGCCTTTAGCTCTGCTCCGTGCATCGCCCCTGCCCGAGACGCCCCCCAGATTCTGCCTCTGACCCGGGCTGCAGGAGAGGGCCCTGGGCTGGGTCCCCCCCGGCCGCCTCCGCTCCTGCTCCTCGCGGCGGGGCCGGGGCCGTACCCGGGCCGCGGGCGGGGCGGCTCCCAGGCAAGGGACCGGGGGACCCTGCCGCCGGTCCCCCCGTGTCCCCCCCGTCCCCGCGCTCCAACTGTGCCCGCCCCGGTCCCCCCGTGTCCCCCCCGGCCCCGCGTGTCCCCTACCTGCAGGGCCGCTCGCCGCCCCTCCACGAACCGCTCCATGGCGGCGGCGGCGGCCGCGAGGACCCGGCACCCCCCCCGCGCCACGGCCCGGTACGGCCCGGTACGGCTCGGTACGGCCCGGTACGGCCCGGTACGGCCCCGAGGGCGGGGCGGCCGCTCCGCGCAGGCTGCCGGGACAGACGGGGCGGCCCCGCGGGGGGGGGGAACACGGCGGCGGGGGGGGGGGCGCCCCCGGGCCCGCCTTAGGCCGAGGCTCGAGGCCCGGTCCCGGTCCCGGCTTTGCTCGCGGGCCCGTGGCCGCCTTCCCTTCCCTTCCCCGGCCCCGGCCCCGGCCCCGGCCCTTCCCGGCCCGGCCCCGCCGTGGTTTCTTCGCCGCTCCCTCCCCCCCCCCCGCCCTCCTTCCTCCCCCTGCCCTCCCGGCAGCCGCCTCTCCGAAGGCGCCCCGGCAGCGTGCGGGCCGCTCCGGCGCCGAAAAGGGGGAAAACGGCACAAAAACGGTGAGAGAGGGGCTGGGGCTGGGGCTGGGGGGCGGGGAGGGGCTGGGGGAGCGAGCGGGGCGCTGGCTGCGCTCCGGGGCAGTGCCGGGGGTTAAAGGGATCGGGAGCGGAGTCAACAACGCGACATGAAGGGACCGAGGAGCTGCCTCGGGACGTGATCGCCAAGAGGCGTCGAGTTCAGCTGCGGGGTACCTCGGGACGAGCCCAGGGGTCAATGTGCCGTTAAGCAAACGCCTCCTGAACGCGGGGGCACCAACGACCTCCCTGGAAAGCCCGTTGCAGCACCCAGCCGCTGTCGTGGTAAAGGGGTCTCTTTCCTACAGCCCAGCCTGAACCTTTCCGTCTGGTGGTGTTCCCACGCGTCCTGACACAGGGTGCCGGGGAGAAAAAGCGAGCACCTCCCTCTCCACATCCTCTCTTCGCAAGAAAGCATAGAGAGCAACAAGGTCGCCCCTCGACCTCCTTGTTTTCCGAGCTTGATAAGCCCGGTGTCCTCATCAGCTCCTCCCAGGACGTGTCTTCCAGCTGCTGTACAGGGAGAAGACGCTGGCTCCAGCTGCATGGAGCAGAGCGGGGCTGGCCTGGTGGCCGTCCCCAGGGCTGCGAGCCCCACGCCGGTGGGGCTGGGGAGTGACCGGCAAGTTCTGGATGCTCATGGTGCAGGAAACCCCGAGGGATTTGGGGACTGAAAGCTGGTCTGACCAGCGGGTTTGGTCTGGGGTTTTCTCCTGGCAAACAGGTGGCACGACAGCCTTCCTCCTGCGGGGCTATCGGAGGTGCTTTGGAAAAGGAGCGATAAAAGGAGGAGCTCGAGCTGCTGTCGGGCCCACTGCCCCCGGGAGCAGGTGACGGGCTGCACCCCTGGCTCCCCAGAGCCCCCAGTGCCTCGCCTGCCGCAGGGTCCCCGCCACGCAGGGCGGCTGGGGTGGTTCAGCGTGCTCCAGAGTTTTGGAGCCGGTTTTTCTGCCTGCTGGTGCATCGTGCCTGGTAGGACACCGCCCCAGGCTTCCCGTGGGTCTGTGACAACTGTGGCTGGCTCTGTGGGTCACCAGGGGGGCTGGGCAGTGTGTTTCTGAGTGTGAGTCTTTGCAGCCACGCCAGGAGCATGCGTTTGTTTGTGTTTCACCTCCCGTCTCCCCGCCGTGTGTTACAAGAAGCCTCAGTGGTGTGTGTGCGGGGAGGTGTGGACCAGCACCTGCTGGGCTGCTTCCATGGCCTCCCTCCAGCAAAGCACTTAAGCATGTGCTTCGGTTTGGGCACCATGCTCTTCCTCGATCAGGACCAGTCAGCTGTTGAGGGCTAAGCGTGTGTTTAAGTGCTTTCTTGGCTCTGGGCCTAAATTCCTCTTTGTTTTTGTGCTGTGGCTCCAGCCGGAGATGAGTGCATTTACAGGGCTGTTTTTCTGCTTCCTACCTGTGAATCATTTTTGTGTAAGTCAGGGACAGCCACGGCTCAGCAGCTGGGCTTGCAGCTCCCATCCCCGTGGTGGGAAGGGCTGCGAAGGGCTGGTCAGAACTATACCTTCACAGTGCTGACTTCTGTGATTGTTTTGGGACAAGGTGAAGCCATTCCCCTTCCTTTTGGATTTTCTTTCCTGAATGAAATCCCTTGGGACTGTGTGACTTCAGTTCTTGCAGTGACAATGCCTGGCTCTTTCGATGCAGGAGCCTTTTTACTGCTTGCTTCCAGCACTACACAGCACCTTTTTTTTTTTTTTTTTTTTTTTTTTCCAGAGGAGGACCCCATTAAATGTTTTAGCTGGACTGGTAGCATATAATCCCCAGATACAGATCCCCTGACCTACCTGCACTAATCCTCCCTGCTTGCTTGGAGAGGTTAGGTCTGGCCCATACACAGGCAGAGAAGGGAACGTCTCAGAGAAGATGAATCCATCCTGGGGGCTGGAGATAGCCCTGCTGGATTTTTTCCTCGGTGCCTTGCAGCTTTGATTGGTTTGGGATCAAACTTACACCATGCTTTTGGCAGTTAACCTAAAGATCCCCTTGTTCCTGGGAGCTTGGGGATGCTTCAACCAAAGAGCGACCATATGGAGTGCCAGGCTGGAAGCAGCTAAGACCCCTTTTTAGCGCTTCTGGCCTCACAAAAAGAACAGTGAGGCCATGATAACGAAGCCACCCAGGGCTTGACTGTTTTTTTTTTTTTTTTTTTTTTTTTTTTTTTTTTTTCCTGGGGCTTTTGGGACTCAGAGGCCAGTGGGTCAATTATTGGTACTTCAAAGCAGGGGGGAGGCAGTAACTGGGGCCAAGAGGTGAGGACTGAGTCAGAAGCCAGGTGCAGGGTCTGGCGAGGAGCTGGGTTCCCAGCCCTGCCACCATGCGTGCTCCAGCAGCAAGAGCTGCTCTGCGTGGCTGGGGGTGGCGAGGGGACGCTCTTGTTGAAAACCTGCCTGGGTTGGGATGTGTTTATTGCCATAACACCCGGGAAGGGCAGGATCTAATCACACAGCTTTGGTACAAATGCAGCGAAGCCACCCTCTCCCTAAGGAGTACAGGCTACAGGAGTGTAGCTTGTTTTATTTAAAGCTGCCAGTGGCCTCTGAACCCAGAGAAACCACAGGCTGGCGAGCTCAGCATTCCAATTCTCACTCTGGCTCTTGGACTCGCTGAAGTGAATGATGGGCTTGCAGGGACGGTGGCTTTACAGGGACTGCTCTGCACGTGGTGAAGCAAAGCAGCGAGCTTGTGCAGGATCCAGGCTGATTTTGGGAAGGGGAAAGGCTGGCGACAGAGATGCACGTGGTGCAGGGAGGGTTAGCCAAGGACTCATTTATGCTGGAAGATGACTCAGAGCCACGTTAGGGAAAGAGTCCATGGGCTGTAGCGTCCTGCTGTCTGCTCACCCCGTTTTGGAAGTGAATTCAGCCTAGCATTTTCCAGCACGCGCTGTGACAGCACAGGGATGTAGCTACAATAGCGGCTGCTAGCAAAACCCTAGAAAAAGGTGTGAGAAAGGGTTTGCTCAGAGAAGCCCTTCTGTGGCTGGAACCTGAGTTTCTGATTGTCAGGAGCTTGCACCCAAGCCTTTGAGTTTGTCAGTGCTTTTGGGGGGATTTCACCTCCTCTTTGGATGCTTTTTACTTCTGAATTCCTGCTGTCCCATGACAGTGGGTGGGAGAGGCACAGAGCCAGTGCCGAAGCACTGCAGCGCTTGCTGAAACTCGCCCTCCTACTTGTTTCCCTGGAAGTTTCCTCTCCAGACACCCTGGAGCCAGGAGGAGGCTCCGCTCCGTAACACAGATGTGCACAAACACCACGCGAGGTGCCTGCGTGGTGCTCGCTGGCCCCACTGCTGCTGCAGGGCCTGCTGGCAGGGCTGTGAGAAGCGGTGGCGAAGCCCCGTGCAGCGGAGCCACGCTGCTGCCATTTCCTTCTGCTGGTCTTGCTGCGTCCCCCTGGGAGCTCACGGTGGTGCAGGTCGCCGCGAGGAGACAGCCTTCTGGATTTGTGATTACTTCACCTTTTCCATGCTTGGCAGAGCAGCGTTGGCAAAACCACTCAAGCACAGCCTGCGCTGTTGCTATGTGGGTCAGGCTATGCTTGCCTGTTCGTTTGCTTCACGTTCGTTCCCCACGTCCCTCTCGGAGAGTCTGGGGACAGCCCCGTTGTGCGTCCTGCCCCAGCCCACTGAAGGGCTGAGCACCAGGCTCCCCGTGGGAATGGAGGCGCTTGCAAAAGTGCCCGTCCCTCTGCAGTGCCCGTCGGGTTTCGTTGCAGCCATGAGCTTAGGTGAGAGCTGCGAGGGCTGTGTGTGTGGCAGAAGGAGGGAGGAGGATAAAGATTAAGGAATAATGCGATCTCCTGGTGACTCAGCTGAGGTGTGTGCTTCAGCCGGAGCAGCCCTGGTGCTGTGGGGAGGGGCAAGGGTATTGCGAGACAGGGCTGGGGAGAGACGGTGTGGAAATGGGGGAGAGGGGGGCTGCAGGGGCATCCACCTGCAAAAAATGCATGCTCTCGGGCACAAGGCTTTTCAGAGGCCGAGCAGAGCTGAATTACTGGCAGTCGGATAAGGCTCTGTTTCTTCCAACTTGTTTCCTTTTTGGTCCCTGTGCAGGAGAGGCCGTGGGAGGAAACCGGGCACAGGCAGAGCAGCAGGTGGAAAAACCCCGACCAAGCCGGAGCCAGGACGGAGCAGCCTTGTTCTGTTTGTGTAACCTCTGGGCAGGAGAGAAGCGTGTGCGGGGGAAGGCACTCGGAGCTGCCGCGATCCTCAGAGACCAACAAGGAGAGGACTGGATAAACAAGTTGATAGGACCTTGAAAGACACATTTTCAAGACTATCTGGGCCTGTCTTTGTTCCACAGGTCTTGGCTGGGATTTCAGCAAACTGACTCTGGTGTAAGTATGTGAGTTAAGTGTTTCAGTACACAGTTTAGTTTCTTCTTTTTTTTTTTTTTTCCCCTCTTTAGTTGCTAACAGGAGGCAGATAAAATACATATGCGGTCGTTAATTTTTTTAAATGCAAGTTAGAGGTATAATCACCTGTGGTGTGTGTGTACACACGCATGCAGAGCAGGGAGAATATTGTGTTTCACCAGTGGTGAATAACTGAACTTGAAGCTGGAGGGAGCAGCAGCCCTGTCTCTGTCTGCCTCCACGCTGATCAATAAGTGGCAGACCAAGCGCTGCCGCAGCATTTCTAAAGTCATTTAGAAAACCAACAGCACCAAAACTTCCACAAGAACATCAAAGTGCCTGCTACGGACTTGATGAAACAGCTGGGAAGCTCCCTGAAGAATAAACAGCCTCGAGGAGAAGGACTCGGCCTCTAAGAAATCAGACTTTTTTAGTCTGCCGTGCAGAGTCCATCAGAGACTTCTTAGATGAGCACTATTTTTGATTATCTAAATGAATGTGAAGTGACAGAGAGCAATCCAAGCTCTGCACGCTTGGCGAATGACTCGGACTCATCACACACATTTTTCTTGGAATAACTGAGCTTTGCATCCTAAGAAAGTAGAGCTCTGCACCGCAGCCATTACTGGACAGAACTGGGTGCCGTGGGCAGGAGCTTTCCCCTGCCTCCTCGTGGGATCCTTGGGGCTGCTGCGAGCTCCGTAGCCAAGCCTGCTGCCGTGGGAGGTGGCACCGGGCCCATCGCCGCCGCATGCTCTGAGCTGGTGGGATGGAGCTGCAGCCGGAGCAGGGGGAAATACTGCTCACTACAGGGGACGGTGCCCAGTGCCAGGGGACCAGCCCTGAGCTCTGCCAGCTGCCTCGTGGTGCAGGGGAGGCTGGCAGAGGGGAGGACATCGCAGCCGTTGGCCAGGAGAGCCAAGAGGCTGGTGGGCAAGGCCAGGCGCCGCAGCCAGGGGAGGAGGATGCGCTTGGCCCCAGCAACAAGAAGGCCCCCGAAGAACAGCAGGAGAGCGAGGACAGCAAAGCCCAGGACTCCCAGGAGGGGCCGCCTGCCCCAGGGGAGAGTGATGCGTCCCCTGGGGGAGCCTCGCGGCCGGCGGGTGAGCCCCCCAGCGCCCGCCCTCCTGCCCGGGAGCGGGAGCCCGAGCCGGATTTCTACTGCGTGAAGTGGATCACGTGGAAGGGTGAGCGGACTCCCATCATCACCCAGAGCGAGAACGGGCCCTGCCCGCTCCTGGCCATCATGAACATCCTCTTCTTGCAGTGGAAGGTGAGCAGGATGGTGGGCACAGGGTCTAGAGGTTCGGGGCACTGGGTGCCTTTCCTCCCTGCAGTGCTAGGAGGAAAGTTCAGGGTCATGTGGGGAGCCAGCTGGAGGCTTCAAAATAATACGTTGAGAAAGGAAAGGAGGGTCGAAGTGTCTCACCCTTCCTGCCTCTTCTGCTTTGATTTGTGCTGCCGAGTTGGGGGTTTGGGGCAGTGGGTGGCAGCCCTGGCTCTCACAGGGGAGGTGCAGGGGAAGGCATCACTGTCCTCTTCTGCTTGCAGGTGAAGCTGCCCCTGCAGAAGGAGGTGGTCACGTCAGATGAGCTGATGGCACATTTGGGTGAGCAGGGAGCAACTGGGGGGAGTGGTGGCTGCCCTGCTGGCCCTGCAGGCTCCTGGGACTGGCAAAGGATGGGATTTGCCATCTGCTGCCCCACCTCTGGGTCCGTCTCTGCCACCCGCTGATACCTCTGCACTTCTCCCCTGCTCACACTCCCCATGCATAGCCCTCAAAGGGATGTTCCCCTGGTGTGTGGAGGAGGAGGAGCTGTAGGCCAGACCTTTGTTGGGTTGGGAGGGCAGGAACCAAGGGGCAAGGGAGTCCTGGTGCGGATCCAAGCTCTGCTGACTCTGTGCGCTGTTGGGCCGGGTGCTCGGCCCCCCCACCTCAGGGAGGAGAGCTCGGTGCCCCAGACTGAGCAGCCACATTTGCTCTTTCCAAGGGGACTGCATCCTATCCATCAAACCCCAAGAGAAGTCAGAAGGGCTGCAGCTGAACTTCCAGCAGGTGAGGAGCGAGGTTGGATGGGGGAATGGATCCATTTGACTTTCGCGATGGGTCTCGAGGGACACACGGGTGGTAGAGTGCCACGTGTCACCCAGCTGACAAAATGGAACTGCGATTTCTCTTGGGATTTTATCTGCCTTGACATGCATGTTGGGGGGTGACGGACTGGGTGGCAGGGTGCGGGGTGCCCAGCCTGTGTCCTGAGCAGGACCCGTGGTTTCCCCCTGCAGAACGTCAACGACACCATGATGGTCCTCCCCAAGCTCTCGACAGGCCTGGACGTGAACGTACGGTTCACAGGTGTCTCCGACTTCGAGTACACACCTGAGTGCATAGTTTTCGACCTCCTCAATGTCCCGCTCTACCATGGCTGGCTGGTGGACCCGCAGGTGAGGCTGCGGGCTGTCCTGGCACCTCGCTGGGTGGGTTTGTGGTGTGTGTGCGGCTGAGACTTGCCCAGGGCTGGCTGCGGTGCTGCTCTGCTCTCCCTGGGGGACAGTGATGCAGGTTTGGCTGCTCTGGTGTCCCCAAGGGAAGCTGCAGCAGGGGCTGTGCTCCCTGAGCCGGGGCAGGAGGCTCAGCTCCCTCCCCATGCAGATGGTGGCCACTTCCCTGGCTTAAATCCTCCCACCCTTGCCCGCTCCTGTGGGTGCCGCGGGAGAGGCCGGGTGCCTGGCAGCCCGGGCTCACTGTCCTGTCTCGCAGAGCCCCGAGGTGGTGCAGGCCGTGGGCAAGCTCAGCTACAACCAGCTGGTGGAGAAGATCATCACCTGCAAACACTCCTGCGACTCCAACCTGGTGACCGAAGGTAAGGGCCCTGGGGCAGCCCTCGGCCTGCCGTGGGCACCCTGGGGTGCCTCGGCTCTGTTCTGACGTCGCTGCCACCCCAGGGCTGATTGCGGAGCAGTTCCTGGAGTCCACGGCCTCCCAGCTGACGTACCACGGGCTGTGTGAGCTCACGGCTGCTGTGAAGGAGGAGGAGCTGAGCGTCTTCTTCCGCAACAACCACTTCAGCACCATGATAAAGCACAAGGTGTGGCTGTGCCCTGGCTTTGCTCCCTGCCCTGCTCCGCTGCAGCAGTACCTGCGTGGCTTCTTGCAGGATCCGGGGGGCTCTGAGCTCGGGTGCTTGCCCTTTTGGTGGCAAGGCTGACTGTCCCTGTGCCTTCTCCCCAGGGCCACCTCTACCTGCTGGTGACGGATCAGGGCTTCCTGCAGGAGGAGAGGGTGGTGTGGGAGAGCCTGCACAACGTGGATGGTGACAGCTGCTTCTGTGACACTGACTTCCACCTCAGCCATGCCCTGGGCAAGGAGGCGGCTGCTGCGGCGCCCCCAGAGCAGAGGCAGGTGGACCAGGTAGGGGGCAGCCTGCGCTGGTGGTAGGGGACTGGCGTTCCCTCGCAGCTCCGGGGAGTGCAGCAGCTCCCCTGCCACCGGGATTTGTGGCACCTGAGCTAGACGGAGCCCCTCTTTCTGCCTTTCCCCAGGACTACATGATCGCCCTGTCCCTGCAGCAGCAGCAGGGCCAGGGCCCCTCCACGCTCAGTGACCTGGAGCTGGCCCGCCAGCTGCAGCAGGAGGAGTACCAGCAGCAGCAGCAGCAGCAGCAGCCGCGGCCAGCCCCGGCCCCCGCACAGGTAGCGGGGACCCCCTTCCTCACACCTCTCCTTCCCCGCCCTAGCGGGCAGGGGAGGCAGAGGGCAGGGGCTACGGCCCCAGCCTGAGGGGCTGCAGGGGCACGGGGAGGGGGGGGCACCCTGGGGTGGCCTCTTGTGCCCCAGCCCTGCTGTCTGTCCGCAGGGCCGAGCGCAGCCGGGGGGGCGGCCAGCCGGGGAGCGGAGACAGCGGCAGAAGGACTCGGACTGCACCCTGCTGTAGTGCCCAGCGGGACCCCCCCCCTCCTGGGGGAGCACCAGCCGGAGCCCCCCCCCCGGTCCTGCCGCTGGCCCTGGGGGCAGCCGGAGGGGGGCGGGGGCCGAGGGCTGCCCCCCCCCCAGTATTTCCCGTGGCCTTAACGTGGGGGTGAGGAACCCCCGGGTACCCCCCGCCCCTCCCGGCCGGGGGGGCCCCTTCCAGTCGCTGCCTTAGCCCGTACCAATAAAGGACTCTGCCCGGAGCGCCTGCGGGGTGCTGTGCTCTGCCTCGGGGGGGGGGCGTGAGGGGCCGGCAGCGGGGAACCGGGAGCGCCCCCCCGGTGGGGAGGGGCTGCGGGGGGGGCGGGGAGGGGAGGCGAGGGGGGGCCGGGGCGGGCGACCGCTGGGGACTGCCTGCGGGGACCCCCCCAGCTCCTGCGGCCCCCGGGCGGGGATGCCGGGGGGAGGGGGGGGGGGCTCCGAGGCCCCGCCCCCTGCCGCGAGGCCCCGCCCCGCCCCTCGAGGCCCCGCCCCGCCCCGCGGCCCCGCTCCCCTCCGGGCCGTCCGTCGGCGTTGGCGGTGACGTCACTCCCGCCCGCTGCCTGGCGCGGGGCGCGCGCGGGGGGGCGGCGGCGGCGGCAGCGCGAGGCGGCGGCGGCTCCGGGAGGCTCCGGGCGGCGGCGGCGGCGGCGTGAGTGGGGCCGGGGGGAGGGCGGGAGGGAGCCGGGTCCCGGCGCCACGGGTGCGGGGCGGCCGCCGCCGGGCTCCGCGGGGCAGAAGCCAGCCCGGGGGCCCGGCCTGGCGGCGGCGAGGGGGCCGCACCGGGAGGGGCGAGCTCGGACCCTGCGGCGCCGGAGCGGCCCCGGCCCCGCTCCGGGAGGCTGCGGCCGGGGGCAAGCCGGGGGCGGGCCGGGACCGGGCCGGGCCGGCCTCGCGTTCCTCCTTTCCGCCCGAATCTCGCCATTTTTGCAGCCCCGGGGCGGGGCCGGGCGGAGGCAGAGACCCGAGCGGGTGCCGGGGCTGGGGCAGCGCCGCGGGACCCCCCCGGGGCTGGGAAGCAGCGGGAGAGCCCCGCGGGAGGGGGAGCGGCCCAGGGCCCCCCCCCCCCCCCGCCCCGGTACCGGGGCTCCCGGCCCCAGCTGGGGGCACCGAGCGGTCCCCGGGGTTAAGCAGCGGCCGCCCCCCGAGCCGGCGTGGCCCGGGCCCGGACGTGCCCCCGCTGCGGCCTCCCCTGGCGCTCCCGCCCCGGGGCCTCGTGGCTCGGGACCGGCCCGCGGGGTCCCGCCCGCCCCCTCCGCGGCGTTCCCGGCCCCGGCCCCGCGGGCGCTGCCCGGCCCGTTACGCGCCGCCCGCTGCCGCCCGGCCCTAGCAGCGGCCTCGCCCGGCCGAGCGCCGCTTGCGAAACGGGGCCCGGCGCTTCCTCTTCCCCGGGAGGGGAGGGGGGGGGCCGGGGGGCGACCCGCTCGTCCCTCCCCGAAAGTCCCGTTCGGAACCGGGGCTCCCGGGGCTGCGAACGGGAGCGCCGCGGCCCCGTGCCCGGCGGGCGGCAGCGCGGGGCAGGAGAGCCCCGAGTCCCCGGCCGGGGGTCGCGTCCCGGGGCCGTCGTGTCCCGGGCCGCGGCTTTTCTGGGCCGGGCACAAGGGCGCCCGTTGTGCCCCGGGCCATGAAATCCCTCACCCCGCGCCCTCGGGGCGTGCAGGGCCGCCCGCCCCTGCCCCTGCCCCCGCCCTGCCGCGCGTTTCCCCTCCCGGCGGCCGGGGGCCGAACGCGGGGGCCGAGCCCGGGGCTGGCCCGTCCTGGGCCTGGCGGCCTCGTAACGGGGCCGTGCGCGTCCCCTCGGTGCGTGCCCCGCTGAGGCCGCGGGAAGCGGGCCAGGGATCGATGTTGGAACCGGGAGCGAGGTTCCTCCCTCCAGCCCGTGCCAGGATCCGTCCCGCGGCTCGCAGGCAGGAGCCCGCCCCGGTTAATGATCAGCCGCTGACCTCTCCGGCGCACGGAGCAAAGTCCCTTCGCCGCAGCCCAGCGCCCGGCCGGCCCGGGGTGCAGGCAGACCCTCGCTGCCCCATGGACCCCGGCCCCGGGCGGCTTCACGGGGGGCTCGCGGCTGCTGGGAGCCGAGGTGAAGGCCAGGCGGGGCACCAGGCAGAGGGGCGTCCCCGCTCACGGGCTCCCATCCTCGGCCCTGCTTCTCTGGGTCGTGCTCCGCTCGCCCGGGGGAGGTGTAGAGGGCGGCGGTGATGGGGTCCAGCACTTAGGCACCGGGGATCCTATTCTGGGCAGCACCGAGCGCTGCTTCTCCTTTCAGGCCCGCGGCACTTCCCCCAGTGCCAACCGCAGAGTGGTTTTGCTGCATGAGCCTTGTGTGTGCCGGGGGGGTCCCCAGGACGGGCCCTGCTCCCGCTCTGGGCGTGGGGTTGATCCTCTTGGGGCTGCCTGTGGACCTGAATGGGTTCAGCGGTGTGGGGCTGAGGTGCTGGCTTGTTGTGCACCCAGCTCTGAGCCTGGCTGTCCCCAGCCCCACACCCGGCTGGCTGGGACCAGCCCTGGGGCCAAACTGTCCCTTCCTGCCCCGGTGGCTGGTGGGAGGGGACGTCCTTTGTGGCCGTGTGCTTCTGGGGGATGGGGATGGTGCCATCTTCATCATCTCCTTTAATTCTTTCTCCCCACAGCATGTTTCAGACCTTGTACAGCTATTTCTGGTGGGAACGGCTCTGGCTTCCGGCAAATCTCACCTGGGCCGACCTGGAGGACCGCGATGGGCGAGTGTATGCCAAAGCCTCTGACCTCTACATCACCATCCCCTTGGCCTTCCTCTTCCTCATCGTCCGGCACCTCTTTGAGACGTGAGTGCTCCCTGCCCGGGTTCCCTGGCCCAGCCATAGCTGTACCCCTGGGGATGGGCATGCGGCTGGGGACTTGCTGTGGTGCCTTAGCCGGGGGAGAAGCAGGGCAAACGCCTGGAGGTGGCACCCTGTCCTCAGCCCTGGTGGCGAACGAGCCTGGGAGTCCTGAGAGCTGGCAGCAGCACCCTGCAGGCTGGGAGCTCTGTCCACAGGCTGTCGCTAACCCCCAGCACAGATTTAGGCCCCAGGATCTGCCCTCGGTGGCCCTGCACAAGCGTGGCTTTGTGCATCCTCTGCTGCCCTTATCACGGCACAGTCGGCTGCAGGCCCCAGCATTTAAGGAGCGATTTGTTGGGCAAACAATGGCAAGCTGAGGCTGGGAACAGACGAGGCTTTGTTGGAATGGTAGGAGAAGGGGGCGGATACAGCCGTGCCTCTTTGCGCTGTGCCTGGGAGGGGGGCAGTACCTAGTCCAAAGGTGTTCCCCAGCCCTGGGGTGAGGGAGGGACCTGGGGAATACCCCCTGGTAAAGCCTGCCCTGGAGATGCTGCCTGTAGCAAGGCCAGACAATAGTGGGATGGGGAAACTGAGGCATGGAGTAGCTGTGGGTCCCCAGGTGGCTTTGATGGGGCCGCGTCAGCCATGTGTCACAGAAGTGGGGGCACCTTGTGTGCTCCTGCTCCTTCCTCAGGTACGTGGCCACACCACTGGCTGGGCTGCTGAACGTCAAGGAGAAGATCAGGTTAAAAGCCACCCCCAATGCCGTGCTGGAGAAGTTCTATGCTGCCACCACCAAACACCCCAAGCAGGTGAGGTGTGTGTGCGTGGTTGGGGCTGAAATGGGCTCTGTGGCTGGGGGAAGGCAAGCAGCTGAGCAGGGGCATTGTGGCATGGTGTTGACATCTCTGCTGCCCTTAGGCCGATGTGGAAATGCTCTCCAAGAAGAGCGGCTGCACAGTGCGGCAGGTGGAACGCTGGTTTCGGCGCCGCCGCAATCAGGACCGGCCCAGCCTGCTCAAGAAGTTCAGGGAGGCCAGGTGAGACCACACGCCTGTCCCCGCAGTCACTGTCACCCTTTGGGCTGGCCACTGGGGACTGCCATGTCCCTGGGGTGCATGGGGCTGTGGGGACCCACTTGGCTGGGAGCTGCCCTGGGAGGGTGGAATATGGGGCCGATGGGTCTGTCCTTGTCCCTCCCTCACCCCGGTGCCCGTCTGAGGACCATCTGCTTCCTTTTTCCAGTTGGCGATTCACGTTTTACCTTATTGCTTTCATTGCTGGCATGGCTGTCATAGTGGATGTAAGTACTGGCCTCTCCTGTGCCTGGCCCCATTGGCCCCCAGCCTCCACCTAACATCTCTCTCTCTCTCTCTCCTCCCACAGAAGCCCTGGTTCTATGATCTCCGGGAGGTGTGGAAAGGATACCCCATCCAGGTGAGCACCCGTCCCCATCCCAGTCCTCATCCCACAGCCCTTCCTGCCTTCAGGGGCTGCCTGGCTGATAAGAGGCAGGGATCAGGGTGCCCAGGTTGTGGGAGGGTCTCTGGCACCCATGTGGGTCTGCCTGATGCCCACAGAGGGGGAGCGAACCCCTGGCATTGCGCAGAGCACCTCTGGCAGCCCTGTGTGTTGGCTGATGCCTGTGGAGGGGAGAATGAACCCCCTGGAATACAGGGAGGATCCCCTGCAACCTGTCCCTTTGTCTTTCAGAGCATGCTGCCCTCCCAGTACTGGTACTACATGATCGAGCTCTCCTTCTACTGGTCCCTGCTCTTCAGCATTGCTTCTGATGTCAAGCGCAAGGTGGGCTGTGGGGCTCTCTGTGGCCAGGCCACTTGCAGGGCTGACAGATGTGGGGTTGTCTTGGCAGGGCTTTCTCCATGTTTGTAGTGGACATGGGAGACCAGACCAGCTGCCTGGGAGGATCTTGGAGGGGGTCTTGGGGTCAAGAGGCATGTCAGGGAGCTGGGGGTTGGAGCAGGATCAGTGTAACCGTCCTCCCTCCCCCTTTCCTGGGCGCAGGACTTCAAAGAGCAGATCATCCACCATGTTGCTACCATCATCCTCATCAGCTTCTCCTGGTTTGCCAACTACATCCGCGCAGGAACGCTCATCATGGCCCTGCACGACTCTTCTGACTACTTGCTGGAGGTATGTCCCCAACCCCACCACCACAGGCATGGCCGTGGCCACCTCCTGTGTCCCCTCCCTGCCGCTCACCCCGTGCCCTTCAGTCTGCCAAGATGTTCAACTATGCTGGCTGGAGGAACACGTGCAACAACATCTTCATTGTCTTCGCTGCTGTCTTCATTGTCACCCGCCTGGTTATCCTGCCCTTTTGGTGAGCGTTGGTGCTGGTGAAGGTGTGGGGAAACTGAGGCATGGGATGGGAATACCCACAGGGTGTGGGAGGCCAGTCCCTGCCATAACAGAGCTAATTCTTTTGTCAGGATCATGCACTGCACAGTGGTTTATCCACTGGATCTTTACCCTGCCTTCTTCGGCTACTACTTCTTCAACTTCATGATGGCGGTGCTGCAGTCGCTGCATATCTTCTGGGCCTACCTCATCATCCGCATGGCCCAGAAGTTCATAACTGGAAAGGCAAGACAGGGGTCTGGGGGTGGCTCGCAGCCCTCGTGTTGCAGGGCGGTACTGCTGCAGGGGCTGGATCTGAACCTGGCTTGTGCAGCTTGGGACGAAGGGAATGGTGTGGGTCTGCCCCGGGTTAAAAGGTGGAGGCTGGGGGTGGCATTATTGGATTTGGACCCCAAACCAGGAAGCTGAGCGGCTTCCTAAGTCCTGTTATGTTCTTGTTGGAGAATAATTGGGGTGGAGAGAAAACTGGAGTGGTTGGGATCAGGGAACCTCAGGTACAGCAGGAAAATGTTGCCCTGCTGCTGCTGACTGATCTGCCCACTTCTCCTCTCCCCCCACAGGTGGTGGAAGATGAGAGGAGTGACCGCGAAGAGACAGACAACTCGGAGGAGGAGGAGGAGATGGCAAAGAATGGGCCCCTGTCCAACGGTCACCCGGTCCTCAACAACAATCACCGCAAAAATGACTGAGCACCCTCGCCCCGTGTCTGCACTGGCAGGGGCGGCTGGGGGCCCTGCCGGAGGCCAAACCCGTGAGATGTCAAATCCCATCACGCCACCCTCACGTAGCACCAGGGGCCCCGTCCCCTTCATCCTCTCCCTTCTCTGGTCCGGCAGAGCAAACTGGGACCCTGGAGAGCCCATCTCGACCTCCAGCTCCCTCCGTCGCCTCCTCCGGAGGGGCTGCAGCTCTGGGGGTGGCAGCGGTCGCTGCTTCTCCGTGTCACACTCACCCTTGATTCCCTTTCTGCCTTTTACCTGCTGCCTTAATCTGCCGTGGTGCCCCGGGGCAGGCAGAGTGCAGACAGCTCCCTCTCCAGCTGCCAGCACCCCTCTGGGAAGGCTCCTTCCCCTCCCTGCAGCCCTGTGGAGTGGCTGTTGCTGGAGAGCCCAGCTCCAGCTGCGCAGAGCTCGAGCCCTGCCCCGCGTTAGTCCCTGCCCCTGGTTTCCGACCATCCCCCTCGCTGGAGGGGAGTGTGTTCTGCAGTTGGCATTTGTGCCTCTTCCCGGTGCGCAACCGGGCCAGCTCTGCCTGCGGGGATGGGTGTGGGCTCTGGGGGAAAGGTTTTTGCCCTGCTGCCAACCCTGTGAGAACAGTTTGGAAAAGCCCCTTCCCTGACCTGTGCCTGGCTTTGTTGCTAGCACCAAGCAACGGAGGCTCAAGGTGGGGGAGTTGGTGGAGAAGTGGGCACAGACCCTGCTCTGCCACTCTCAGAGCTCTCTGAGGAAGGAGCAGATGAAGTAGTCCTGGGTATTTCAGTGGCTGAATTGTTGGACAACACTAGGGAGTGCTCGGGAAGGAAGATGTAGGGTTTAGTCACTACTCGTGTCTCGCAGAGGATTTTAATCCGCTCATTTCTCTTCTGTAAATGGGTTTCAATTGCAGAGTGTGTCCCTCTCTGTGGCCTCTCCTGGTCCCTTCCCCAGCTGTAACAGGACAAATTTGTGATTGATTTTTGTTTCTATTTATTTGGAAGATGGAAGGAGCCAGTCCTGGCTCTGCCTCACACATCCACGTGTCTGCTGTGCGCAGTGCTGGATGCGGCGAGACCTCCCAGCATGGAGGGGTGGGGGAAAAGGACCATTAACCAACATCAGACCAAAATGCATTTTTTTTTTTTTTAAGAAAAAAAAAAAAGTTAAATATATTAAAAGTTAAAAACTAATAAACTTCTGTAAAAAAAAAAAAAAGCCTGGGAAGCATCTGTGGCTGGAAAGGCAAGCCCAGTCTTGGGGGGGGGGGGTTGTAGCAATGCCACACCATTGAGCCCTTCAGCTTTCAGTAGAGCAGTGCTAAAACTGGGTAGAATTCGAGGTTTGTTTGTTAGTTTTCCTGCTTTGAAAGTTGTCCCCAACTTCAGAACCTGCTTGGTGCTTGGGCTGCTGCTGCTTCAGCGGACTGCTGCTCTGCGTGGGAGCCCTGGCCCCACAGGGAGCGGAGTGGCTGCCTGCATTGCCCCACCAGGAGCACAAAGCTGCTATTCAGTGGGACTGTAATGCTGGGCATGAGCTCACTGAGGCCTCAGAAAGCTGCTGGTTGCTCCCCCCCGCCCCCAACCCCGTTTATTGGTGGCTGGGGAGTGTGTGTGTGGCACCTGCGGGAGTGCAGCTACGCAGGCTGAGCACTGCCCTCAGGCCGGGTGCCTGAGGACACAGCGGTGGCTGGAGCCCTGCTCATAGAGCTGCGGCCCTCTTCCTGCTGCTCCATTGCTTCTCCAGGTGGTTTTGCTCTACAAACAATCTGATTTGTAAAATCTGCCACTTTTAGCCAGTGTTTGCTTGACATTCTTGAACTTCGGACACACCCTTCCCTCCTCCTCCCTACCCCAACCCCTAAGAACACCTAAAATTGTACCTCAGTACTTGGAGAAAGTAAAGCACAGTAGTGGTGTTTGTGCCACATCCAGCAGCCGGCTCTGGCTGGCAGGCAGCTGTCCCGTCCTCCCTGCCTGCCAGCACCAGCCTCGCACTGGCTTCTCCTCGTGAAGAAGCTGACGCTGTAGTGAGTGTTGTGCTATAAGGAAAGGAGGGTGAAAACACCTTTTTGACCTCTGTGTGCCCCTGATTATGCACATCTTAACATGTCTGGGCTCATCTGGTGCTGGCAGGCAGCTGCTGAAGGAAGTAAAAATCCTGCTCTCTCTTTTTGTTCTGCGAGATGTGTCAGTTGGACCAGCATAGTTCACAGCAGTGGTTAGCTGGCAGGACAGTGACAGCACGAGGGGTGTCCTTGCTGCAGCAGGTTAATTTTTTCACCCCTGTTCTGCCATCACAGCAAACCTTGGCATTGCTTTCACCTCATGACACAGACTGAAGTGGCCAAAAAGTCGGGGGAAGTTGAGCAAGTTTTTTCAGTAGAAAAACACACTTTATTGCTTTTTAACAATAAAACAATTTTTTTTTACAAGAGCTAAGAGCTGAGGAGAGATGCTTTTTTCCACCTAAATTCACTTGCATTGCTATACCCCCCAGACTGGTCCATTCTTACACGGCTTAGCCTCACCCTTGTCACTTCCCTCCCAGTCCGGACCCAAGGCTGCATGGACAGCAACAGCTCCATCCCAATGCTGAAGTGCTTCCCTCGAGTCTCTACAAAGCATTTCCTGCTGGAAACACTTGACTAGCAGCACCATCAGTGTAGGCTGGAGCTGCCTGATGGTTTCTGTCTTAAATTCAGTAGAGCTAGAAGAGAGCAGTAACAGCTGCTTGTGACAGCTAAGGGCCTCCATCAGCTGTCCTACATCAGAGCTCAGCAAATGCCCTTTTCTATGGTGTTGAGACAAATCAGACTGGTGTAGGGCTAATGTAGCCCATGGGACACAGTGGAGCCAAAGCTCCCAGCATCAGGTAGCTGGCTGGGGTGTTACCCCCTACTGCAGCCACTCCAGGTGCATTACACCAGGCTCTGGTCCGTGTTCAGCTAATGATCCAATTTTCAAATGAACAGGAGAACTCATAGCCGTGGTACCCAGCTTTGTAACAGTCACCAGTAAACAACCACCACCCTTCTCTGCTCAGAAGAAACAGTACTTTACCCTCACAAAGGGAAAGCTAGGACCAGGCCAGCAGTCAACAGGGATCCAGAGCACTTGGGGGGCACCAGTGGGCTCAGAGCAGCCGCCCACGGCACTCAATAGCCCCGCAACAGCACAGCAGCTCTTTGCCTTCTACGCTGCCCACTTCATAGTTGTAGTCCCATGTCAGCTCTGTGCCAGCTCGTATCCTCCTGGAAAGAATCAACAAAAGTAAGTGCACAACAAGGACATGCTGGGAGAATAGGCTGTTCCAAACAGGAGAATCTCCTGCTAGCAGAGAGCAAAGCTTACATACAGCTGCTCTGGCCAGCGCAGTGCAGTCCAGCTTTCCCCAGGGCAAGAGTGAAGCAGCCAGCAGAGCTGCATTTGGCTCCAGAGTGAACAAGGGACAAAGTTCCCTGATGAATCACTCCCATGGGGCTTCACCAAGGGGAGATCATGCTTGTGCTGCCAGAGAGGAGCACAGCAGGGATTTACCCCTGCCCGGTGCTGCCTGTGAGGTGGCGGCTCATCCTTCTGCTGCTGGTGACTCAAACACCCCAGGCAGCCAACTACTCCATGCTTATCTCTCCCCCTTGGAAATGCCCCAAACTGATGCAAACTGCAGCAGAATCTATCACAGGAAGAGAGATCTTCACCCAACTCATCTTCAAGCCCATTCTCCCTGCTCAGGCTGGTATGAAACCAGTGCAGTGGTCACCAGGACGAAGCAGCCCACACTGGTCACGGAGCCCCAGCCGAGGGGCTGGATTCAACCAAGGCCCGCAAATTGTCAGTGGGCACAGTCCACCCGCCCTTCCCCAAGCGCTCTGACTTACTTGCTAGCAAAGAAGGCGACCCAGGGGAAGCGGAGGTCATGTGTATCCACAAAAACATTCTGCACGAAGAGGTTTGGGCTGCAGCTATGCTGCAAATGGACCAGAGACAAGCACTAAGTAAGTTCCTGTGTCAGGAGGGATGCTGACCAGCCAGTAATAAATATAACCCTTAATAAACAAGCAGCATTCCTGATTTGACTGCTGTGTTCAGTGAAATCCTGATGAGACAGGGCACACTCCTTCCCCTGCCTGCATGACTAGTGATGAGTCATTAGATCCAAGTAGGCAAAGGTAACGGTCATTGGAAGGACTGACTTGGCCATCCCACTTACCACACGTCATGGGGCTGGAACAGCCTCCCCTATTTCACTCTGGGGGTGGGGAATGATCCTACTAGCCGAGCTCTTTTCCCTTTTTGTTTGTGTTTATCTACTCCTGGGGAGGAAGAGGCCCACTAAAAGCACAGGTTACCTCAGATCTGTCCCTTTCTCTTCTCAGATGCTAAGGGTACTAAGAAAACCAGAGACATTCCCTCTTCATGCCCTATTTTCAGGGCTTCCATTGCCACCTTGAAGCAAGGGGCAAACAGGTTTGTCTGCTATCCAGGAAAGGAGTGAAACCACTGTACTGGAGCAGCAGGGTTAGTTTCACCCCAAATACATCCAAAATCTTGCCCAAATCAGCAACAATCACCCACTTGTACCCTTCGAGGAGGGGCTGGGGTGGCCAGGAGGTGGCTCAGCTCCTAACCAGCATCATACCACACAGCAGCAACCCAACGCAACAGAGACAGGCAGGGACAACAAACCAAGGTTTAGGGTGGTTATCCAAGGTCAGATTAATTCAAATCACACTCAAGCAGCGCTCCCACAGAGCTGCTGAGGGCTGTGACTCACATTCAGGTAACGGCCCAGGTTCCCCTCCAGTTTAGCATCGATGATATAACAAGACTCCTCTCCATCGTAGAACTGGCGTGTGGTTCTGCGGACAGGTACACTCTCACCCTTGTCGGCCGCTGCCATGTTGGTTGACTTGATGGCAATCCCATGAGTAGATTTCAGGGCAAAACCTCGGGTGGATTTCACTGCCACCTGCCTCTTAACAGGACCTGCCACAACATAGGAGCAATGGCTGCCACTTCCTCTCGTCATCTCTCAGAAGAGGAACCCCACAGTAGTGTTGCCAACCCAAGGTGCTCTGCTCTCACAGAGGGGTGATAAGCCTCTTCAAGATGTAGCTCAAATCTAAAGCACCACCTTGAAATGGCTCCTGGAAATCTCCCAGCCCTCCACCCAACCCAGAAGAGATGGGACACCCACCATAAAAAGCATCACACAGTTGCTTTCTCTTATATATTCACTATTATGTAGAACTTGAAGACTGGCTTTTGCAGAGTTTTAGCACAAGCAGAGCACTGGGAAGCTTCCAGCCTTGGCTGTAATGCTCAGCTCAGAGATGTTTGGAGCAGGACGTGAAAAACAGCTGCTATGCCACTGCCTTCCTGGCAGTTTCTGGCCAGTATTTCTTGCTACACCTCTCATTTCTCAGTGTTCCTCACCCAGTGCGGTGCAACTATCCTCACCTGAGCCAGAGGGGTTTTTTTTGTCATCCCCTTCTTCTTCCTCAGAGCCCGACGAAATGGTCTGGATGTCATCGCTGTCATTGGTGGTGCCCTGGGCCTGCCCTGCCACTGTCTGCCCATTCTCCCCCTCGCTGTCTGTGCTGCTTGACAGGGTCAGCACATCCTGCAAAAAGGCATTAGCGTCTCATGAGTGTAGCCTGGGTAGGGAAGAGCATTGGTCCAATGCTTTTCAAGCGACATTCAAGGCTCCTTTTTCCCCAAATAGTATTTTACTCTTTTACTCCATACTCTAGGAAACCCTTTTGCAAACACACGTGGACACTGAACCACAAGGGGACAGAAACCCCACCTCACAGGCCAATCTGCAGTGGGGCTACAGGAGGCTGCTTACTCCTGTGGCACCAATGCAGAGATGAGTCCTCTTTGGCCCATCAGGTATTCTGGGTTTTTGCAGGGAAGGGAGAATAACCCCCAAAACAAAGGCCAGTGATGGCTATCTCCCCAACAGATGGCTTCCTAGCCCCAGCTCTGCAGAGGAATAGATCCCCGGGGTGCTGGACATGCAAACCAAGGTGCTACATCCCATTCTAACATGAAGACCAAACACAAACTCTCCCAATTTTTGGGCTTTCAGAACCAAGAGAGATCCACACTGTCTGAATTCTCCAAGAATCTCCAAAAGTCAGAATTCTCCAAGTAAATCACAGGTAGGAACCAAAGGCACTGCTCTGGTACTCAGCTGGGAACAAAAGCAGCATATACAAAACCCAACAGTTCAAGGTTTTCACCAAATCAGTTTGGGGATATAAGGCAGAACCAGGCTCACCCCTTGTAGCCCATGTCTGAAGCTTGAAGGGTCAGTGCTTACTTCCGTGGTGGGCTGCAGGGGGACAGAGTGTCGTCTGCTCTGCAGCAGGGCTGTTTTGCTTGTTGGCCTCCGGATTCCTTCTAGTTTGGGAGGGCTCGGGTTGTAGCCATACATCCTTCCCAGGTCACTTAGCCTATGGAGGTGAGAAGAGCACGTCATACTTCCATCTCCACCAGGCCTGTCTGCATGCCAGATAGAGATCCAGCAGCTGAAAAAAGCAGATGTGGGAGAGACCATTATCTCCAAGCATTTAATTTGCCAGCACACACCAGGGCACAGCCCAGGCCCTCCCAGCCTCTCAGCTCCCTCCGGCAATGTCAGTAACAGAGTTGAATGAATTGCTGCAGTGCTAGGGTTCTGACAGAAATTTGGAAATAAAAAGCAGGAAAATCTGATTTAAGAAACCTTACCCAGGAAATTTGCTTGAATCTTCATGTTCCTGCACAAAAGACAAACACAGAAGATTAAGATTTCTCCTTTTTGGAGCATTCTTCAACCCTTCTGTGGATATGCTTCCAAAACATCAGCCTGGGTGTCCCTATTGCTCAGAGTGACACCCAGTCATTGGGGTGCTCCAGAAGGGCCAAGTTATGATTGCAGGTCCCCTACCTTTAACACTCATTGGTGGGGCTCTGAGTCCCCTTCTCCAGAGCAAGAGGATGGACAGAGACCACCTCCGTCTACACACTGTCCCCAGCCCTGACTGAGCTCACTCCACACCAGCTCAGGCAGCCAGGCAGGGGCTATGGTGGCTCCCTTTCTCAGGGCTGCACACCCTCTGCATAGGCACCCAGCACCATGGGGCAGGAGCGGTGCTGAGCTGGGGCAAGCTCAGCCCAGCTCATGCTGAGTCATTTGTTCACAGCCTCTGTGCCACCACATGCCCAAGGAAGAGAAAGGCACCTCCATGTCCCCCGCGGTGGCAAAAGCCAAGTAAACAGGGCAAGGGGACACACATCCAACAGCACCACAGTCAACCTAGTTGTGCTGAAAACCCATTCAAGCAAGAGCACAGCTAAGGCACATCTGTGTCTTAAGTTTCTACATCCATGCCTGCAAAGCAGGCTGAAATACACATATCCCAGTTCCACAAACCTTCCTTACATCTTTCTTCAGTGCCTTTGACTCTCCATCCACATCGCCCAGGGCAGGAGCAGATGCTTTCTCTCTCTCAACAGGGAGATCTGTTTTGCAGGCCTTGGCTTCACCACCTTCACCCATCCTGAAGGAGGAGGCACTGTCATGGTCCTGGAAGCCATCAGACATGCTGTTGGAGCTTAGCCACGAAGCTACTTTGTTTTTGGAGGTCTCCTCCGACACTGGCAGCTTACAGGAGGCAGCTACTGCCATCTCATCATGGCTGATTTGCCGGGTGAGCCCCGAATCCTTGGAGGCTGTCTCCGACAGCCCGTTCTCTTTCTGGCCACGGGTCTGCCGTCGTGTCGCATAGCTGCGCCATACTGAACTGGTGCTGAAGTCTTCATCCTTGCAGAAGTTGTCATCAGAGCTGTCCTCATTGGACTCCTCCTGCTCCTCAGTGCCTGTGTTTTCCTCCTCTTCTTCCTTGAGGTCGACTCCACTGCTGTCAGATGAGCATTTTGCATCACTCTCATAGCCCTCCTTGAAGTTCTCCACGCTCTCAATGTGATCCAGGTTTGCAAAATATTCATCACCCATCTCTAATCCCTCTTTGTCAGCAAAATCATCTGTGAGAATTTTCCCTGGCAGTGGTAAATAAAAAGAAAACTGAGTTTTCCACAGATTATATTCCTACCCCACCCATTTTGTCCTCTCCAAGGCCTCGGTGATGCACAAACAGGACTGACAGCACCTTATTCCAAAGATGGGCTGGGAAAGGACAACATATTATCCTAATACTTGAGGTAATAAAAGTCTGAAGCACACGCCTGACCTGAAGTGGACCCTTGTTAACACACAGGCTTCCAGCAATGAAATCTCTGAACAGCAATTCAAACATGGTGACTGCTTTTTTCTCTGAAGGCTTTGGACTGGAGGTGAGGGTGTAGCACAGAAACAATATTAAGGGCAAGAAAACAAAACACAGGAAGTCAGGCAATACACATGGTTAGTTTCTTTTCAGAGTTAATGCAACCATGCTGTGCAACTTCTGCATTTTATTGGTTTGTGCCCATGTCTCAGGGACTGGTTCAATGTAAACAGGAAGGAGGTATATGTTGATTCACTCTCAGTGCACAGAGCCAGCTCTGGGGATCTGATCACTTCTCTTGACGCTGGTGCTGCAGCCATAGCAGCATTTTGTTTCAGAGTTGGGCAAGGTAAGGGCATCAAAGTGCTGCAAATTCAGCATCTAAGTTTTTACCTTCCTGCTTCTTTAACAAGCACAGGAAGAGCTTCACACCCATTCTAATGGGTTTTGCATTTTGAGATAAACAAAGCATACATCTGAGGCCTGACACAAGCTGGACACAACCAGATCTTTTCAGTATTTATTTTTTCCCTCCTGTTAAGCAACACAAACTAGTTCCGTATCTGCATACATATGACCACCTGGAAGAACACTGGCTCAACAAAGGCTTTTCATTCACAGAATCACAGATCACAGAATTTCTAGGTTGGAAGAGACCTCAAGATCATCGAGTCCAACCTCTGACCTAAAACTAACAGTCCCCACTAAACCATATCCCTAAGCTCTACATCTAAACGTCTTTTGAAGACTTCCAGGGATGGTGACTCCACCACCTCCCTGGGCAGCCCGTTCCAATGCCTCACAACCCTTTCAGTAAAGAAATTCTTCCTAACATCTAACCTAAAACTCCCCTGGCGTAACTTTAGCCCATTCCCCCTCGTCCTGTCACCAGGCACATGGGAGAACAGGCCAACCCCCACCTCGCTACAGCCTCCTTTAATGTACTTATACAGAGCAATAAGGTCACCCCTGAGCCTCCTCTTCTCTAGGCTGAACAAGCCCAGCTCCTTCAGCCGCTCCTCGTAGGACTTGCTCTCCAGGCCCCTCACCAGCTTCGTCGCCCTTCTTTGGACCCGCTCAAGCACCTCGATGTCCTTCTTGTAGCGAGGGGCCCAAAACTGGACACAGTACTCGAGGTGCGGCCTCACCAGAGCCGAGTACAGGGGGACGATCACCTCCCTAGCCCTGCTGGTCACAGTGTTTCTGATACAAGCCAGGATGCCGTTGGCCTTCTTGGCCACCAGAGCACACTGCTGGCTCATATTCAGCCGACTGTCCACCATCACTCCCAGGTCCTTCTCTGCCTGGCAGCTCTCCAACCATTCCTCTCCCAGCCTGTAGTTCTGCTTGGGGTTATTGCGCCCCAGGTGCAGGACCCGGCACTTGGCCTTGTTGAACTTCATACAGTTGACCTCAGCCCATTGGTGCAGCCTATCCAGATCCTCCTGCAGAGCCTTCCTACCCTCGAGCAGATCGACACACGCACCTAGCTTGGTGTCATCTGCAAACTTACTGAGGGTGCACTCAATGCCGTCATCTAGATCATTGATGAAGATGTTAAAGATTCACAGCAGCTGTTTCAAACCTAAGAGGTTTCTAACTCCTTGTTCAGCGGGGTGAGATCCTACCTGCATAGATGCAGACAAAAGAGCCTTTAGCAATATCATCAAGGCAGCGAATGCCCCAGCCTTTGTTCTGAGTCTTGAATAACTGTAGCCGGACTTGGAGACCATGTTGGACCAAGCGATTGGTGCACATGTTAATGTTGCACTTGCATCTCTTGTTACACTCATAGACCCTGAAAGAAAGGAGAACAGTGAAACATCTCTCTGGGACCTTAATCACCTTCCCTGAGAAAGACATATCCCAAAGATTTGATGTTGTGCCAGGAACGATGCAAAGGGACCCGCGACAGCAGTGACATAAAGCTCAGCAGAGCAGGGAGACTGTGAGGCTGTAATTGCCAGATACCACAGCAATGCGTAGACACCCTAGGCCACACATTAACAGACGAATCAAGAACAGAGAGGCAGGTTTTCAGTATCTGCACTCAGCTTCAGGAAATACTGCCTCTTGATAGCATCAGAGGCCAAGTTTCTGGGGCTGGTGTTTGTGAGAAGAGATGGCACAGCTCTACTCACCCTGTTGGGAGGCATTCTTCCAGCCTTTTGTGCTGGTATCCTGAATTGGGGTTGATCTGCCCACCTGGAGTGCAGCCAGTTGCTTGAACTGTCAGCTGGTGACAAGCACATTTTGATCTAGAGACAGACACAAAAACCCACCCAGGCCCCAGAGATTAGTTTTACACACCAGTTTTGCAGGAATTAAAAAGCTGCATCTTTCTGCACATATATGTGCACCCAGGACTTGATCAGGAGTAAAACCTGTGGCCCACCAGGGCTGCATGGGCTTAAAGTCCACTGCAGGTCCACCTTGGACAGCCCCTGGGGAAAAATCACTCCGCACAACTTTAAAACAGCAGAATCAAACGCTGTATCACATAGCTGAGATCAGAAGCATAAATGCTGTAAAAGAAAAAGACTACACAAACAGCATATTGAGAGCTCAGCTTTACCACAATGCTAAGGTTAATTGGGAGGCTGAAGACATCAACAATCTATCCGAAGGTCTCATCAAATGCTGCAGTTTGTTCAGCTGAGCCAGGAAAGGGTTGTTATCGGGGCAGGCAGCACAGTCCAGGTGCTGACCCCCACCCACCAGTCCCAGCAGCAAACAAGGAGTCACCTACTTGTCTCTGCAGCCGTCTTTGCAGTCACAGCCCACGAGGAACTCCCAGCTGGTGTTGATGTAGACCCCTTTTCCTGGGATGCGCTCTTTGCTGTAGGCCACCTGTGGTGGTGGGGTGTTATCAATCTCATTGACACAAGACAGGGGCACATCCTCCCTGCCCTTAGTAATGTCTGCAATGTAGTAGTAGGGTTTATAGGGCTGGAACTTGCGATCTACCAGCACATATGGGTCCAAGCAGAACATCTCCAGGAAAAGAAAGTCACAGTCTGTCTCAAAAAGGTAGCGTTCGATCTCCTGCATGGTTCGCAGGCACAGCCCGCACGGTGTCTTGTAGATGACGTGGAAGCCCATCTTGCGGTTAACCCGTCTGCGGGCCGTCATCCGTCGGAAGTCGTAGAGCAGGGGGATGAGCAGGGGGTTCTTGCTGCGGTACTGATCGCTGCGGATGGGACGGACGCGGGACAGGCAGGTGTAGCTGCAGACATGCGGCAGGTAGAAGAGCTTCTCCAGCGGGGCTCGGTAAGAGGGCTCGTTGGGCACACGGTCCATCATGCCATGGAAGGTCTGTGCTGTGCCAGTGCCTGCCTGGCCACTTGAGAACCTGTTACATTAAAAGGAACAAGCTGAATAACTGCAGCTTAAGGAAGAGCGGTGCTGGCTCCTAAATCTGGCAATGGATTTTAGACACTTAATTCCTAACAAAGCAGCTGCTAGTTACGCACTGGGACACCTCACTGGCTTTCCTACTGAGCTCAATCAGACACAAGTTCCAGCATTCCCTTATAGTAAGGCAGCACATGTCCCAAAGGGATGGTTACCAGCCACAGTGAACACACACACACACACACACACACACACACACACACACAAAATAATCAGAACTAAGGAAGCAGAAACAAGCCAGCTGTGATCTCAGAACAAGGATCAATGGCTTCTGTACTGTGACAAAGCCACCACTGTGGAAAAGCCACCTGCAGATATAGATTAATAACAGCTCCACGCTCAAGCCCCAGAAAGCTTGTGGAAACAGGAGTCATTCAAAAACAAGCATGTCAAAGCCTATGGCCAGGGCCCTGCTGGGGTAACTGCTGGTCAGTACTGATAACAGACCCTCCAAGCTCAAGTCCATAACAAAATGTACCAAACGGTTGTCTGGGAGGGAAAATAAGGTAAGATGACAACAAATGCTCAAGACCAGACAAGCTGGCAAAGGTTTCAGTCCATACAAAAAGACCTGCACTAAAATAAACAAGCCCCAAATGTGTATTGGCACCCCCAAACTCTCAGAAGGACCTAGGGATTCTGCTGCACGTGTACCAAGTGTGAACAAGCTTTGTTTACCGATGTTGCTGGGATGCACCGGTCCTTCCAGCAGGAGGTGTTTCACTTAGAACAGGTGAAGAAGGTGAAGACTGCCCAGAGCCCACAGAGCCAGGACGGAAGGAAGTACTTTTCTTGGCCACTTGCTTTCTCGACTGGGCCAGCTGACTGTCAGAGCATCTGCACAAGGGAAGAAGGGAGGTGATTTGCAATGTGCATACGTTCATACAACTGGTAGGACTCAGACAGGCAGGAGCAGCCAAAATAACCCTCACCCACTGATGTTAACAGTGCCCAGCCAAAAGAAACTGAACAGGTTCTTCCTAACGATGGTGGAAATTAGCTCACTTCCGATTCCATGTGCTGTTTGCAGTCCCACAATAATTCCAACCAGATGTCAGAATTCAGCCACTTCTAAAAGTGAGTTCTGCTGTAAAGCTATTTATTTGAAAGTGAGGCATGAGGGTGAGAGGGAATGTAACAAGCAAGGCCTTCACTTCAGGAAGCTGGACAAACCAGGGCATGAAGAAACCCCTGCAACAGCAGAAATGACTTTACAGAGGCTCAGTCAGTGCTACAGTACTGAGCAGTGGGAGGAACAAGAAGTACAGAAGGCTCTTTTGTCCCTAACAAGTACTGAGATAAGAATGTACGAGGGAATGTAACAGTATCACTGACAAAAGGGCTATGAGGGGCTCCCAAACACCTCTGCAGCCCAATACACAGTATCAGGACAGCGGGAGTGACCTGGAAGACAGTCCTCACACTCAGAGAAAACAACAGTGTAAGTTTTCAGTCCATTTATACTGATAAAACAAAAGCCACCCCAAGCAAGGCACTAGTTTTTCCACAGGTAGAAAAACACAGTTATGTTATCAGGGCATAAAACAAAGAGGCAGTAAGAGCAGGAAGGGGTGACAACTTCAGCAAACATCTGCCTTACAGGCAAGGTGTTAAACACACATTTAGAAATTTAAGAGCAATAGAAAGATGCTTCTGTCAACTGACTTTAGACAGCCAGAAATGGCTGACACTGGCAGCTCCCTGGCACTGTAAAAGAGCCTGAAAAGAGAGGGAAGAGAACCAGGCCTTCCTCAGAGTAAAGAAAACACTGGAGCAAAGAAATCAATCTCTCACTTTTAATAGCCTAAAACCAATGTTTAATTAACCCAAAAGTATCCCTCAAGACAGTAGCATGCTGCCTTCAGTCAGTGGTGTAAAAAAAACAAAACAAAAAAACAAACAGTTGTCTTTGAAGTAGTTCAATACTTAGTGGCAGGGTGGGGAAAAGGCTGTAGTGTCTGCTTGTATTAAATCTGAAAACAAGATCCTAAAGTCAAAGCCACTGTGGGGAGAGAAAAAAAGTGTTTCTTGTAACCACTGCAAGGACTGTTAAATGGAAAAGGAGATTTGTCAGTCAGCAAGACTGCAGGATGGCAGATCCCAGCAGTGCAACTTTATTGTCTTCCTGTTGTGCTTTTGCACATCCTTCCTGACAGGGTGCCTTAGTGTTGGGGTGACAGCACAGCTCTTCTTCCGTTCACAGGTGGAGCCCTAGACTGAAGGTCCAGGAGCCAGCATTGCATTCCTCACGCTGGAGCAGACCTCCTTTGGCTCTGGGCCTCTCTTCTTGGTTATGCAAGAGATGAAGAACAGGACTGTGGCTTCAATTCTGAAGTCTCAGGTCAGAACAGAACAGGAGGAGCATTTCCTAGTTAGTCCCCACATCCAGGGGCAGAATGAGTCATATTGCACTGGTATTGGGAGAGGAATCCAATTCTGAGAATGGAGGCTGGGGGCAGACAGGGTTTCTGACACGCTGCTACACCTAAAGAGCATCTGGCGAGTAAAAGTTCACTTGCTGCACAGGTTCCTTACAGCTGGGGCATCTCCTTTCTCCCTTTTGCCCATGTAGCAAGGCACAGTCACAGCAGAAAACATGCTGGCACGGAGCCAGGCGTCCATAAATTCGGATGGGAAATCCACATTGGTGACAAAAATGAACTGGGACAGCATCTCTCTCCCCTACAAAGTCCCAGAGCACATGCTCAGGTACCCTGGTGCTCTCAGACATGCTCCCTTCATCACAAGGTTGAGTTCCTCCTTCATCCGGGCCTCCTTCAGCACAAACCTGCACCTCTGAGAACATCCCACTTGGGCCCCTGGTGGGAGGAGGCACGTGTGTGACTTGGCCGTAGCTTAGTTTTATCTGGTTTGGTTCACGACCACCAAGACCGACCACTGATCCTGAGTTCTCAGTGCCTTGTAAGTCATTGAGGTCTGTGAGCAGGTCAGTCCAAGTGGAGGAATGCAAGGCAGCCGGAGACCAGTGCCTGGACGTGACACGAGGGAGCAATTCAGATTTTCAGAAGAGAAGCAGCAAATGTTCTAACTTGGAAATACGTTAAGTGCGAAGCTTTAGCCCTGGGTAAGAACGAGGCATTTGGCTCAGGGGGTGCTGGGCTGTCAGCCCTCCCACCCCCAGTTAGTCATCCAGCAGCCTTTATCTATGGTTTTTCCCAGAAGGACAACTAAAAACAGTTTGTATAACCAGGAAATAAGTCTAGCCATGGAGGAAACCTGCACCTGAGGATTCCTCTACACAGAAAGCATGGTGCCTGAAAGAGCTGAGCACAGGACACAAAACAAAAAGGAGGTAGTGGCGGAAGCAGACAACTGACTCAAGTACTTACTCCATCTCAGCAAGCTGTGGAGAAATGGACCGTGCAGCCAACGACGCTGCCTGCATTTGCTCTAGAGGTTTGTACTGAGTACCAGCTCCGGTTAAATCTTGTGTATATTGTACTACAGGCCCTTTGCTCCGGACAGCACCTAGTGGGGAAGAAGAAAAAGCAAAATATCAACAAGGGAAGTCTCTGCATCAAACAAAGTTTGTTGCACTAGTCACAAAACATTGACTTAGTTCATGAAGGCAACCAAGACATAAGCATTTGCAATTAACAATGGGCAACTGGCTGATCTCTGAGTCACAGCCAGTCACCACAAACAGATTCTGGCCACTTCACACAATTGTGGTCTGCTTTTGCTACATCCTTATGCCGGTAGATAAAGCCCTTTGTAGATCTCACACTCCAGGAGTTCTACTAAAAAAAAAAAAGAAGCAAAACAAGAAAATGCACAAAAATGCCCACAATGCATTCGTTCAAATTCCAGGATACACATTAAACATACCGACATTGGGACGAGTTCTTGCTTGTCCACTTTGCTTCTTTTCCTGGGTAGAGGCTGTGGAAGTTTTCATGCTAAACATGGGCTCGAGGCGTGTGGAACCCCGGTAAATCCACTCACAGCGTTTGTCATCCTGCAAAAAGGAGAAGGCAGCACCACTCACAACACAGCAAGAGCTTCCTAGATGAAGGATATAAACCCAGGAGACAGCAGTGATGCTTTTAAAGTCAGCAGGACTGAATTGAGGAGACAAAGCATCAAACTGAAGGATCATGAAAGACCATATAGCCAAGGCAGTAAATACTTCATCATGTCCAGGGTAACACTGACTACAGACCCACTTTTGCCTCCAGTCTAGATAGAGGCCCACTACCAAGACCTCAAACATCACATGCAGCTCTCTTCTCAGTCCAACAACTGATCAGCAAGGCACTGCTGGAGAAGCCAGACTACCCCAGGTGATATGTGAACTCCTCTGCATGAAAAGGAATCTGTTCTAGGACAGTGATGGTAAAGTCTGAAAATGCACATCTTTCTCAGCACCAGTTGCTACGCAGTTATTTCAGCAAAAAGGGACCCAAGTAGGCACAGAAAAGTAAGTCTCTTTTTCTGCAATTTGTAGAACTTGAGCAAGCAGAATGTTGCAGATTCTGTTTCTCTCCTGCTTCTCAAACCAGCACTTGGACAGAACACATTGCTAGGAGCTTACATCAAGAAAGGACCAGGACAGAACATGTGCGGATGATAGTTTTTTTTTCTTATTCATCTGTTAATTGCAGTTTGCTCTTAAAGTTTTACGTGCAAAATACTTTAAAGAGCTTTTGAAGTTTTCATCATCTAATTTAAGTCTCACCTTCACATCTATACAGTAGAAGTTCGCAGAGCAAGCAAAACACCTGCCTAGTCCAAAACTGTCTGACATTAGCAATGAATCTGGATTTGATCAGACCCCTCACTCAAATCTAAGCCCATCTTCCCCTTCTAACAGTAGAAGGGAAATTGCCATACCAGGAAAAGGATTTTGACCAGGCTGCCATCCACTTCTTCCACTCTGGATTTCCACCAGGTCCCTTCCCATTCTGTTTTGATCAGCTGGCCATTCTTCAGCAGCACCATGGGACGGTTGGGGTAGGCTGTGATGTACTCCTCAATGAAATCACGACAAGAAACATCTTCTATGTCTTCCCAAGTCTTTTTAACTGTTCAGAAAGGGATGGACAGGAGAAAATGAAGATGATGAAAGACTTTTACAAAGAGA